>NC_064265.1:37670308-37973969 GCF_003254725.2 Canis lupus dingo | reverse complement strand
AGAAGCAGAAGGTGGTTATAGGGGGATAGGCAAAAAGCTGTGAAGGGGGAGTGTGAGGTACAGGTCTCTAGTTATGGGATAACTAAGTCACAGGAATGAAGGTTCAGCATAGGCAGTATGGTCAGTGGAGTTAGAGTTTTATGGTGAAGGATGGTAGCTACACTTGTGAATCCAGTGGTAACATAGGGAGATGTTGGGCCACTATGTTACATATTTGAAACTAATGTAACATTGTGTGTCAACTATACATCAATAAAAAGATAAATAAAAACTAACCGTAAATAAAAGCAGAAAAGTGGTTATATAAACCTATTTCCACTTTTTCAGAGGCTCTGTCCTCTGAAACATACAATGAGGTGCTGCCTTCAAAAATAAAAAACAAAAAGTTACTGGAAGCACTAACTTCTCTTTTACAGTTCACTCAAGAATGGACAGTTAAAAAATAAATTTAAGTTTTTCTTCACAGCATCCTTGAAATTATGGTGGTAATATAAAACTACCTATAAAAGAGGAGGATTTATTCATTGCTATTCAAAGGAGAGAAAGGTGATGATAAGCAGTTGCACTCAGAACATATACAACTAACAAGTGGTGGTCCGTAAAGTGACTTCTAGGTTAGTAAGTGTTTGAAAAACCTGTCAGATAGTAATTCTGCACTATTTGATACATTTTAAGCTATAAAAATATAAGAAAATTTTGTAAGCATAATGATTATGTATCTTT
This sequence comes from Canis lupus dingo, assembly GCF_003254725.2. Taxonomy (NCBI): domain Eukaryota; kingdom Metazoa; phylum Chordata; class Mammalia; order Carnivora; family Canidae; genus Canis; species Canis lupus. The sequence continues at coordinate 37,973,246 of NC_064265.1, read as the reverse complement.
AAGTTGAACAAGTCAGTATTTGCAGGCAACAGAATAATATATTACCTGTGCAGGCATTCCAAGAAACATAAACTGAAAAATCAGTGTGAAAAATTCCATCATTATGTATGAAAAGAAGTAAAATTTTTACTGATGTTAACATTCTGCCTAATTTGCCATTAAATTCATACTATCCCAGAGATACTATATATCACAGTTGCTGTAAAAATAGCTACTAAAGTATTCTTTCTTCCTGAACCAAATTTTTTTTTTTATTGTTATTGTATCAGATCCAGTGGTATTCTTGGGATAATCAGGACTATAACATACTACAACTCCGAGAAAGATCTGTTTCGAGTTTAGTTGTGTAGGCTAGTTGAAGTTATGCTCTAGGGAAAAGAGTTCAAAACAATTGAATTTCCTCTCGACATAAGTGACATAAAATAAGTTTCAAGAAACTAAAATGCTAAGCAAAAGCATGTGAAATTAATACTAAGGAAATGACTTTTCAGAAAGGGGTCACAACAAACAAAATACTTCTTCCTCATAACAAAGACATTCCAAGAGATGTGAGAGAGATCATACTAAGTAAAGAAAACAAGAGATTCTGTTAATATAAGTAGCTCATTGAAAAAAATGAAATTCTGTTTAAAAGGCCATTCTTTCATAATCTGCAAGATGTAAAAGACCGTGATATATTTTCTAGGATTAAGTAAGAAGATAAAGATCCATAGTCTGAATATTTTGTACTCGTTATGAATTTGTAATGGCTTACTTTACCCAACACCTACTATGTGGTAAGGATCTCAATTAATTCTTCCCCAAAGTGTATGAGATAGATTTAATGTCTTTCATTTTACAGATAAAGACACAATTTACTTTACAGGGATTAGAAAAGCAGTAATGGCAGAGCTGGGGCTGACCTATGAATCTGTAGAGCTCTAGTGCTGGTCACTTCACTATTCTGCTTTGCTAAAATACTGTCTTAGGACATTAACATTCATGCAAGAACCCAACAATCTTTATAGCTTATTCCTAGTTGGTCTTTCCAGTATAGTTTCTGTTTTTATTCTAGAGTATTGTGAATTTATCCAAATATAAGTGAGTAAGTGACTTGAAAATTAGCCATTGTTTTTGACTGAGTATCCTTTCACTGTGTCACTGTTTACTAATTGAAAAAATAGTTTCTGTGTCATGTATGTGGTATCTTCAATTCAGCTGTATTTCAGTTAATTGGTTAAATCATGATTATGAGCTATGTGAATCTATTATACTGATGGTTTGCTGCAAATAAAAATGAGTACCTATTTAGATAGGGCGCACTAACTTCTTTGTAACAAATAATTTTATTTTATTATAAGGTCTGTATCATGTGTCATATGTCCTTTTATATTGTTTAAAAATTAAATGTATGTAGGCTAAAAGAAAAAAATGTGTATAATGAAATGATGTAAAATCTCAAAGTTGTGATGAAAGAAGAGAAAGAGGCTAAAAGTGTTTCCAGAAAGTAAGAAGAATAAAAATATAATTGCAAATAATAGTGGCACAGAGCAGAAGCAGCATGTATTTCATAGTTACAGACGTGGTGGCCAGTTCAATTTATGTCTGGGAAATTGAATATGCAACAGGAAAATAAGTGTATTTAAAAATAAGATTCTATCTTCATCAGGGTGGAATATATAGCACAAAAGAAATCTTTTTTTCTCTTTGCCTTTAACTTTAGGCATATATTGAAGCATTCTGACAAACTGTTGAATGGAGCTCAGATCTTAGTATCAAAAACCTTTGACTTATTTAGTACTTATTCTTGTTTATATAAAATTTACTTGAGTATTTCAGTCTGGAGAGAAATATTTTGACTCAGATTGGCCTTGAGTGAAAACAGGAAACTATTACATTAATTTGACTTACTGTTACATAAAGCTTTCTCTGATTTTTTAAGTACCTCATGGGTAGAATAATCCTCCGCCCACCATCTAGTTGTTTATTAGTCTTCCCATGACAATACACAGAATATGAAGCAGTTTTTCATGTTGTAACTAAAGCAGTTTTGATGAATTTTATGCAGTTAACCTACATCTATTTTAAGTAACCAGTCTGTGTAGTACTTTTATGTCCAATACTGGAAGTTCTCACAGTTTACATATTCTAGTGCTTACACGGTGTGGATCTTACTGCCTATTTTATCTACTCTTTGTCTTAAGAGTGTACTCTAGGAGATCAGGTGGCTAAGGATGAGGAAATAAAGTAGGCTAATTGTGCTTCCTGGATTCTTCTGGGCTTTTAGGGTCTCAGGTTTGTCTTTTTATTTTGAACTAATTTTAGACCTACAGGAAAGTTGTAAAAGTTTTACAGAGAGTTAATTATATTCCTCAGCCCATTTTCCCTAATGTTAACATTTTATATAATTGTAATTATTAAGAGCAAGAAACTAACATTGGTACAATATTATTAGCTAAACTACAGACCATACTTGAATTTCATCAATTATTTTCACTAATGATGTTTTCTGGTCCAAGATCCTATCCATGTTCCAATGTTGCTCTTCTCTTCTCTTCTCTTCTCTTCTCTTCTCTTCTCTTCTCTTCTCTTCTCTTCTCTTCTCTTCTCTTCTCTTCTCTTCTCTTCTCTTCTCTTCTTTCTCTTCATTCGAGACAGAGAGAGTGAGAGGCAGAGACACAGGCAGAGGGAGAAGCAGGCTCCATGCAGGGAGCCTGATGTGGGACTTGATCCGGGGTTTCCAGGATCCTGTCCTGGCGGAGGGCGGCGCCAAATCTCTGAGCCACCTGTGCTGCCCCCTACATTGCTTTTAGTTGTTTTATCTATTTAGCCTTCTCTGTTCTCTAGCAGTCTTCAGTTTTTCTTTGTTGCATGACTTTGACATTTGAAGAGCACTGATTGTATGTTTTTCAGAATGTCCTCTACTTGTGCATTGTTGTCTCATGGGAATGCGGTTAAACATTTTTGGTAAAAATACAAGTGATGTGTCTTTCTTTCACAGATATCATATCAAGGGGTTCATCATGTCAATATATTTCATCATCAGTGATATGTACTTGGCCACTTTGTTAAGTTGATGGATGCCAGGCTTCATTTTTTTACATCCAGATCTCTAATCCTTCGGAATTTATTCTTGTGTATGAAGTGAGATATGGCTCTAATTTTATCTTTTTCAAAATGGTGCCTGGAACTTCTCATTAAAAAGCTCATCTTTTTAACTGGTACAGAAAAGCATTTGAGGCAATCCAACACTCATGACAAAAACACTCAACAATAAGAACAGAACAAAGCTACCCTAATACAATAAAATCTGTATATGGAAAGCCCACAGCTAACATACTCAGTGGTGAAAAGACTAAAAGCTTTTCTTCTAGAGGCACCTGGGTGGCTCAGTCAGTTGAGCATCAGGCTCTTGATTTCGGCATGGGTTGTGATCTCGGGTCGTGGAATTGAGCCCCACATTGGACTCTGGGCTAGCCCAGAAATTCTGGAAGTCCAGATTCTGGATTTTTTATTTTAAGATTCTGGACTTCCAAAATCTGCCTGGTATTCTTTCCCTCAGCCCCTCCCCCTGTGCACGCACAATCTCTCAAATAAGTCTTTAAAAAAAAACTTTTTTTTTAAAGTTCAGAAATAGGATAGGGATGTCTGCATTTACCACTTCTGTTTAACATGGTACTGGAATTCCTGGCTAGAGCAATTAGGCTAGAGAAAGAAATAAAAGGCATCTAAAAGAAGCAAAATTATCTCTGTTTATAGACAATAAGATCTTACATGTTAAAAAATCCTAAAGATTTTACATATAAAAACCTGTAACAATTGATAAACTCAGCAGAGTTGCAGGATAAAAAAATCAACACACAAAAATTAGTTGCATTTCTGTATGCTAACACAGTGAACAATTCTAAGAGGAACTTAAAATTCTATTTAGGGTAGCATGAAAAGGGATGAAATACTTGGTGCATTGATACACTGAAAACTAAAACATTGCTGAAAGAAATTAAAGACACAAATGGACAACCTGTTTGTGGATGGAAAACTTATTATGATTAAAATACACAAAGTGATGTACATATTCAATACAATCCTTATCAAAATCCCAATGATGTTTTTTATGGAAATAGAAAAATCCATTCTAAAATTCATATGGAGGGCAGTCTAGGTGGCTCAATGGTTTAGCACCACCTTCAGCCCAGGGCGTGATCCTGGAGACCCGAGATCAGGTCCCACGTCAGGCTCCCTGCATGGAGCCTGCTTCTCCCTCTGCCTGTGTCTCTGCTTCTCTCTCTCTCTCTGTCTCTCATGAATAAATAAAATCTTTAAAAAGTAAAAAAAATTCATATGGAACCTCAAGGGATCCTAAATAGACAAAACAGTCTTGAAAGAGAACAAAGCTAGAGGACTCACACTTCTCCATTTCAGTACTTACTAGAAAGCTTTAGTAATCAAACAGTATAGTATTAAACAGGGACAGATATGTAAATCAGTGGGACATAATAGCCCAGAGTAAACCCTTGCATATATGGGCAGATGGTTTTCAACAAGGGTGCCAGGACCCTTTATGGGGAGATGACAGCTTTTTCAACAAATGATGCTGGGGAAACTGGATATCCACATGGAAAAGAATGAACTTGTACCTTACTTTATACCATACACAAAAATTAGCTGAAAATGAATTAAAGACCTAAACTTAAGAGCTAAAACTACAAAACTCTTAGAAGAAAAGATAGTGGGGTGCCTGGGTGGCTCAATGGTTAAGCATCTGCTTTTGGCTCAGGTCGTGATCCTGGGGTCCAGGGATCAAGTCCTGCATGAGGCTTCCTGTAGGGAGTCTACTTCTCCCTGTCTATGTCTCTGCCTCTCTGTGTGTCTCATGAATAAATAAATAAAACCTTGAAAAAAAAGACAAGGAAGAAACTTCATGACATTGGATTTGACAAAGATTTCTTGGACCAGGGGCTCCAGGTTGGTGCAGTTTAAGAGTGATTCTTGGTTTGGGTTCAGGTCACGATCTCCGGGTTGTGAGATTGAGCCCCACATGGGGCTCTGCACCCAGTGTGGAGTCTGCTTGAGATTGTTTCTCCCTCTCCCTCTGCCCCTCCTGCTGTCTCTCTCTAAAATAAATAAATCAATCTTAAAAAAAAAAAAAAGATTTCTTGGACCTGATACCAAAAGCACAGGTACCAAAAGTAAAAAGTAAAATAGGTTAATTGGATTCCATGAGGTTTTAAAACTTCCCTACATCAAAAGACACCATCAAAAGAGTGAAAAGATAACCTGTGAAATGGGAGAAAATATTTGTAAATCATATATATCTTTTTTTTCTTAAAGATTTTATTTATTCATGAGAGACACAGAGAGAGGGAGAGAGGCAGAGACACCAGCAGAGAAAGAAGCAGACTCCATGCAGGAGCCCGACGTCGGACTTGATCCCGGGACCACAGGATCACTCCCTGGGCCAAAGGCAGGCACTCAACCGCTGAGCCACCCAGGTGTCCCTAAATCATATATCTCTTAAGGAGTTAATATCTGGAATATATAAAGAACTCCTATCAAAAAACCTGATTGAAAAATGGGTAAAGGACTTATTAAATAAACATTTATCCAAAGAAGATATACAAATAGCTAACCAGCATATGAAAAGATGCTTGATATCAGTAATAATTAGGAAAATGCTAATTGAAACCACAATAGATACCACCTCACATTTCTTAGGATGGCACCTATGAAAAAAAAAAAGTGTTGGTGAAGATATGAAGAAATTGGAACTCTTGTACACTGTTCTTGGGGACATAAAATGGAACAGCCACCATGGAGAACAGTTTGGAAGTTCCTCAGTATTAAAAATGGAATTACCATATGCTTCAGCAGTTCCACTTCTGGATATATACTCAAAGTGAATCTTGGGGTGCCTGGGTGGCTCAGTCAGTTAAGCATCTAACTCTTGATTTTAGCCCAGGTCATGATCTCAGGGTCATGAGATTGAGCCCTGAGTCGGCTCTGCACTCAGCGGCAGGTCTGCTTGAGATTCTCACTCAGCCCCATCCGTCCCCCCACTTGCACACATGCACTCTCTCTCAAATAAATCTTAAAAAAGAAAAAGTGGAGTCTTGAGATATTTGTGCACCCATGTTTACAAAAGGAGGAAGCAACCCACGTGTCCATCAACAAATGAATGGAAAGCAGTGTGGCATATATATACAATGAAATATTATTCAGCCTTAAAAATGGAAGAAAGTTCTGACACTATAACATGGATGAACCCTGAGGATGTTATGCTAAGTGAAATAAGCCAGGTACAAACAGACAAATACTGTATGATTCTACTTGTATTCTACTTAAAGTAGTCAGAATCATAGAGATAGTAGAATGGTGGTTGTCAAGAGTTGGGGGGATGAGAGTGTGTGAAGTTATAGCATTAGTTTTTCAAGATGAAAAGAGTTATGGAGATTGGTTACATTAAATGTGAGTGTACTTGATGCTGCTGAACTCTACACTAAAAAATGATTATGATACTAAATTTTAGGGGTGCCTCGCAAGGTCAGTTGATCAGAGGCTATATAGTATTTTTAATGTCTGGTAAGGCTGTTCTCCATATTTTTTCAGTACTTACTTGGTTATTCTTGTGTGTTTTTCAACTTTATTTTGTTTAGTTTAGTTCTTTTTTTTTTTTTTTTTAAGCAGGCTCCATACCCAATATGGGCCTTATTAACTCAAGACCCTGAGGTTAAAAGTCACATACTCTACTGACTGAGCCAGCAAGGCATCCCTCTGTATCAACTTTGTTTTATTTATTTATTTTTAAAAAGATTTTATTTATTTTTTCAAGAGAGACACAGACATAGAGGGAGAAGCAGGCTCCCTCCAGGGAGCTCGATGTGGGACTTGATCCCGGGACTTCAGGATCATGCCCTGAGCTGAAGGCAGGCGCTTAACCACTGAGCCACCCAGGCGTCCCTGTTATCAACTTTTTTTTTTTTTTTGGCTCTTTTCAGTTTATTGCATGAAGGAGTTACACTAGTCCAAGTTAAAAGCAGACCCCAAATGGTTACATTATACAAGCTGTGAGGTTTTTAAACTTGTGACAAGGGACAGAAGGGAAATTCTACTCATTGCAAGGAAATCCTCACTTAAGCTTCAGTGAGCGTCAGGAAGCGAGGGGGCTCGAGCGGGAGGCTGCTGAGTCCTCGGCGGCAGCTCAGTGACTGGGGACCTGTTATCAACTTTTATATCAACTTGTCTAACCTCATAAAATCGCTTGTTAGTATTTTTATTGGGATTACACTGAACGTATTCATTAAGTTAGGGAGAATTTATATCTTTATGATGTTCAGTTGTCTTACCCAAGAACAAGATACATTTTTTCTTGTTCATGTCTTCTTTACTGTCTTAGGAGTTTTTTAAAATTTCCTCAAATAGCTTTTTTTTTTAAGAGCTTTATTGAGATATAAATCACATATAAAATTCACCCTTTAAGGTATACAATTCAGTCATCTGTCATATATTCCTAAGTATGTGCAACAGTCACCACTACCTAAGTCCAAAACATTTTCATCACCCCAAGAAGAAATAACATACCCATTAGCAGCCATTCTCCCTCCCCTTCTCTCTCCTGCCCTTGGCAACAAATTTACTTTATGTTTGTATGGATTTGCCTACTCTGAATATTTCATATAGATGGATTCATACGACATATGGTCTTTGTGACTGGCTTTTTTCACTTAGCATAATGTTTTCTAGATTTTACATGCTGTAACATGTATCAGTGCTCCATCCCTTTTTTATTGCCACATAATACTCCATTGTGTGATATACCGCATTGTGTTTATCCATTCATCAGTTGGGGGGGCATTTGGGTATGTTTATACTTTTTAGCTATTATAATAATGTTGCTATGACCATTCGTGTACCGACATGTTTTCAGTTCAGACCTAAAACTCATATACAAGTTTTATATATTTCTTATAATCTAATATTTCATCTTTGCTGTTGGGTTGTCTTTACCATTATAATCCACCTAGTACTTAACTGATTTTTGTTTTTCTCTATTTTTATTGTTGCTGTACCTAAGTTAAATTCAACCATAATCTAACATTATTGGTTTTATTCTTGCCTGATTTTGGTGTGAACAGGTTTTGCTGACTTCATCAAATGAGGCACTGTTTGAAACAGAATTCTTTGGAAAACAACATGTATTCTTTCATTTGGCAGGGCAGGTTTCCATATGTCTCTTGGATCACCTAATTATGTTGATGAAATTTTATTTATACCCTTACTGACTTTCCTTTTTTGTCTACTTGGCTCATCATTACTGAGAGATATGTGTTAAAATCTTCTTTTTTTTATATTTTATTTATTCATGAGAGAGAGAGAGAGAAGCAGAGACACAGGCAGAGGGAGAAGCAGGCTCCATACAGGGAGCCTGACGTGGGACTCAATCCCGGGTCTCCAGGATCAGGCCCTGTGCTGAAGGTGGCACTAAACTGCTGAGCCACCCGGGCTACCCAAAATCTTCTTGTATAATTCTAGGTTTTTCAATTTCTCCTTGTACATTTGTCATTTTTTGCCTTAATATTTGTAAACTATGTTATAAAATACTTTCAAATTTAGAATATTTGTGTCTTCCTGCTGAAAAGACCTTTAATCATTATATCCTCTCTATCCTCTGTAATGCTCTTACTATAAAGACCATTTGTCTATTTATAGAGTCACATTGTGTTTCTGTTTTCATTCTATTTCTCTGAAGTTATGCTTTTGATATGTCTCTTGCAAAGAGCAGTTGGATTTTGTTTTGCTTTTTGTTGTTTATTTTAAACTCAATGTGTCAGTCTTTTAACTAATGAGTTTATGTATTTGCATGTCTTTTACTATCTATTTATACCATTTTTTCTATGCTGCCTTTTTTAGATTTACTTTTTTTTAGAGGTGGGGGAGAAGGAGAATCTTGGGCAGACTCCCCGCTGAGCACAAATACCCATGTGGGGCTAGACCCCATGACCTTGAGAACCATAACCCTAGCTGAAAACAAAAGTTGGTCACCCAACCAACTGAGCCATCCAGGCGCCCCTTTTTCTGTGCTGCTTCTATTCTTCATTCCTGCATGCTTTTGATTCTTTTATACTTTGAATGGTTGTCTTTACATTATTAGTGAGCATATTTAATTTAATACAATATTTCCTAAATAGCACCAGTCCCACAGAATTCCTTAATTTTGATCAAGCTTCTCCCTTATTGTTGTCCAGGCTATATTTCCTCCTGTTTCCACCCCCCCTCCACATTTTTTCATCTTTTAAAATTATTCGGTATAGCTATTATATAGATGATGTTTGTTTATATATACTCACTTCTTTTTTATTTGCTCCTCTTTCTTGAGTTTCTTTTGCATTTTCAGTTTCCATTTTCCTGAGGTATATTTTTTGGATGTGTCTTTATTGAATATTTGCAAAGGTAAACCCAATGAGGATGTTTTTATTTCACCCTTATTTTTGAAAAATAGTTTAAGATTCTAGCTTGCTATTATTTTCCCTTAATTGGCACCGTGAGGATTTATTTCATGGTGTTTTTGTTTTTAATGTTGTTGAGAAGTCTTTTACAGTCTAGTTATCATTCCTTTGTAGATAATGTTTTTCTGTCTGACTTTTCTCCAGGTTTTTTTTTTTTTAATTGTGGTAAAATACACATAACAAAGTTTACTATCTTAGCCATTTTTAAGTGTACAGTTCAGTGTTAAGTACATTCATATTGTTATGCTACCATCATCACCATCTCCAGAATTCTGTTTGTCTTGAAAAACTGGAACTCTGTCCTCATTAAACAGTACCTTGCCATTCTCCCCTTCTTTAGCACCTGATAACCACCATTCTACTTTCTATGATTTTGACTACTCTCAGTAGTCATGTAAGTCCTATAAATAGAATCCTACAGTAGTTGTCTTTTTTTTTTTTTTTAAAGATTTTATTTATTTATTCATGATAGTCACACACACAGAGAGAGAGAGAGAGAGGCAGAGACACAGGCAGAGGGAGAAGCAGGCTCCACGCAGGGAGCCCGACGTGGGATTCGATCCCGGGTCTCCAGGATCGCGCCCTGGGCCAAAGGCAGGCGCTAAACTGCTGCGCCACCCAGGGATCCCAGTAGTTGTCTTTTTGTGACTGGCTTATTTCACTCGGTATAGTGTTCTCGAGGTTCATCCATGTTGCAGCATGTGACAGAATTTCCTTCTTTGTTAAGATTAAATAGTATTCCATCATGTGGATATAGCACATTTTTGCTTGTGTCTTTTATCTGTTGATGGACGCTTGGATTACTTCCACATTTCCCCTACTGTGAATGCTGCTGTCAGCATGAGTGTACAAGTATCTTTGTGAGACCCTGCTTTCGATTCTTTTGAGTATATACCCAAAAGTGGGATTGCTGGATTTATAAGCCTATTTCTATTTTTTGAGAAACTTCCATACTGTTTTCCACAGAGACTGTACCATTGTGTGATCCCACCAGTATATACAGGAGTTCCGGTTCTTTGTATCCTCACAATACTTTCTGGTTTTTTTGTTTTTTTGTTTTTTCTTTTTTAAATAGTGGTCACCCTAGTAGGTATGAAGTGGTACCTCACCGTGGTTTTATTTTGCATTTTCTTAATGATTAGTGATGTTGAGTATCTTTTCATGTGCTTGTGACAATTTGTATATCTTCTTTGGAGGTCTGTGCAAGTCCTTTGTCCATTTTTGAATCAGGTTGGTTTTTTTGTTGTTCAGTTTTAGGTGTTCTCCTTATATTTTGGATATTGATCCCTTATCAGATATATGATTTACATATATTTTTTCCCATTCTAAGAGTGGCCATTTTACTTTGTGGATAGTGTTTTTTGATGCATGAAATTAAACATTTTTCATTAAACCCTATTTTTCTTTTTTTACTTATACATTTGACATCATTCTCCTTCTGCTCTTAAGATCTATTTCTTTTTAATGTTTTGCTGTGTGTAGGTGAATTGTTTTTGTTCTGTTTTGTTTTTAGTTGGAGGTCATTGTGATATCTGAATCTGAGAATTTTTAGATCTTTTTAATCCCATGGTTCCCAGAGCCTAGAGCTAGAGGGAGACATTTTCTTGTTATTTCTTTAATGGTGGTTGATTTCTCCCTCTCCTAGTCCATCCTTTCACTGAGAATGTCTGAAATCTCCTTTCACTGAGAATGGAGCTTCAATTCCAACTCTTAACTTCATGTGGTTCCCAAGGCCTTGTCTCTTGTCACTGTAAAGCCATTAAAAGCTGAAAGTTTTGGTTATTTATGTTGACAAATTTCTCCATGGCAGCTGAAAGCTTTGGGTTTTTTTGTGAGCTCAATGTTGAGAGAATATTTAATTTCTCCATTTCTAGATATTTTGTTAAGGTGAAGTTTACAGGTCATTTATTTCACTGCATTGCTAAAAACAGGTCATATTTTTGTATAATTTTTTTTCTCTTTTACTTTTCTGTAACTCTTTTGTAGTTGGGCATTCTGGATTGATGTTCTTTTTTTTTTTTTTTTTTTTTTTTTTTTTTTACTTTTGTTCTTTTTTGTGGAGGGTTTCCTACCCTTTTTTAAAATAAAGATTTAATTTATTTATGTGGGAATGAGAGTGCACAGAGGGGGGAGGGAGAAGCAGACTCCCTGTTGAGCAGAAAGCCCAATGCAGACCCTGAGATCATGACCTGAGCCAAAAGCAGACATTTAATCAAGCCACCCAGGCACCCCTCTACCTACCTTTCTTTTGCTTTCTTTCTCCCTCTCCGACTTTCCTTCTTTTCATTTTTTAATCTTTCTTCTTTTATACTTTATTAATTTGGTCCACTGTTGTTTTGTTAATTTGGTCTCTTCATTTCACATTCAAGGCTTTTCTCAATTGTTCTGTAAACTCTGGCCATCTGTTCAGATTAAAGAGTGAGGCAGTGAAAAAAAAAAAGCTGAGTAAAAACTGTCTATAGGGAATTGTTAACCGCAAATCTTAACATAGCGTGATTGAATGATTGCAGGTCGTTTCTCTTGGGTCTGATTCCTCATGGAGGAATCTGCTTGATGGGCCTGTGTTCTGAGGCTGATTTGGAGGATAGGGCTGGGTCTGCTGTTCAGCATGTAAATTTTCATTTAGCTTCTTTGTGGTATGATATGACATACAACCCTGCGTGTACCTGATTTCTACACCCTGTCTGATTTAGAATCTAAGAATTTAAGAATATAAGCCACTTGTGTCTTGTTAAGGCAGTTTCTTGGCTATGTGGTAAAGCTTCTGAGTGAAAACTATTCCTTATTCAAACTTTCGACCAATATTCTTATTTTCAGCCCCTTATTCAAATTTTTGGCCAATACTCTTATTTTCAGCCAGACTCCTACCTTCAGACGTCTCCAATTCCTGAGCATTTCTGTTGTGCTTCTTACTGGTTTCATACCTTCACCAACCCTCACATGCACAGGTTTGGCTTGTCAGTTTTACCAAGCTAGTTACTGTTCAGCAGTCCTCTATCTAGCTTCAAAAAACTTTGTGTCTCTCATCAGCTGTGGTCCCCTTTCAATATATAGATGTACGCAAAGTTTGTTTGATGGGTTTACTCATTTTTAGTCCTTTAGTGTCATTTTAGTGTAGTTTCAGAAGGGAATGAATATAATCCTGTGTGTTCATAATTTACCAAAGAAACCTTTTAATACATTTTAGTTATGTGCACTTAAAAACAGTATTGTTATAAATTCAAGAATTTCTTCTCTTTCTTTTCCAATGTTAATCTCAGTTTCATATCATGGGTGAAGAATAGAAGCATAGGTAAATATAGGAGGGAGTGCAGGAAGGCAAGGAGAGAGACCTGAAGAAGAGGAAAATCAGGTTTGTTAATAACAAAGGATTAGAGACTTAGATAGTGGTACCAAGTAAGACTTGAATGAGGTAATATCGCCATCTTCTGGCTTTTTAAAAATTGTTCTGTAATTTTATCTGGGAATCTCACGTGTGGCTAACTTGCATTGGGTGTCAGATTTAGTCAATTTGGTCTCGTTTCGTTGTTCTCCTCCCTGTTGTAGAAAAAGGCTTTTCTTTATACGGGATTTGATTACAGTATAATAATTATGTCTTTTCAAGCTCCCTAAGAGAGTATTCTATCTAAAATATTACAAAAACCATACCCTGTTTCTCTATAGTGCAGATGATTATTTCCACTTACATAATGAAAACAGAACCTTTGTTTCTGTATGAAGGAAAATACAGAATCTTTAAAAGTTTATTATTATACGTTATGTAGGTAGTTTTTGTTTGTGATATAAAATACAAAATGTATAAAGGGTGTAAGTAGATCATCCTATTTCATTAATATTGTAATTAAAGAAATGTGTTTGTTCCACTCTCTCTGGCATATATCTAGCCAGTCCCATTGCCTATGAGATTGTCCTTTTGTACAAATGCTAGTATGTCACATATACTTTAACTTGGTCCTTTTCTTTCTTTCTTTCTTTCTTTCTTTCTTTCTTTCTTTCTTTCTTTCTTTCTTCTGCTAGTATGTCACACATACTTTTACTAGGTACGTTTGTTTCTTCCTTCCTTGCTTCCTTCCTTTCTGATTTTATTTATTTATTTATTTGGCACAGAGAGAGAAAGAATCTGCTCGCAAGCAGGGACAGAGGCAGGCAGAGGGAGAGGGAGAAGCAGGACTCCTCAGTGAGCAGGGAGCCTGACATAGGGCTCAACCCCAGACCCTTGCATCATGACCTGAGCTGAAGGCAGACACTTACCCAACTGAGCCACCCAGTGCCTAACTTGGTCTTTTTCACTGAATACTTTGCACTGGAGGGTCACTTGCATCACTACCCAGTGGGTTCCCTTATTCCTTTTTTTAGACCATGATTTCTTTAACCCGTCTGCTGTTGGTAACTGTTGGAGTTTGTCTTATCGTTTGCTATAAAAATGACACTATAGTGAATATCCTTGTGTGTGTGTGTGTGTGTGTGTGTGTGTGTGTGTGTATACTCTGTAGAAAAAAATTGGGATATATGCATTTACGATTTTCATTGATATGGTGAAATTACCTGCCAAAAACGATTGTACCTATTTATTCTACCACAGTGAAGTATTTAAATGTCTGTTTTTCTCCATCCTTCTCAATACAGGATTCAATATTTGTGACTCCTGTATATTACTTTATTTTGTATTTCTCTTATGAGAGAGGTTGAACTTTTGTGTGTGTTTAAAAGCCATTTGTGTTTTCTGTTATATATCCTTTGACCATTTTTTTTTTTTTTTACTTTTGGTGTTCTGTTTATTTATAGGAGCTTTTATAGTATAGAAATTAACTCTTTTTCTGTAATTTGAATTGCAAATACTTTTTGCCAGTTGACTTTTCCTGTAACTTGCATTGTGTTTTTTTTTAAGTGGTGAAAAAATGATGTATATATATATATTACATTATATATTATATATACACATACTTTATAATCATATGAGTTTTTCTTTTCTTCTTTTTTTTAAGATTTTGTTTATTCATGAGAAACAGAGAGAGAGGCAGAGACATAGAAGAGGGAGAAGCAGGCTCCCTGCAGGGAGCCTGATGTGGGACTTGATTCCTCCACCCGACCCCAAGCCGAAGGCAGATGCTCAACTGCTGAGCCACCGGGGCATCCCGAGTTTTTTCTTTGATGACTTATGGGTTTGGGTTCATAGTTAGAAAAGTTTTGCACACATGGAAATTATAACTCCCGTGTTTTTGTTTTTTTTTTTTTTAACTCCCGTGTTTTCTTCTAGTACTCCCAAAATCGCATCAAATGCCATGACTGGGGCAGCCCCGGTGGCGCAGCGATTTGGCACCGCCTGCAGCACAGGGCGTGATCCTGGGGATCCTGGATGGAGTCCCATGTCGGGCTCCCTGCATGGAGCCTGCTTTTTTCCCTTTGCCTGTGTCTCTGCCTCTCTCTCTCTCTCTCTCTCTCTCTCTGTGTCTCTATGAATAAATAAATAAAATCTTAAAAAAAAATTCCATGACTGATCTGGAATTTATTTTTTTTTAAGATTTTATTTATATATTTGAGAGAGAGAGCATGCATGATCAGGCAGGAGGGGCAGAGGAAGAAGCAGACTCCCCCCTGAGGAAGGAACCTGACTTGGGGCTTGATCTTGGGACACCAGGATCATGACCTGAGCCGAAGGCAGATGCTTAACTGACTGAGCCATCCAGGCACCCCTGGAATTTATTTTTAATAAGGTGAAAATTACAGTTCCAATTTTTTTTGGCTACTCAATTATCTTTTATCTCAATACTATTTTTTTTAAAGATATTTATTTAGTCATGAGAGACAGAGAGAGAGAAAGAGAGAGGCAGAGACACAGGCAGAGGGAGAAGCCTGATGTGGGACTCATCCTGGAACTCCAGGATCAAGCCCTGAAAGCCAAAGACAGATGCTCAACTGCTGGGCCACCCAGGCATCCCTAATTATTGTAACTTTTTAAAGCCACCTCAGTGCCCCTAATTATTGTAACTTTATAACTTGTTTTAATAATAGAGTGGAGCTCTTCCTTATCTGTGTTTCCAGAATTTGTTTGGATATTCTTGCTCATTTTTTCATATACTTTTTTTTTTTTTTTTGCTCATCCCTTAATTTTTCCAGAAAAAAATTTTTATTGTGTTAAAATATCTGTAACATAAAAGTTACCATTTTAACCATTTTTTTAAATATATACTTCAATGGTATTAAGTATGTCTGTGATGTTTTACAACCACCACCAACATCCATATTCATAATTCCTTCATCTTGTAAAACTGAAACTCTGTACCTACTAATAATTCCTCATTCCTTGGGCAGCCCCATGGCGCTGCGGTTTAGCGCTGCCTGCAGCCCAGGGCGTGATCCTGGAGACCCTGGATCGAGTCCCACGTCGGGCTCCCTGCATGGAGCCTGCTTCTCCCTCTGCCTGTGTCTCTGCCTCTCATTCTCTTTCTGTGTCTCTATGAATAAATAAAATCTTAAAAAATAAAAATTCCTCATTCCCAACCCCTGCCCCGCCCCCCAGCCCCTGGCAACAACCATTCTACTTTCGGTCTCTGTGATTTTGACTACTTTAAGTACCTTGTATAGGTAGAATCATACGGTACTTATCTATATATACATATATGTACTTTTAAAAATTAAGTGTTTTGATTTAATTCCAGTATTGTTAGCATACAGTATTATATTAGTTTCAGATGCACAATATTGTGATTCAACAGTTCTATACATAGTGTTCATCATTTCAAGTGTAGTCTTTAATCCTCATCACTTGTATCACCCCTCTCCCCCTTCACCTCTTTCCTCTGGTAACTCTCAGTTTGTTTTCTATAGTGGAGTCTGTTTCTTGTTTTGTGTGTGTGTCTCTCTCTCTCTTTTTTTCCTTTGCTCATTAGTTTTGTTTCTTAAATTCTGTATATAAGTGAAATCATACGGTATTTATCTTTCCCTGACTTACTTTGCTTAGCATTATACTCTCTAGCTCCATCCATGTTGTTGCAAATGGGAAGATTTCATTCTTTTTTATGGCTGAATAATATTTCACTTTTATGTATATGTATATATTTATCTAATTTATGTATATTTATGGTCTTCATCTATCTATCAATGGACACTTGGGCTCCTTCTAGACTTTCACTATTGGAAATAATGCTGCTATAAACATAGGGTTACATGTATCCCTTTGAATTAGTGTTTTTGTATTGTTATGATAAATATCCAGTAGTGCAATTGCTGGATGATAAGGTAGTTGTGTTTTTAACTTTTTGAAGAACCTACCTACTGTTTTCCATAGTGACTGTACCAGTTGCATTCCCACCAGTGGTGCGCTAGGGTTCCTTTTTCCACATCCTTGCCAACATTTGTTGTTCCTTGTGGTTTTTTGTTTGTTTGTTTTTTATTTAAGCCATTCTGACAAGTGTGAGGTGATGTCTCATTGTAGTTTTTTTTTTTTTTTCATTGTAGTTTTGAGTTGCATTTCCCTGGTAATGGATGATGTTGAGCATGTCTTCATGTGTCTGTTTCCCAAATGGATGTCTTCTGTGGAGAAATGCCTATTCATGTCTTTTACTCATTTTTAAATTGGATTATTTGTTTTGGGGATGTTGAGTTATATCAGCTCTTTATATATATATTTTGGATACTAACTCTTTATCAGATATGTTATTTGCAAATATCTTCTCTCATTTAGTAGATTACCTTTCAGTTTTGTTGATTGTTTCCTTTGCTATGCAATAGCTTTTTATTTTGATGTAGTACCAGTAGTTTATTTTTGCTTTTATTTTTCTTATCTCAGGAGACATGTCTAGAAAAATGTTGCTGTGGTCAATGTCAAATTAATTCCATGTGCTCTCTTCCAGGATTTTTATGATTTCAGGTCTCCCATTTAGGTCTTTAATCCATTTTTAATTTATTTTTGTGTATGGTGTAAGAAAGTAGTCTGGTTTCATTCTTTTGCATGTAGGTGTCCGGTTTTCCCAACACCATTTGTTGAAGAGACTGTCTTTTTCCCATTCTTCGTCCTTTGCCAAAGACTGACCATGTAATTGTAGGTGTATTTCTTTCTTTTTTAAAAAATATTTAATTTATTTATTTATTAATGAGAGACACAGAGAGAGAGAGAGAGAGAGAGAGAGAGAGAGGCAGAGACACAGGCAGAGGGAGAAGCAGGTTCCATGTAGGGAGCCCGACGTGGGACTTGATCCTGGGTCTCCAGGATCTGGCCCTGGGTTGAAGGCAGCGCTAAACCACTGAGCCACCTGGGCTGCCCCTGTGGGTGTATTTCTGAGTTTTCTATTCTGTTCTCTTGATCTGTGTGTTTATACTTGTGCCAGTACCATACTGTTTTCAGTTCTACAGCTTTGTAATATAACCTGAAGTCTGGAATTGTGATATCTCCAGTTTTGTTTTGTTTTGTTTTGTTTTTTTCAAGATTGCTTTGGCTATTCGAGGTCTTTTGTGGTTCCATATAAATTTTAGGAGTATTTGTTCTAGCTCTGTGAAAAATGCTGGGTAGGGATTGCATTAAATGTGTGAATTACTTTGGGTAGTGTAGACATTTTAACAGTATTTGTTATAATTTGTTATTTAACAATATTTGCTCTTCCAATCCATGAGCATGTTATGTCTTTCCATTTTTTAGTGTCATCTTCAATTTCTTTCATCAGTGTTTTATAATTTTCCGAGTACAGGTCTTTCACTTCTTTGGTTAATGATTCCCAGGTGTATTTTATTATTTTTGGTGCAATTGTACCAAATGGGACTGTTTTCTTTTTTTTTTTTTTAATTTTTTATTTATTTATGATAGTCACACAGAGAGAGAGAGAGAGGCAGAGACACAGGCAGAGGGAGAAGCAGGCTCCATGCACCGGGAGCCCGACGTGGGATTCAATCCCGGGTCTCCAGGATCGCGCCCTGGGCCAAAGGCAGGCGCCAAACTGCTGCGCCACCCAGGGATCCCTGGGACTGTTTTCTTAATTTCTTTTTCCACTGCCTCATTATTAGTGTATAGAGTGAAACAGATTTCTGTACATTGATTTTATATCCTGAGACTTGACTGAATTCGTTTATCAGTTCTGGTAGTTTTTTGGTGATTTCTTAAGGCTTTTCTGTATATATTGTGTTGTGTCATCTGCAAATAGTGGAAGTGTTACTTCTTCCTTAGCAATTTAGATGCCTTATATTTCTTTTTGTTGACCATTTGCTGTGGTTAGGACTTCCAGTACTATGTTAAATAACAGTTGTGTTGTGAGAGTGGACTTCCTTGTCTTGTTCCTGACTTTAGGAAAAAGCTCTCAGTTTTTCTCCGTTGAGTCTGATGATTGCTGTGGGTTTTTCATACAGGCCTTTATTATGTTGAAGTATGTTGCCTCTAAATCTACTTTGTTGAGGATTTTTATCATGAATAGATATTGTACTTTGTCAGATGCTTTTTCTGCACCTATTGAAGTGACAATGTGGTTTTTATCTTTTTTTTATTGATTTGCAGATATTGGATCACCTTTGCCTCCAGGAAATAAATCTCACTTGATTGGATGAATGATTTTTTGGATTCGGTTTGTTAGAATTTTGTTGAGGATTTTTTGCATCTGTGTTCATCAGAGATATTGGCTTGTAGTTCTGTTTTTTTGTTTGTTTGTTTTTGTGTGTGTATGTGTGTTTTTTTACCTTGTTTGGTATCAAGGTTATGCTAGCCCCATAGAATGAATTTAGAAGCTTTCCTTCCCCTTCCTTTTTTTGGGGAATAGTTTGAGAAGAATAGGGTTTTGTTTTATTTTTTCCATGGTGGGGAGGGGCAGAGGGAGAGAGAGAATCGTAGGCAGGCTCCCGCCCAGCATGGAGCTTGATGTGGGGCTTGATCTCAGAACCTCATGACCTCAGAAATCATGACCTCAGCTGAAATCAAGAGTTGGACGCTTAACTGACTGAGCCACCCAGGTGCCCCAAGAAGAATAAGTATTAACTCTTCTATAAATGTTTGGTAGAATTAGCCTGTGAAGCTCTCTGGTGCTGGACTTTTGTTTATATGGAGATTTTTTATTACTATTTCAATTTTATTGCTGGTAATCAGTCTGTTCAAATTTTCTGTTTTTTTCCTGCTTCAGTTTTAGTAGTTTATATGTTTCTTGGAATTTATCCATTTCTTTTAGGTTGTCCAATTTGTTGGCATATAATTTTTCATAATACTTTCTTATGTATTTGTATTTTTGTGCATGTTGATATTTCTCCTTTCATTTGTGAATTTGTTTATTTGAGCTTTTCTTTTTATGATTCTGGCTAAAGGTTAATCAGTTTTGTTGATGTTTTCAAAGAACCAGCACCTGGTTTCATTGATCTATTCTATTGTTTTTTTAGTTTCTGTATCACTTATTTCTGCTCTGATCTTTTTTGTTTTCTTCCTTCTGCTGGTTTTGGTTTGGCTTGTTCTTTTTTCTAGCTTTTTTTTTTTGGTGTAAGGTTAGAGTGTTTGAGACTTTTCATTCTTCTTGAGGTAGGCTTGTATTGCTGTAAACTTCCTTTTGGAACTGCTTTTGCTGCATCCCACAGATTTTTGACCATTGTGTTTTCACTTTCATTTGTTTCCATATAATTTTCAATTTCTTGATTGACCCATTCATTGTTTAGTCACATGTATTTTATGTTTGTTTGTTTAAGTAAGCCCTATACCCAGTGTGAGCCTTGAACTAATGACCCTGAGATCAAGAGTTGTATGCTCTTGATTGAGCTAGCCAGGCATCCCAGCAGCATGCTATTTAACTTCTATGTATTTGTGCTCTTCCCAGATTTTTTATTGAGGTTGATTTATAGTTTCAAAGCATTGAGGTCAGAAAAAATGCATGAATTATTTCAGTCTTTCTGAATTTGTTGAGACTTGTTGTATGATCTAATATGTGATCTGTTCTGGAAAATGCTCCAGGTGCACTTGAAAAGCATGTGTATTCTGTATTAGGATGGAATGTTCTGAATATATCTGTTAAATCCATCCATTAGTGTGTCATTCAAAGCCACTGTTTCCTTGTTGATTTTCTGTTTGGATGATGATCTAATTGATGTAAGTGGAATATTTAAGTCCCTTCTATTATTGAATTATTATTGATTAGTTCTGTTATGTTTGTTGTTAACTGTTTTATATATTTTGGTACTCTCATTTTGGGTGCATAAATATTTACAGTTGTTATATCTTTTTGTTGGGTTGTCCCCTTTGTTATTATATTGTGTCCTCCTTTGCCCCTTGTTATAGACTTTGTTTTAAAGTCCATTTTATCCAATATAAATATTGCTATCCTGGCTTTGTTTTGATATCCATTTGCATAATGTTTCTACATCTTCTTACTTTCTATCTGCAGGTGTCTCTAGGTCTGAAATGAATCTCTTGTAGGCAGCGCTAAGTGGGTCTTGTTTTTTAATCCACTCTGTCACTCTGTCTTTTGATTGGAATATTTAGTCTACTTACATTTTAAAGTATTTATTGATATATATTTATTGCCGTTTTGATACTTGGTTTGTGGTGTTTCTGTAGTTTTTCTTTGATCTTTTCTTGCTCTCTTTCATGGTTTGGTGAATTTCTTTAGTGATATACTCAGATTCCTTTGTCTTTATTCCTTGCATATCTATTACTGGTTTTTGATTTATGGTTACCATTAGATTTATATATAATGTATTCTGCATATAGCAGTCTGGATTAAGTTGATGGTCATATAAGTTTGAACTCATTCTTTATTCCTGTCTCCTTCATGTTTTAAGTATATGGTGTCATATTTTACTTTTTTTTTTGTGAATCTCTTGATTGATTTTTATAGGTATACTTATTTTTACTGCTTTTGTGATTCCTACTTTTCATACTCTCACTTATGGTATTTTCCTTTCCATTCATAGAGTTCCCTTTAATATTTCTTGTAGGGCTGGTTTAGTGGTCATAAATTCTTTTAGTTTTTGTTTGTCTGGGAAACTCTATTTTTCATTCTATTCTGAATGATAGCCTTGCTGGGACAGAGTATTTTTGGCTGCACATTTTTCCTTTTCATCGCCTTGAATATATCATGCCATTTTCTTAGGGCCTGCAAAGTTTCTGCTGAAAAATCTGATAGCCTTATGGTGTTTCCGTTGTATATAACTGTTCTTTTTCTTGTTGCTTTTATTATTTCATCTTTATCATTACTTTTTGCATTTTAATAACTGTATGTCTTGGTGTGGACCTCCTAGGGTTGATTTTGTTGGGGAATCTCTGTGCCTTCTGGATCTAGATATGTTTCCTTTCCCATATTAGGGACATTTTCAGCTACTATTTCTTCAAATAAATATTCTGCCCCTTTTTCTCTCTCTTATCCTGGGATCCCTATAATGTGAATGTTATTGCATTTGATGGAGTCATTGAGTTCCCTGAGACTATTCTCAATTTGCATATTTTTTCCCTTCTCACTTGATCAGCTTGATTGCTTTCCATTACTTGGTGTTCTAGGTTGTTAATTCATTCCCCTGCTTCCTCTAGCCTAGCATTTATTCTATCTAATATTTTAAATTTCATTTATTGTGTTCTTCATCTCTTATTGATTCTTTTTTTATCTCTTTGTTAGGGATCTCATTGCTATCTTCCCACTCTTTTTTTAAGTCCATGAGTATCTTTATAATCATTACATTCAATTCTGTATCAGGCATATTACCTATATCTGTTTTTCTTAGATCTTTTGCTATGGTTTTTGTCAGTTCTTACATTTGGGACATATTCCTCTGTTTCCTCATTTTGTCTAACTCTTTGTGTCTGTTTCTGTGTGTTACGAAAGTGAGCTACATCCTGCTCTTGAAGGTAATGTCCGTATGAAGAAGACATCCTGTAATGCCCTGTTGTGTAGTGTCCTCTGTTCCCCAGGACCTGGTGTTTTAGGAAATGTCTCCTATGTGACCTGTGTTGTGTCTTGGCTACTTTTTTACTTCAGTCCAGTCATCTACAGAGGCTCTCCTTTTGCATGTTGTGGGCAGTGTTTGGTCCTGGCCAGGGTAGGGTATGTTTTATTTTTTTTTTAAATTTTTATTTATTTATGATAGTCACACAGAGAGAGAGAGAGGCAGAGACACAGGCAGAGGGAGAAG
Organism: Canis lupus dingo; assembly: GCF_003254725.2. Lineage (NCBI taxonomy): Eukaryota > Metazoa > Chordata > Mammalia > Carnivora > Canidae > Canis > Canis lupus. Next base: position 37,950,684 of record NC_064265.1, on the reverse strand, counting down.
CAGGCTCCATGCACTGGGAGCCCGACGTGGGATTCGATCCCGGGTCTCCAGGATCGGTAGGGTATGTTTTAACACGGTGTACTCTCATTGCAAAATGAGACCTACTGCTGCTGCCACCAATACTGAGGCCCTGTAAAATGCTCTGGTTGGAAACATGGTATTGGCAGGGTTTGCATTGGTCTTCTGGGTGAGGGGACCCATGGTGCCAGTACTATGGCAAGTGTGACGGGGAAGGCCAAATCACCCAAGCATGGGGAGCCTTGGTGTAAGCAAATTAGGTAGTGAGTGTTGGCACTGAACTGGTTCTTACAGATGGCTCTGTGTTTATACTGGGAGATAGAGGAGGAAAATGGTGCCTGCCAGCTCCTTTGTTCCTATAGAGGCCTTCCTGCATCCCTACCTCTCCCTGACCTACTCTGAGATGAGTAAATAACTCCCTCCTGTCTGCCTTGGGTGTTTTTCAAACTGTTGCTTCTATGCTGTATCTATGCAGGGTGTTTGTCACTGTCTCTTTTAGCATGGGGACTTAACTTCCATAGCTCTCAGGGTTCTCTTAGAGCAGAGCCCGCTGATTTTTCAAATTCCAGACTTGAAGTCCTGCTGGTTTCATAAAATTCGGCCCCTCTCACTTTCAAAGCCAGTTGTTATAGAGGATCATCTTCTTTGTACAGACTCCCTGTTGTGATAGTGTTTTTCACCCTTCTTTGTATTACCAGCTCTCTCTCTACTACAGACAGCCATGGTCTATTTTCCAAAATTGAGTCTCCATCCTTCCTACCTTCTCAAATGTGGCCTCTATTTTTGTTCTACCAGTCTTCGGGTTATTTTCTGGGATATTTATGTTGATGTGAGCATTATCTAGTTATATCTGTGGGACTAGGCAGGTTTTGGGTCCTCCTACTCCACTACCTTCCCAGCTTCCAGTAGTAGTCTTTTTTTCGACTGGCTTATTTTGCTTAGCCTAATATCTTCAAGATTCATCCATGTTGTAGCACATGTCAGAATTTCCTACCTTTTAAAGGTTGAGTACTATTCCATTTTTTGGAATTTTCCTTATTCATTCGTCCGTAGATGGACACAGATTGCTTCCACGTTTTAGCTGTTGTGGATAATGCTGCTGTGAACATGGGTGTACAAATATCTGTTCAAAACCTGCTTTTAGTTCTTCTGGATGTATGTCCAGAAGTGGAATTGCTGGATCATATGGCAATTCTACTTTTAATTGTTAACTATTTGAGGAGCAACGATACTGTTTTTTAGAGTGAGTGCACCATTTTATATTCCTACCAGTAGTGCACAGGGTTATACTTTCTCCATGTCCTTGTCAATACTTATTTTCTGTTTTCATGATAGTAGCTGTACGAATGTGTATGAGGTGGAATCTCATTGTAGTTTTGCTTTACATTTCTCTAATGGTTAATGATCTTTAACATATATCACTTGCTTATTTGCCATATGTATATCTTCTAGGAGAAATGTCCATTCAAGTCCTCTGCCCATTTTTTATTCAAGTTGCTTATTTTTTGTTAAGTTTTAGGAGTTGTCTGTTTTTGGATATTGATTCCCTGTCAGAATATGACTTTCAAATATTTTCTCCCAACCTATGAGTTGCCTTTTTACTGTGTGGATAGTGTCTTTTGATGCACAATTTTGAAAAAATATTTTTTTAATTTAATTTAATTTAATTTATTTATTTATTTATTATTTTTTAAAATTTTTATTTATTTATGATAGTCACACACAGAGAGAGAGAGAGGCAGAGACATAGGCAGAGGGAGAAGCAGGCTCCATGCACTGGGAGCCCGACGTGGGATTCAATCCCCGGTCTCCAGGATCGCGCCCTGGGCCAAAGACAGGCGCCAAAGTGCTGCGCCACCCAGGGATCCCAATTTTGAAAATTTATATATGGATCCTGTTTGTTTCTTTTTTCTCTTTTTGCCTATACTTTTGGTGTTATATCCAAAAAATCAATGCCAAATCCAATTCTATGCATCTTTTATCCTATATTTTCTTCTGAGTTTTATAGTTTTAAGTCTTATATTTCATATTAACTGTTGAATCAATTGATCTAATTAAAAAGAAAAATATGAATTTTATTGTTATTCATTGTATTTGTCAGTTTGGGGGCAATTGATATTGGGTATGATTGCATTTTGTTGTTGAAGAACTTGGCATTTTTTTCATTTTTAAAAAAAATCTGTATATTTCTTGCTGAGTTTCTTCCTTTTTTGTCATTGCTACTGCAAATGGGTAATTTTTTCCATTATTCCTTCTAAATAGTTGTTATCAGAAGACATAGTTTTATGTATAAGAAAACTGCTGATTTCTGAGTATGAATTTTGTAATCAGCCACATCAGTAAGTACCTTTCTTGTTTGAAAGAGCTTTCTAGTTGATTTTCTTGGGGCTTCTCTGTAAACAGTCAATCATCTGACTCAGTGGTAGTCCTCTTGGAAAGTTTTTCCAGACATGTTTTGGTTAGATGAAGTTTATCCTATAATAGATTGCTCAGAAAGGACACACATCCATAATATTCCCTGGGTTCTACCATATTCAAACTGTTCTTTTCCCAGAGTTATTAATATAATTGACAGGCAACATTGTATGAGTTTAAGGTGTACAACATAATAATTTGATACATGTATATATTGCAAAATAATGACCACAATAAGTTAACATTTATCACCTCGTGTAGTTAATAGAAATTTTTCTACCATTAGAACTTTAAAGATTGACTTTCTTTGCAATTTTCAAATATACGATACTGTGTTGTTGACTATAGTTACCATGCTGTAAGTTACATCCCCACAATTTATAACTGGAAGTTTGTACCTTTTTACCACCTTCATCTGGTTCACCCCCCACTCCCACCTCCTGCCTCTGGCAACCACCAATCTTTTCTGTCTCTATGAATTCAGGTTTTTTAGATTCCACATAGAAGTGAGATTATACAGTGTTTGTTTTCTCTCTGATTTATTTCTCATAGTGTAATGCCCTCAAGGTCATCCACGTTGTTACAAATGACAGGATTTCCTTCATTTATAAGGCTGAATAATATTCTACTCTATCATCTCATTTTCTTTATCCATTCATCTATTGATGAACACTTAGATTGTTTCTATGTCTTGGTTATTGTGAATAATGCTGTAATGAACATGGGGGTGCAGATACCTTTTTGAGATAATGATTTTAGTGATTTCATTTCCTTTGGATGTATACCCAGAAGTGTGATTGCTAGATCACAGGGTAGTTCTAATTTTAATTTTTTGAGGCACCCCCATAACATTTTCCTTAGTGGCTATACCAATTTACAATTCCACCAACAGTGCACAAGGGTTCCTTTTTTCCACATCCATGCCAACACTTATCTCTTGTCTTTTTGATGACAGTCATGCTGACAGTTGTGAGGTGATATCTCATTGTGGTTTTGATTTGCATTTCCCTGATGATTAGTGTTGTTGAACATCTTTTCATGTGTCTGTTGGCCATCTGTATGTCTTCTTTGAAAAAAATGTTTCTTTAGTTTTTCTGCCCATTTTAAAATCAGACTTTTGCTTTTGAGCTGTATGATTCTTAAGTATATTTTGGCTATTAACCCTTTATCACAGGTATAATTTTCAAATATTATCTTCTATTTAGTAGGTTGGCTTTTCATTTTGTTGATGATTTCCTTTGCTGTTCAGAGCTTTTTGGTTTGATGTTGTCCCAGTTGTTGATGTTTGCTTTTGTTCCTTTTGCCTTTGGTGTCAAATCCAAAACAAAACAAAACAAACAAACAAAAAACATTGCCAAGACCGGTATCAAGAAGCATACCCCTAAAACTGTTTTTGCTTCTTGTTTTTTGATGTCCAGAAACTTGAAGTACACAGCTTAGCAGGATATAATATCCTTGGTTTACATTTTCTTTCCTTAAATTTCTTGAAAATACTGCTCTACTATTGTCTTGTTCTATATGTTATTTTTGAGAAATCTGATTCTAGTCTAATTCCCTAGTCTTTACCTTTGTAAATTGTTTTATCACTTTGCCTGGAAGCCCTGAAGTTTTGTTTTGTTTTTTTCTTTAGACAGTTTTACAAGGATATGTGTCACAGGTGCTCATTCTGGGTCAGTTTTCTTAAATATCTGGTAGGCCTTTTCAACATGTAGATTCAGGCCTTTTATTTCTGGAAAGTTTTCTTGTGTTACAATTTTGATATTAGTGCTGTTACATTTTTTTTTTTATTAGAGACACCAATAATACTGATGCTCCTTTCCTATTACCTATTTCAGTCATTTTCTCTCTGACCCTTTGCCTCTTTATGTCATTTCATTCTCTTTTTATCATTCTCCTCCTTTTCTTCAACATCCTTTACTGTGTTTTCATTTAATTCTCTCTCATAAGCCTTATCACTTACTTTTTCATTTCTTATATGATTAGGACTTTTCTTCTATTTCTTTTTCTTATCTTTTTTCAAAGATTTAATTTATTTTAGAGAGAGAGAGAGAGAAAGAGAGCTCACAAGCAGGGGGGAGGACACAGAAGAAGGAGAGGATCTCAGGCAAACTCCTGGCTGAGCTTGGAGCCTACCTCTGGGCTTGATTTCATGACCTCAAAATCATGACCTGAGCCAAAATCAAGAGTCAGACGTTTAACCAACCAACTAAGCTATCCAGATGCCCCATTTCTTCTTTTCTTTATGGAGTTCAATCAACTCTATTTTTTTTTTTTTGTACATTTTGATTCTTTATTTTTGTGTTTGTGACTCAAGATTTTTTCATATCTGCAAATTCTTGTTTGAGGATATTTAATTCACTGTGAAGTGAATATTAGTTTTCCCCAACTCTATGACTCATTTCGGGAGAGAAAACTATCAACAGGAAACCTTTCATTTGTATTTTTCTGATTTTCGCAGTACTTTTGTATGCATATAGTTTACTTTTGTTGTTGTTGTGTTTCTTCATTCTGTGGACAAAGCTTCTAGTTTTAGAGTTTTTCTATCACTCTTCCCTCTTCTGTTCAGTTCCTTATTTGAATTTGTGGTTTTGGTGGTGAGAGAAAGGGGTAGAGGAAGGGTTGGTATGTCTTATTTCTATTTTGTTTCTGTAGGATGTATAATTTCTCCCTCTTGCTGCCTTTTTTTCCGTTAACTGCCTTGTCTGCATCTCTTCTATCTGTACACCTGATTTGCCACCCGAAGCACTGTTTCTCAGAGGCCACCACTGGTAGTTCAGCAGTTTCTAGATACTTTCACATCACTAGGGCTGTGAACTATTAAGTTTTAACCTGGTGTTCAGCAGTTTTACATTTACGGTTTTGCTCTTTCTCTGGGGGTGATTCAAATTTTTTTTTTTAATTTTTATTTATTTATGATAGTCACACAGAGAGAGAGAGAGGCAGAGATACAGGCAGAGGGAGAAGCAGGCTCCATGCACCAGGAGCTTGACGTGGGATTCGATCCTGGGTCTCCAGGATCGCGCCCTGGGCCAAAGGCAGGCGCCAAACCGCTGCGCCACCCAGGGATCCCTCTGGGGGTGATTCTATCTATGCTTTCTCTGAGTTCCTTGTACCCCTGTGGTTTTTTTCATGAAATTTTTTTAGCCTCCCTCCTTTCACTCTGCATCCACAGGCATGCAGAAGATAGGCAGTGGGATTTCTTAGGGAATTTGTTTTCCTTGACTTATAGGTGATTGGAAGGTTGCTGCAATGTCTGTCTCCTAGTAATGATAACATTGAAGGCATGGGTCCTGTGTGGTTTTATTTATTCTCCTTGTTTATTTTATATCTTTTGCAGAAACTAAGAGGGAAATTTGTAATCGGACTATCCATTGTTGTATGAACTTGAAAGATCCAAAAATACCTACTTTTATATCATTTTATACCTGAAAAGTACAAGAGTCAACTGAAAAACTACTACAAATAGTAAAAAATTCAGTTCTGTAGTGAGGTATAAAATTACCAAATAGAAATCTGTAACTTTTTACATACAAACAGCTTGGAAGCTATGAGAATTTCACGCATAACAGGAAAACAATCAGCTAAAACAGCAACAAAACCTGGGAATAGCTATAACAAGAATGCATAAAACCTAGCGTATTAGTTTCCTTGGGCTGCCATAACAAAGTACTACACGCTAGGTGGCTTAAAACAACAGAAATTTATTTTCTTACTGTTCTAAGCTAGAAGTACAAAATCAAAGTGTAGGCAGGACCACACTTTCTGTGAAGCCTTTAAGAGAGGATCTTTTGTCACCTCTTTCAGCTTTTGGTAGCTCCTTGTGTTTCTTGATTTGTGGCATAATAACTCCAATCTCTGCCTCCATCTCTACATAGCTAACTTCTCTGTGTCTTCTCCTGTTCTGAACAACATGAGTCATATTGGATTAGGGCTTATCCTAATACCAGTATGACCTCATCCTAACTTGATTCCATCAGCAAAGATCCTATTTCCAAATGAGGTCACAGTCCTAGGTACCAGGGGTTAGGGCTTGAACATATCTTTTTGGAGGACACAGTTCAACCCATTAACCCCTATATAAGAAAAAAAAATTAAATCTCTGAAGGGCATAAAGGAGATTTGAATAAATGGAAATATATACTATAGTCTTAGGTAAGAAAACTCAACATTTTAAAGATGTGAAACTTATAAATTAAATTAATTTAGGGAGGATTGACATGATCCAATAAAAACACAGTAGGTCTTTTTTCTTGGAATTAGACATGCATATTGTAAAGATCAAATCAAGAAGTAGACAAGTAATGATAGTGAAATAAACTAAAAAAGAACAAAGTAAAATTGCAGGTAAGTGCCATTTAAAAGATGTATGTGTGTGTTTTAAGATTTTATTTATTTATTTGAGAGAGAGAGAAAGCACAAGAGAGAGAGCAGAGGGAGAGGGAGAAGCAGGCTCCCCACTGAGCAGGTAGCCCAACATGGAGCTCAATCCCAGGACCCCAGGATCTTGATCTAAGCTGAAGGCAGATGCTTAACAACTGAGCCACCTAGGTTCCTCTAAAAAATGCTTTAATAAACATACTAATAAATATTTTGTACTGGTGAGGCTATGGAGAAACAAGTACTTTTATATACTGACAGTTGGAATGCAAATTTTCACACCTATGGAGGATAGTTTAGCAACATTTCTATACATGTATATATCATTAGATCAAAGAATTCCATATGCAAAACTGTGTATATATAAGGCTAGTCCTTGAATTGTTGTTAATAACAGAAATGATCAGATACCCAAATTCCCACAGGAAGGAACTGGTTGAGTGTTACAAGCAGTTGTAAAAGGGAATGAGGATATTTTCTTTGTACTGATTTGGCAAGATCTCATTCAATGCTATATTGTTAAGTCTAAAAAAGTAAGATAACTAAATATTCAGCTTTTTTAAAAAAAGGGATTACTAGACTGGTTTCAAATTGCCTATATATGCTTAAAGAAGCCTGGAGCAGAAACATACGAAACTTTATTGTGACTTGTCCATGCAGAGGTATAAACGGAATAGGTGGAAAATAGATGGAAGAACAACATTGGGAGGATGACCTTTTAATGTGCACCTTTTTGTACTTTCTGGCTGTCCTTTTCCTTTTTAAACCATTGTTAATATTGGTTTATTAAATATTTAGTAAATACCAAATAAATCAAATTAGAAATAAAAATTAAGCAATAATTATCTTTAAGTGGGGGCTCATGAAAGTCAGATAAATGTTCTTACACCCTGCCATTCTTCCAGAGGTTGCTTTTAGATCATTTTAAACTGTATGATAATTTTTATTCTTCAACATTTATAAATAACACGGACTTTCTTTAATCTTTTAAAAATCTTAAATTTAATTGGGGCTCACTTAGTTAAGCGTCTGCCTTCAGCTCTGGTCATGATCCCAGGGTCCTGTCTGTCAGCTCCCTGCTCAGTAGGAAGTCTGCTCCTCCTTCTCCCTCTGCCTGCTGCTTCCCTTGCTTGTGCTCACTCTTCTCTGTGCCAAAGGAATAAATAAAAATCTTTAAAATGAAAAATAAAATGAAATCTTAAATTTAAGATGAAGACTGCTTGGTACTCATCTTGTGATATCAGAAAACATGTATATTAACATCTCATTTATGTAAACTTTATTGTAAATTTTGGTTCCCTGTGACCTTGGGCAAGTTACTTAAGCTTTCTGACTCACTTTTCCCTCCTGTAAAATGGAGATAATAACTATTCTGTAGGATTATTTTGAGGAGTTACATAACAAATAGCTCTTAAAATGATGCTGATTATAAAATTATTTCATTTTCATTTGAATATAGATTAGGTGCTTATAGAAGTACAGTGATATTCTAAATGAGAATTAGAAATTGTGCTGTTTTCTTCCCAGATCACTCCTTTTTGATTGCTTCCAATTTTGTCTTCTTGGGGTCTTGGGTAAATTGGACATTTGATGCTTGCATAGTTCTTTATACAGTACTTTGTCTAAATTTATATTACTACCCAAATGATATTTTAAAAACTCATCTTGCCTGTTATGATGGGTCAAGTTGGGATAAGATTTAACATTTGTGTTACTAATGTAAAGCTGCATTGATCTGGAAGTGCAATTTTGCTGAAGAGCATATGTGCAACAAGTGATTTAATCCATGTGAATTAATGGCTTAAAATTTGGCTTGTGCTGCTTGGTAAAAGAACCTTTCTGTTAGGTCTTGGCAGGATTTGAAATGTGATTTTGTTTTATATTTGGGTGATATCTTCTAATATTATTTCTTTGCTCAGGGCAGAAATAAGTTTTTTTGTAGATTTTTGTTTCCAACGAGTATAGTAATAAATGCTATGACCTGTGAAATGTTTGAAACAGAAATATTACTTAGATTTTATTATGGAAGCATATGTAAGGAACATACCATAAACCCAATTTTGTCACAATAGGGGAGGTATTCTACTTCAGTGAATTTACTTCATAAAATGTAATTATATGTCTAATCTTCCTTTAGTATTAGCTGTCAGTTGTGAATTGCCTTGCTAATGTACTCATCTATAACGCTGCCTAACCCATTTGTTCCTTATTACCACATCTTTCTACTCCATATAATTAGCTTGAAGCCTGAAATTCAGGATAAGCAAATTTACTAAGAATTTGATGTTAATTAAAATTGATAACATGAGAGAAGTCCAGAAAACTTGAGTTACTGACTAGTGCATAGTTTTTGTGAGAGCTAATTCGAGAGCTGGGGCCACCTTTTTTCTTTTCTTTTTTCTCATTTCTGGGCTTTGACTTTGTTTCAGTGGGTTAAGGTTGTTTGTTAGAGGGCAGCCCCGGTGGCACAGCGGTTTAGCGCCGTCTGCAGCCCGGGGTGTGATCCTGGAGACTCGGGATCGAGTCCCGCGTCGGGCTCCCTGCATGGAGCCTGCTGCTCCCTCTGCCTGTGTCTCTGCCTCTCTCTCTCTCTGTGTCTCTGTGAATAAATAAATTAAAAAAATATTTTTAAAAAAGGTTGTTTGGGGATCCCTGGGTGGTGCAGCGGTTTGGCGCCTGCCTTTGGCCCAGGGTGCGATCCTGGACACCCGGGATCGAATCCCACATCGGGCTCCCGGTGCATGGAGCCTGCTTCTCCCTCTGCCTATGTCTCTGCCTCTCTCTCTCTCTCTCTCTGTGACTATCATAAATAAATAAAAAATAAAAAAAAATAAAAAAATAAAAATAAAAAAGGTTGTTTGTTAGATAAATGGATTGTGGATGATGAATATAAACTTACCTGATGTATCCAAGAAATGAGTGAGCATTTCAGTTACTAAGAACTCTAGAATATAGCTGATATTGCTGTTTTTAAATAACTAGGTTGCAAATAATTTTTACTGAATCCAAAGTGAAGATAATTTAGTATTTCTGTAGGTCAGATGTTTGGCTCCCTATTTAAAATCTTTGAGGCTTCCCACTAATCTGATTTTTTAAAAAATCCGATGATGTGACATTTCACTGTGCACTTCTGGTCTCTCTGGTTTTCAACTCATCTCCTAGCAGCCCTCCCTTTTGCCCTATGTTTTCAGGTCTCTAGATATTCTTTCAGTTTCTGGAACTTCCCATCCACTCTTCCTATATACATTCCCCTGCTGGTTGCTCCTTCTCGCTATGATGTACCCTCTCTCTTTGCCAGTGGTTTACGAAGTTTGTCTGTTGAGCTTGGTTCAAACTTCACTTCATGAAAGAAATCTTCTCTAAAACTATTGGAGTCCCGGTCCTTTATTTTGCTTGTTTTCTTTGCATCATTTTTGTCTACTGTAGTAGCAGTAATTGTCATGAAGTAGTTAATTAGGAAATTCATGTTTATTTATTATTTTTTTTACCTGTTTCTCTGCCTCTCTGTCTCTCTCTGTGTCTCATAATAAATAAATAAAATCTTTAAAAACAAAAGACAAATACCACTTGAATTCCAACCATGTGCCAGACACTGAGTATTTAATAGTAAACAGAGTCACTGCCCTCTTTAGTTGGCAGAGACCACATTCTGACAGTCACACAAATAATGACAACCTGGTGTGAAAGTAGGAGAGCATAAGTAGAGAGAGATCCCTGATTTAGTCTGGGTAGGAAGGGAGGGACGGTTTTCCCTGAGGAAGTGACATTGAGATCTGCAGGAAGAGGAATTAACCTTTGGTGAATATTCCAGGCTGAGGGAACAGCATGTGCAGAGGCCCTAAGGCCAGAGGAGCATGTTTTTGAGGAACTGACGGTAGACCAGGGTAACTAGATTAGAGAAGGATATGGGGAACTGATTCAACACAGAGATGGAGAGGTAGTTGGAGACTAAATTAGACATTAAGAGTTGAGTCATTAGAATGTAGTTACTCTTACTAGTTTGGAAACTTAGGAGATCAAAATATCCATCTCAGGGGACTAGTAAAGTAAATTATACTATGATGTAAAGGAATACTATGTAATTGTAAAATAAAGAAAAGGGACACCTGGGTGGCTCAGTGGTTAAGCATCTGACTTGGGCTCAAGTCATGATCCCAGGGTCCTGGGATCCAGTCCTGCATTGGGCTCCCCACAGGGAGCCTGTTTCTCCCTCTGCCTATATCTCTGCCTCTCTCCCTGTCTCTCATGAATAAATAAATAAAATCTTTTTTAAAAAGTGAAGTTTATTGTGTTCTCAAAAATAAAGAAATTTCTATTTAATATTATACTTTAAAAAAGAAAGAACTAAAAAGGGTTAAAATCTATGTATGTGACATGTGCCATATGAAAATTTTAAGGATTTTTTTTGGTATAGTAAATTATCCTCTTCTATCGATTTATTATAACAGTAATTACATATTTTTTATATTTTGAGAATCTGTTGTATCTCAAGTCAGATATTTTATGTAAATAGGCATAGTGATTAAGAACATGTCTGCTGGTCTAAGATCCCTGGTTGATACTCTGGCATTGCCATTTACACAGTTGGTTAACCAGGCAAATTACTTCAACTTTTTATTTTTTTATTTTTTATTTTATTTTATTTTTTTTAATTTTTTTTTATTTATTTATGATAGTCATACAGAGAGAGAGAGAGAGAGAGAGAGAGAGGCAGAGACACAGGCAGAGGGAGAAGCAGGCTCCATGCACCGGGAGCCGACGTGGGATTCGATCCCGGGTCTCCAGGATCGCGCCCTGGGCCAAAGGCAGGCGCCAAACCGCTGCGCCACCCAGGGATCCCTACTTCAACTTTTTAAAGCTCAGTTTTGTCAACTGTAAAATGTGGCCAGTAATAATATTTACCTGATAGAGTTGTGGTGTCAATGATAGGAGATCATACACGTGAAGCACTTAGGAGAGTGCCTAGGTCTGCTCATCACCTAAGAAAGAGTTACTATCACTTTCTATGAAAAATGTCTTCTCCCTAATACCACTTATCTGAAATTAGAGTGCAGAAAGAGAACACTGAAGGAAGTTATGCCAAAAACTTAACTGTAGTTGCCCTTGAGGGGCGGGACTGTGGCTGATATTTTTTCTTATTTTATTGTTTTGTATATTTTCCAGACATTGAAACATAGGTGTGTTTTTAAAATTAGTAATGTCTTCATTTAAATATGCGGCCTTTGCTGAAATGTAATTTTTCATAGCCTCTTTTTCAGCAGTGTTAGAAAGTCTATATACCCTGACTCAGGTGATGTTAATTCTACAGACTTATCCATAATTATTTCTTCTCTGTATTTTGATTATCGTATCATTTGTATCATTTTATTTTTTTTTCATTTGTATCATTTTAAAAGGCTTTGTGCCTAGAGCTGCTAAATTGTGATTGCAAAGGAAAAGGGCTTACATTTTGAGACCATCTGTGGGAGTTGCATTGTCTGAAACTGACAAGAGATCATGGCAGATGGTGAGGTCACAATGATTGACTTTTTGAGCTTGACATAATGTGTTCATGAAGCTGGAAGAAAAAAATCTGACTTAGTTTTTAACCAACTGAAGAGCTTGGTGACAGGAAAAAGTACGATTGTTGAGCCTGGATAAAACCTAATGCATCAGTGCACATGACTGGTTTGAGAATCACCAGTGCCACCAAAAATGGCAGTTTTTTGAGACATTCAGTGCCATGTTTATTTACTTTCTAGATACTTGGTTTTATGTCATATGTTGCAAATAATTTTTAGGTTAAAAACAATGTTAAGAAAAAGCAAAAGTCTAGAAGTACTTAGAGATGTGTGTTTTTAAAGGAAAGGTTATAAACTCTCACTCAAACCATACTTCATTTTTAATTGATTGAGACGATCTGTCATAGTCCCATATCTTTTCTTTTTTTTAAGATTTTATTCATTTATTCATGAGATACACAGGGAGAGAGAGAGAGAGAGAGAGAGAGAGAGAGGCAGAGACACAGGCAGAGGGAGAAGCAGGCTTCATGCAGGGAGCCCGATGTGGGCCTCGATCTCAGGTCTCCAGGATCATGCCCTGGGCGGAAGGCGGCGCTAAACTGCTGAGGCACCTGGGCTGCCCTCCCATTTCTTTTAATGTAACTTTACATAATTTAAATTACCTTTGAAGGTTTATGCTTGCTGTTTCTCTCATCTACTAAGATGTCTTCAGTGCCCAGATTAGTGCCTTGCACATAGTGAGTGTTCAGTGCTTACTGGATGAATAAATTAAAGAATAAAGTTATAGCCTACTTTCTTAATTTTACAAAAGTTTTTTCCTAACCATAATTAGACACTTTATTTCCTTTTATTTATTTATTTATTATTATTTTTTTTAATTTTATTTATTTATGATAGTCACAGAGAGAGAGAGAGGCAGAGACACAGGCAGAGGGAGAAGCAGGCTCCATGCACCGGGAGCCCAATGTGGGATTCGATCCTGGGTCTCCAGGATCGTGCCCTAGGCCAAAGGCAGGCGCCAAACCGCTGCGCCACCCAGGGATCCCTTTATTTCCTTTTAAAACTAGATTTGTGATCTGGTATTTTTTACTTCAACTACATATGAGTGAGTTATGTGTTATTTTAGAAAAAGAAACCTTAATTTGTCATAAAAAAAAAAAAAACCAGCAAATTGCTTTTTTCCCTAACATTGAGGGCTTACACTGTGCTAGGTAGTGTCCTAATAAATTTTTATGTCGTGACTCATTTAATTAATTAGATGTACTATTTGTTACTGTTTTGTAGATTAAGAAATTGAGGCATAAAGATGTTAAAGTAAATTTACTCAAGAAATCCATGCACTTTGGCTCTGTTTCAAACATTTATCATTTAGGTAACATTTAGAGGTTCTCATTTGTACTTGGCTCTGGTGAGAGGATACAAAGGGAGTGCTGAACAAAATTAAGTTTTGTTTTGTCAGACTCATTAATGTGGCTAAGCAGTATTTTATTGGTTACCACTTGCTATTGTGTGCTGAAATAGTTAACACTGTTAATTTTTTTTTTTAATTTGGGTAACTATCACAGTGTCACTCAATAGCCCAGCCATTAAGAAATAGAATACCATATTGAATACTGAATACTGTAATGAAGCAGATGTATGGAGACAAGCAACTTTAACAATGACTTTGAAAAAAAAAAAAAAAAAAAAAAACAATGACTTTGGAATGAAGAGGGGAAAAAGGACATTTACAAGCTGAATTTGGTAGCCCAGCCCAATGATATCTGCTTTTATTTCATTAACCAGAATTATATCAATGGTCAGCACATCTGAAAGGAGACTGAGAATGTAGTACTTTTTCTTAGTGGGCACATTGCCGCCTTCCACTTCTTCTGAGAAGAGGAAAAGATACTAGGTAGGCAACAGTTATCTGCCTTAAATAGATACAGCAGGTTTCTAAAATATAACAGAGACTTTGATGGAAAACACTTTTGTTTTTTATTGTTATAACTCCATCTCAGTAGGTCAGAAGGTAACCTTAGAAATATTTAAAATTGAAGTTTTTGTGGTTAGGAGTGTTCAGTGTTTATGTGTAAACTGTAGGACATTTGACACATTGACTTGGAAGAGCTGATGATTTTCATTAAGAGAGATTGTATCTAATTTATTGCTAACATCACCTTGAAAGACTCACTATACCTTTATTTCAGATGAGGACCCTGAAGCTCAAAGCGGTTGGTTAAGTCAGTTGCTCAAGGTTATACAGCTAATAAATGTCAGAGCTGAGATAGAGCCTAAATGTAAAAATCCATGTCCTTTTCAACTCTGCTAACACTGTTGCTTTATTTATTAGATGCCTGCTTCAAGCAGGACACTTAGAACCAATGGTTATTTTAATTGTTTCTATTTAAATAATTAATTCTTGCTCCTTGCTTGTATCTTCGATTTCTCACTGATCTAATCTTTTAAGTTGATTGCTTAATCAACTTTAATCTTTTAAGTTGATTGTTTCATGAATGAAGAGAAATATAAATTTACTTCTAAGTACTACTTCAGCTGCACTTTGCAAGTTTTATTATTTTCTTCCTTATTTTTATAAGTTTATTTGTTTATTCATTTTTGAGTAATCTCTACACCGAATGTTGGGCTCAAAATCACAAGCCTGAGATCAAGCATTGCATTGTCTTCCAGCTAAGCCAGCCAGTTTTAATATTTTCACTGTCATTCAGTTATAAATATTTTACATTTATCTCTTTAATTCATGGATTGTTTAATAATATAGTTTTATTTTTAAATATATGATTTTTAACTGATTATTTAAAATGGTTGATCCCTAATTTGTGTTGTGGTCAGAGACCGTAATCTGTATAATATTGCCTCTTTGAAATTTGTTACTACTTTGTTGGTGATTATGTGTGGATAAATTTTGTAAATATGTGCTTAAAGAGCTGTTTTCTACCTATTAGGTAAGAGTTCTGTGCTTAGATCAAGCTTGGCTAAAATATTAATCTTCAAAAGGAGATACTCATATCTTGAATTATTAGTTTTAAAATGTTAGGTATTAGTGAATCGGATGTCAGGAACTTGCGCTTTCTTATTTATCTGATATTTTTAATACTGAAGAGAATAACAAATAGTTGATGAATGCAAAACAGTTCTAGCAAAGGAACTTGATTTTCATATTAGATCATTTTAGACATTGTGAACAAATCTACAGTTACCATGAGACAGTGAAAATCATAGTGGTAGTCCAGGTCTTATTTGTTTTTTTTTAATTTGTGTTTTCTTTATCATTGAAATATTGCAAAATCAGGGGATCCCTGGGTGGCTCAGCGGTTTAGCGCCTGCCTTTGGCCCTGGAGTCCCGGGATCGAGTCCCACGTCGGGCTCCCTGCATGGAGCCTGCTTCTCCCTCTGCCTGTGTCTCTGCCTCTCTCTCTCTCTCTCTCTCCCTATGTCTATCATAAATAAATAAATCTAAAAAAAAAAAAATTTAAAAAATAAAAAAAAGAAATATTGTAAATTCAGGTGTTTTTTTTTTTAAGATTTTATTTATTTTTGAGAGAGTGTGCACGCACCCACAGGAATAAAGGGAGGGGCAGGGGGAGAGGGACAAACAGACTCCCTGCTGAGGGGGGCACCCAACTCAGAGCTCTATTGCAGGACCCTGGGATCATGACCTGAGCCAAAGTCAGATGCTTAACTAACTGAGCCACCCAGGCACCTGAAAAATTAGAAGTTCAGTGTTTTATTGAAAAGTAAAGATATATATTTTTCAACCACAAAGTTTTACTTGCAGAATCAGATTGTAGTATATGAGGCAAACGGTGCCTCCACTTCTTCAAGCCCTATTGTTTATGATCTTTTCAAAATTAAGTTTTATTTTTTCCCTCCCTTTGAAAGTCTTATTAAAGTTTTAATTTTGAAATAATTGTGAGATAAAATTTGCAAAAATAGGGCAAAGAACTCCTGAATACACTTTACCCAGATTATCCAGTTGCCAGCATTTTGCCACACTTGCATCATCACTCCTATTCTCTCTCTGTATACAGATTATATATATATTTTCATCGTTTGAAAGTAACTTGCTGCTATCATATCTCTGTACTTCTAATATTTTGGTGTATTTTTTCTAAATACAAGAACATTCACTTAAAAACCCCCACAGCCTTCTGATCAAAGCAGGAAATGGACACTAAAGCAATACTCTTAACCAGTGTGTGGAATGTATTTCAGTTTTTCCAGTTGCCAGAGTAATGGTCTTCACAGCAATTATTTTTTTCTGGTCCAGAGTCTAGTCAAGGGTCATGTGTTGAATATAATTTTTATGTGACTTTCGTCTTTTTAAATCTGGAATGTTTGTCAGGTTCCTTTTTTCTTTCATGACACAAAAATGTTTTAAAAGTTCAGTCCATTATTTTATACAGTGCCCCTCAATTCAAATTTCTCTGATATTTTCTCATGATTAGATTTACATTATGCTTTGGGCAGAAATATCTCAGAAGTGGTGTTGTATCCATCTCAGTGCATTTGTAGA
Organism: Canis lupus dingo; assembly: GCF_003254725.2. NCBI lineage: Eukaryota > Metazoa > Chordata > Mammalia > Carnivora > Canidae > Canis > Canis lupus. Next base: position 37,933,857 of record NC_064265.1, on the reverse strand, counting down.
GATGCATGATGCTGGTTTGTGTCATTGCTGGTGGTCATTTGGTAGCCTTGATCACTTTGGCTAAGTGTTGTGTGCCAGGTTTCTTCACTGTAAAATTTGAATTAATAGGTATTTTGTGGGATGATATTTCAAGACTATGTAAATATCCTTTTTCTTACCACTTTCACCCACTAAAGCTTTACTATCTCTTGATAATCCTTGTCTATCAGTTACTACTGTGATGTTTATAAATTGGTAGCTTTCTAATTGCATTATTTGTTTATATTTACTATTTGGTATCATATTGCAAAGAAGAGCTTTCCCTTCTTCCTCATTATTTGCTTCTATCAGTATGAAGTCCTGGATTGTTCTTTTATTCAAAGAGTTTGTATCAGTGTGTATCAGTGATACACTGAACAGTGTATCAGTGTGCTCAGTTTTTCCCAATTGTCCAGTTGTTGGCCCTTTCAGCGGACTCCTGTATACTTTTGTTATGTCTCCATCATTTTTTGAGCTCTTCCTTACTGTAGGTACAATAAAATGTTCTAGTCTTATCTTGAACCTCTCTTGCCTCAACCCTGGTACTGGCTATTTCTTTCAGTGTGTTATCTAAAGCAACATAGTATGATATTTCAGAGCCTGAGTTTTATCACTTGTTAGCTCAGTTGATTTGGTCAAATTATTTAATCTCTGTAAGCCCCAGTTTTTATTTAGAAAATTCAGATTAAAATGGTACATATCTGATAGTGTTGTTGTGAGGATTAATTTAAATAATCCACTTGAACAATGCATATCACAGGGTAAATATGACATAAACATTGCCTATTATTGTTATTACATTACTATTCCCTCTTTTTTCCCCCCTTTAACAGGATGTTCTTTTAAAGAATTGTTGAAGACGAAGTTTTTTTTATTTTTGTTTTTTTGTTTGTTTTTTAATGGCTTTACAGAATTTTAAATTGAATACAATTTGACATGACGGCAAAAAATGTAAGTATTTGTAAATTTTTAAATGTAAGTATTTTTAAAGTGAGTTGTACTTTTTCCTATGCATATTTTCTTCACTATTCTAATTAATCAAGTTCAATGTACTGGCATTAATTTATGATTGTTTTTGTTTATACAAAGAATGAGATACTAAACTTAAATGGTATTGAACATAGCCCTCGAATGGACACTGTAGCAGTCTTGTAAATTGCTGCCAACTTGCACCTTCTCAATAGCTACAAAATTACTATCTCTAGAAAGTTTCCCACCCCTCTCCTTTTTGGTACTGTAATAAATTTGTTTTGGTATTGCTGGAGATTTACTAGCCTTATTGAGAAAATCACTGTTTTCTTTGGCCCAGTTTTTTTCTTGTGGATTTACTCAAGGAAATATGTGTACTGAGATATTGTTCCAAAGAAGCTTGCTGTCTTCCATGAGATGGTTCCTGAGGAGACATTAGATTTTCAGTGTTTTGGAGAAGTTACTCAGTTTGTTTCCTCTGTTTCAGGCTGTTATTTCTGACTCTGCTTCCTTTCAAATTACATTCTTATTGTCAGACTGTAGCAGTAGATTTGTTTCCAGTTATGTGAAGGATTATGCCAGTAAATAAATACTAAAACATATAGGGAAATGTCTTATCATGGCTTTACTGTTCCCAGATTATGCTGTTGGAGTCTTTGGTTACATGTAACAGAAATCAGCTTAGGCTCCCTTAAAAAGGGAATTTATTATAAAGATCCAGGAATGTTTCATAGAGTTTAAGAGTAGGAATTTAGTGGGCCCTCAGAAAGATCTGGGTGCAAGAACTTGAAATGTACCAGGAATTGAAGCAGTATTTATATCCTGTTTATTATCTCTGCTTATCTGTGTGCAGCTGCTTAATATTCTGTCTCTCTCTGTAAATCATGCTCCTTAGATTTCCAGGCAGCATCTCAATGTATGTGTTACAGAACCAGCCTGTTCAGAGAAAGAGAGGTGCAAAGAAAAGGAGGAAGGCAGCTTGACAGATCCATGTCAGCTCCAATTTCAGACTTCTTGGGTCGACCTCTGGCACTGTTTAAGTGTAGTATCTACTAGTGGTTTATTTAATTGTGACTGGGAGAAGCAAGCATTATATTGTGTGAAAAGTCTCCTTATCGGCCAGACATAGTTCCAAATACTGTCCATTATGCATCTAAAGAATAGCATAAAAAAAACCCTTCTTGATTTATCTATTTTTCTATTATTAACCTTGCTTATGACATGCTATAAGCAGATACAGATTTTGCTTCATTATCATTAACTATTTTTGTTAGAATAAATTATCAGGAATACTCTGCTTTAATTTACAGCTGTTATATATATTTGTTAAAGCGCTATTTGGGGAAAAGAAGAAGTAGAGTTTTAGTCTGTGTATTGGGAATTTTCTTGCAGGATATTATCTTTTTTTTTTTTTTTTTGCAGGATATTATCTTAACTTTTTTCTCCTTAGGAAAAAAAGGAGGTAAAAGTTATCTTGAACCACAAGATGGTTAACATTCAAATAGCAAGCTATTTTGGCTCAAAATGTACCTTGAGTCAAATATCATCTTCCTAGTCATATGTACAGTTTGCTATATTAAAAGTTGTTTCCCTAAAGTAACATAAGGCATTTGAACCAATGGTAATCCTACTCGCATTATTTTGTTTGTATATTTGGAAGAAATCAAACAGTGAGAAATATGTTTCTCTTTCTGCTCTGGCAACCTCGGGAGAGGATAAGTGATGAGCTGATCCTCTTTTGATATAGAGTTAGGGACATGAAGAGGTCAAACCTCAGATTGGGCTGAGCTGATGCATGTGGGAAAGAATTGAAATAGGCTGTCTGAAAGTAACCAGTCAAATCACTAACCATTCTACAATAGAGAAGAACATTTTTGTGGCTTTTAATATGTTTTGTCAGGATAATTACTGAAAAGATTATACTAGTTCACAATACCATGAGCAATTCATTCTCCTCCCCGCCCCCAATATATGTACGTGATACTGTTCTAGGCTTCTGGCTTCCTGGGGCTTATAGTGTCTGTAGTGAGAGAAGACAATAAGTACATATATAATGTCAGGCAATGGTAAATGTCATGAAAATAAATAAAACAAGTTAGAAGAGGGAGAGCTCTTTCAATTTAGGTGTTCAGAAGAGTTCTCTGTAAGGAAATTACTTTTAGACAGAAATGCTCTTGAGTCTCAATCCAAGAAGAGGAAGTCAGATATACAAATATCTGGGAGAAGAACATTCCAGGTAGAGTCAAGAAACGGTGTAGTTGTTCAAGGAACAGCAAGATGACCGGTTTATAAGTAGAAGCAAGGAAGAGTGGTAGGAGATGAAGTAAGAAAGAAAGCAGGAGCCAGCTTATGTGGAGCCTCAAAGACTGGGTGATGGGTATGTATTTAAAAGATCAGTAAGAAGCCACTGGAGATTTGATGGAATAGTTGCATGACCTGACTTACCGTTTTAGAAAGTTTGTCCTGGCTGCTAAGTGAATAGACTGAAGAGAGGCATAGTAGAAGCAGACTCATTTGGCACTTGTCTCAGTAGTTCAGACAGCAGAGTATGATTTGGGCTGAGGTAATGATATTGGAGACAGGGAAAAGTGGCTGGATCTAGGTTGTATTTGAAAGGACAGACATCAGGAGTTACTGAGTAATTAGGATATGGAGGCAGGGAGAAATTAAAGAAAACTTCTCAGTATTTGGCTTGTTGTAACTGGATAAAGGGCTATGCTGTTTAATGAGAAGAGAAACTCTTGGGGAACTGTGGATTTTGTGGCAAACTCAACAATCATTTTGAACATATTAAGGTTGACCTAAAGATGTCCAGGTGAGGATATTGGGTAGGTAGTTTGGTAAATGACTTTGGAGCTTAGGAGGAAGGTTGCAATTGGATATGGAAATTTTGGAGTCATTTCATATTAAGTTATTTTAAAGCTGTGGTACTCATGAGAGTATATAGGACATGAATGGATAGACTATACGTGAGGACCCAAGGTCTGAGCACAGGGATTTTCTAACATCTGGGGAGAAGCCGCAAAAGAGACTCAAAAAAAGACCGGAAAGGAAAGAAAGAGTGTTATCCTGATGACCTGGAGCCAAGTAAAGTGTTTTAAGAAGGAGGGAGTGATCAGTTGTGTCACATGACACTGAGAAGTAAAAACTCTTAGACATGGAAGAGATTGCCGAGGTCTTATAGAGGCATCATTAAACATATATTCAATTATTTATTCTCTTATTTTCTGTTTCTCATTTTACATATCTCATATGAGGACAGTTTTTGTGAAGAGTTGTTTTTGTCTTACCCATGCCATAGTATGTCTCATGATTGCAAATGATAGAAACCCTATTCAAAAGAGCTTAAGGCAAAAAATGTAATATATTTATTCACACAACTAAAGAGTCTGGGGTACTCTGGCTTCAAACACATCTGAATTGAGGAGACTGAATGGTGATGTCAGGGAGGGATTTGTGTTCCTTTTTCCATCTCTTGGTTCTCTCTCTATGGTAGCAAAATGCCCTATATTGTCCTTACAATTCTTACCTCAGTAGGAGAGAAGGAACTTACCCTTTTTTGGCATTTATATTTCAAGTCCACAGAGGAACTTTGATTGGCCCTGCTTGGCCCACATGTTAGACCAGCCAGTGTGGAGAAAGAAGTGGGGCATATCCTGGTCATGAGTCCACTTCTGCTGACATGGCACGGTTGAGGCCCAAAGATTAACAGTCATACTAGAGCTACATGGATTGTGGGATGGATCATTTTGCAAAAAGGAAGGTCTGTAGAGCAGGCAGTAAATTCATTGTTTCTGGGATAAAATTGTTGTCAAATAGTCTCTAGTATCCACTGATTACTCTTCATGACCACAAATGCAGGTGTGTTCTGACTTCAGCTCATTCAGTGTACAATAAAGAATCTTGAAAGGTAATTTGACATGTATTTTTTGCCTCGTCAAGCATCTTTTAAAAAATATGTAAACCATGATACTCATTACAGAAATAGAGAATACAGATAAAGAAACTAGCCTAGAGATTATCAGCAGAATTTTGCCTAGGAAGACATCTGGTATATATACGTGTGTGTGTGTGTGTGTGTGTGTGTGTGTGTGTATAACAAAATGTATGTATAACAAAATGTATGTATATATTTTTAATAAAAATGAGGTCATACTGTTTTATAACCTAATATTTAGTTTAATCTCTATGACAAATGTCTTTTCTTGTCTAAATATCTCTGCAACATCACTTTAAATGACTGTTTTATGTTATCTGCTGTATGGACATATTTACACCAGTTTCCTGATGTTAACTATACATTATTTCCCTTATTTTTTTTAGCTCTTTGTTTCTTTTTACTTACTCATGGGATTATTTCCATAAGGCAAAATCTTATGAAATTAGTGGCCCAAAGAGCTATGCTTTGGGTGAGGGAGGGCTTTTGTTTTATGTTGCTAAGCTGCATTTCAGAAAGGTTACACTAATTTATATATTCACCAGCAGTGAATTAAAGTGCCATTTCCCTTTATTTTCTTTTTAATCTTTGCCAGTGTAATCAGCAAAAAAAAAAAAAAATGGTATGTAATTTATTCATTTCTCCAATTACTAGTTAGGTCAGACAGACATTGTATATGTTCATTGGTCACTTGCATCTCTCTTTTGTGAATTGTCAGAAGAGTTAAAAGCATTACTATTTGAATAACTTGAGTATTGCTTTGTCACTATCATATTCACATAATTAATTAATTTGATCTAAGAAGCTCTCTGAATTTGTCATGCACATATGTATTATCGTCTCCATTTAGCAGTGACTGTTCCAAGATCACCTTGCTTGTGACTGCAGAGCTGAACTTAGAGTATAGATCATCTCACTCTGAATCTTGTTTTCTTTTAGTTTTGTCAATCTAAAATGTTAAATGTCAGTAAAATTATAATGTTATTAATGGGAAATATGGTTTGAGTCTTAAAAGTTGGTCTTGGATATTTTTTATTCTACAGGCACTTAGTGACTGCTTGCAGTATACAACACAGTGTTTGAATATCCAAATAGAAAACTTTTCTCAGAACCTTATTAGGTGGAAAATTTTACATAAAATGAGTTCACTTTTTTAGGTCTGTGAACTATTATTATTATTATATTCTTCTTAAATAGTAGAAGGAAAGAATAGTTGTTTTTAAATGCCTTTCCTTCTCTACTTTTTCTATACCCGAGTAATCTTTTCTTTGTCTTTAAACTATAAAGTGTTTATGAAAGCAGAGATTAATAAATTTTTGAAATTTTAATTTTAGTAGTATTTATATAAACTCTAAATACACTCTAGTAGTATTTAGTAGTTTTTATATAAACTACACTTTAGTAATATTTATATAAATTCTAAAAAAACACCTCCTCTCCACCTATTGGACCAAAATTAGCATATAGTATTGACTCAAAATTGACCTTTATCTTTTTTAGAGTATAATTTGTTGGTTATTAAGATGCAGATATACTGCTGCTTAAAATGTTTCCAAATTCATTCCTTGCCTCACTCTGCAGAAGTTGGCCATTAAAAGAGCAGGTGTTTAAACATAACAGTAACCCAGTAACTGTGAACTCTCCACTGTGAATATGTGGTTTCAGTTGAGGTTTTTGCCGTTATCTTTGTATAATAACAAAGAGTATAATCTGATGCTTTTGAAATTATTGTTAATACATGTATTAAATGATCACAGTGTATTAAGCATGGAATATTAAAAGCTGTCTTTGCCTTCTTTGCTTTCTTTCTAAAGTAGAACTCCAATGAAAGTTTTGTCTTCTTATAGCAGAAAAGGTTTTTTTTTTGTTTTTGTTTTTGCTTTTGTTTTTGTTTTTAAGGAGACATTTTAGTAGATGCCACAGTAAACTCTTGGCATTTACAAATTGAACACTTAACATTTAATATTTGTAAGCAATTCTTATGGTGGTAATTTGTTGCAAAGAGTACTTCTAATAGCATACTTATTTTTTTTTTCTAATAGCATACTTATAAGAAGCTAGATAGAATTAAGTATCTGCACCATTGTCTACAAAAAATTGAGAAGCTGCATTTTAGATGTCTTCCACTTAGCTGCTGTCATAAAAATTAGTATTAGATGCTAGAGATAGGTTTGCATCAGAATACTTTTCCATGATGTGAATGATATGTAGAAATATTTCTGGTAACGTATCTCTTGACAAAAAGAAATAGCTATTAGTAGTGCATTTGAATTACTAAATAATGAAATAATTAGCTCTTACATTATGAAATTGTAAAGTATCAAAGGAGTGCTAATGAAGAATATATAATGCTGCAGTGGATAGTTTAAAAACAACATTAAGTGCACAGATACAAAGTTATAAAGCTCTGTGTGCTTTAAAACCTTTTTGATGTGCTAGAACTTTGAAAGGATGTTGGAGATACCAAGTTAGCATTGATATTTGAAGATTATAAATCTACAAGGATTAAAACAATAACATAATAGTAATAGTAGAATAATTTATTGGAATCTTGCTTTATGTCAAGTTTTTTTCCTCCTGGCTCTATAATAAATTTTTTAAAATTCTGATGATCTATCACATTTAACTCTATGATTCCAAGAAGTCCAGTGGCTATCACATTAAATGAAATAAATGGTCTAAAGGTGAATTTACAAACACACTTGCTATAAATAGTCCCTCCAGTATCATATTAATAGTAAGGTTAACATATTTAAGCACTTTGTGCCAGATACTGTGCTAGATGCTTTACAAGAATTATCTTGATCTTTCTGATAACCTAAACTGGTAAACATTTCTAACACCCTTCAGTTATATTTGAGGAGACTGAGGTGTAGAGAGCTTGTGTGACTTGACCATGACCATGCATCTAGTAGCCTTGGTGAGGCAGAGTATGAATTCAAGCAGTTGGATTTGAGACCAGTAGACCTCATCTCTGTGGTGTGGTATTAATGGCCTTTACGTGATCTATTACATATCATAATGTTGAAAAGTATTATACAAAAAAAAAAAGTACTATAGGCAGCAATTATGAACAGCAAAAATTAAGGGCATCATGAAGGTGGAATTTTGGTATATCTATTGGCAACTTGACTGCTGCCACATTAACTTACCTTCAAAAAAAATCAGTAAAATCTATAGATTTCAGTTCTGCACACAAGTAACATTATTTCATCATTTTTATTTTAATTTGGACAGTTCATGTTTTCCCATTTCAAACAATGTATTCTTTGTAATTCTACTTATATTGATGATATAGTTAATTTATTTTTATGTGGCTATCTATATTATTTGACATGGTTCTTCAGTAGGAAGTATAAAATAGCTTATTAAATGATCATGTAATTCTTAAGATCCTATTTTTAATTTTTAAAACTATTTGATTCAGGTTGGTTTGACTTCTACAAATGCAGAACTAAGAGGATTTATAGATCAGAATCTCAGTCCAACAAAAGGTAAGGACAGATAAATTGAAATTTTCTGCATTGAGCTACTTTTATTGCATTTGTTTTATAGAGTATGCAGCTAACGTGTATTACTTTATGTATAATAACTATTATGTAATATTTCTGTGTTGTGTTATCATATACCAAATAACTTGTATCCTGTGAAAGTTCTGAGAGGTGGGGGGAGACAGAGAGAGTTAGGATGAGAGAGAGTGTGTGGCATTTTTTTTTTTAAGATTTTTATTATTCATTTGAGAGACAAAGCACAAGCAGGGGGAGGAGCAGAGGGAGAGGGAGTACCAGACTCCCTGCTGAGCAGGGAGCCCTATGTGGGGCTTGATCCCAGGTCCCTGAGACCATGACCTGAGCCAAAGGCAGATGCTTAACCAAGCGACTGAGCCACCCAGGCACCCCTGAGAGTGTGTGTGGTATTTGTGTTACTTTTGTCCATCTCTTTCCTAAGAGGTCTTTAAAACCACCGTTTGTTTTTTTTTGTTTGTTTGTTTGTTTGTTTGTTTTTGAGGGAGAGAGTGTGTGTGTGCATGCACCAGAACCCATGTGTGAGAAAGAGGGAAGAGTGGGAGGGATGGCAGAGGGAGAGTGGGGAGAGAGAATCCCAAACAGGCTCCATGCTCAGCACAAAACCCAACATGGGGCTTGATCTTACAACCCTGAGATCATAACCTGACCCACAATCAAGAGTTGGATACTTAACCAACTGAACCACCAAGGTGCCCCTAAGATTAGCTTTGATAAATAATCCTCTTACAATTGAAACTAACTGTTCAAGCCACTTTTTTCTTGATTTTCTTGTTTGATAGCCCTACTTCCTGGAATTCCTCTATCTAATATATAGTTTACTGAAGGAATGCTTATATCAGGAGTCTGACGTAGCAGTACAAGAATTTATGCAAGACACTGTATCTTGCTGTATGTCAAAATTCAACAGTATTTTTTAGTATATAGCGATAACATACTGAAATATTTATAGTTGAAATGATAGGATGTTTGGGATTGGCTTCAAAATAATCTGGGGGAAGAAGAGTAAAGTGGGTAGGACTATAGATAAAACTATCTATGAATTGGTTAAATTCTTTATGCTGGGTGATAGCTCTATGGGGTTTCATTATTCCTTTCTCTCTTCCTTTATATATGTTTGAAATTTTTCATTATTAAAGGTAGGAACAAAATACATGTCATTATAATAGAGATAGCTATGAAACAATTTCCTGAAAGAGTATATGCCCTGGAGAGAAGACTAGAGAAGTCTGTATTTCAGTATAATAAGGTCTTGCTTAATAATAAAGTCTGTAGAATTATTCTGAGAATTTAAGTATGTGTTATGAGACAGTAAAAGAGATACCACAAGCCTTAATGCTTTTCAGTTTTTCCAAAGAGATAATTTGTAAATATTTTCTTCTATGCAGTAGGTTGTCTTTTCACTGTCTTTATAGTCTCCTTAGATGTGCCAAAATTCTTTATTTTGCTAAAATCCAGTTCATCTATTTTTTTCTTTTGTTGCCAGTGTTTTTCATGTCATATCCATGACATGGTTGCCAAATCCAGTGTCCTAAAGGTTTTCCCCAATGCTTTCTTCTAAGAATTTTATAGTTTTAGTTTGTTAGGTCTTTGATCCATTTTGAGTTAATTTTTGTATACGATATGAGTCAAACTGGAATATGGATATTCAAGTTTTTCCATTACCATTTGTTGAGAGACTGTCCTTTGACCACTGAGTGGTCTTGTCACCTTTGTCAAAAATCAATTGACTATATATGTGAGGGTTTATTTTTAGGCTTTTTATCCTTTTCCCTTGGTCTATGTGTCCATATGCCAGTACCATAATGTTTTAATTACTGTCATTCTGTAATAAATTTCAAAGTTGAGAATTGTGAATCCTTTAACTTTATTCTTCTTTTTCAGGATTGTTCTAGCTATTTAGGATTCCTTGAAATTCCACATGAATTTGAGGACCAGCTTTTTTTTTTTATTTTATTTATTTATTCATGAGAGACACACACACACACAGAGAGAGAGAGAGAGAGGCAGAGACACAGGCAGAGGGAGAAGCAGGCTCCATGCAGGGAGCCCGACATGGGACTCGATCCCGGGTCTCCAGGATCAGGCACTGGGCTGAAGGCGGTGCTGAGCCCCCTGGGCTGCCTGGATCAGCTTTTCAATATCTGTGAAAAGGACTGTTAGAATTTTGATAGATATTGCATTGAATCTGTAAATTACTTTGGTTTTATTAACATCTTAACAATGTGAACTCTTCTTATCTGTGACCATATTTTATATATTTAGATTTTCTTTGCTTATACCATTTCTTTTTGAAGTAATGAAGATGTCCTGGAAGTAAATAGTGGTGATAGTTATACAACTTGGTGAAAATACTGGAAACCACTGAATTGTACACTTTAAAAGGTGAATTATTGGTATTTGAATTATACCTTTATTTTTAAAAAAAAAAAAAAACCCAAACACTCAAACAACCACTTTCTTTATTTTTTTTAATTTTTTTTAAAGATTTTATTTATTTATTCATGATAGACACAGAGAGAGAGAGGCAGAGACACAGGAGGAGGGAGAAGCAGGCTCCATGCCGGGAGCCCGACATGGGACTCGATCCCGGGACTCCAGGATCGCGCTCTGGGCCAAAGGCAGGCACTAAACCACTGAGCCACCCACGGATCCCCCAACCACTTTAACTTGATGTCTACTTCCAGCTCTGATTTGATCTCCCCCTTATTGTCAGACTTCTTGGAAGAAACTGTACACTTATGATCCCATTCTTAGCTTTGGATTACCCCTCTGCCCGATGAAATCTAACTTTGGCTCCATTAATACACTGAAACCAAAATTTTCCCCTTTGTTTTTTTAAATAACATTTTAATTTTAGAATAGTTTTAAATTTGCAGAGAAATTATAAAGATAGTACAGAGAGTTCTCATAAACTCCTTGGTTTCCATACCCCTACTGTTAACATCCTATATTGGGCTAGTACAGTTTTTACAGTTAATAAATGAAAACTGACATATGTTGATTAACAGAAGTCCATACTTCTTCACATTTCCTTAGTTTTTAGCTAATTTTTTTTTTCAATTCATAAGAGACAGGGAGAGAGGCAGAGACATAGAGAGAGAAGCAGGCTCCTCATAGGTGAGCCCGATGTGGGACTCAATATCTGGACCCCGGATCATGCCCTGAGCCAAAGGCAGATGCTCAACCACTGAGCTACCCAGGCGTACCAGCTAATGTTCTTCTTTGTTCCAGGAGAGCTATCAGGATACCACATTACATTTCATGACCATCATCTTTAGGCTCCTTTTGGCTGTGACAGTACCTCAGGCTTTCTGTGTTTCTAATAACAGCTTTGAGGTGTAATTTTCAGGGATTCTGTAGAATGTCCCTCAATTGGGATTTTTCTCATGTGCTTCTCATGATTAGATTAGGGTTATGAGTTTTTGAGAGAAAAACCACAGAGATAAAGTGCCATTTTCATCACAGCATATCAAAGGTCTATACTGTTAACTGGCTTATCATTGTTGCTGTGAACCTTTATCACTTGGCTGAGGTAGCATTTGTCATGTTTCTGTACTGTACAGTGACTCTCTCCCCTCTCCCCCTTTCCATACTGTAGTCTTTGAAAGGAAGTCATTATGTGGAGCCCATGTTTGAGGAATGGAGAGGTTGTTCTACCTCTGTAAGAGGAAGTATCTACATCATTATTTGGAATTCTTCTGCACCCTAGATTTGTCTCTCTTATTTATTTATTTACCTCTTTATTTATATTAGTATGGACTGATGATATTTAGTTTATACTCTGGGTTATATTGTCCAATGCTACTTAATTTTTTGCTTCTTGCAACTGTGGCCGTTGGAAGCTTTCAGTTGGTTTTCCGTTCCTTTGACTTTATGTACCTTGTCGTGGGTTTTTTCTTTTTTTGTTTGTTTGGTTTTGTTTTGAACTCCTACTTTTTAGCACTACAAGATGCTCCAGGCTCATTTTACATATTTCCTGCCCACTCCTCAGATCAGCCATTTTTCCAGAGAGTCCTGATTCCTCTTAATGGAAAATATTAGAAACCAAGATCTTGGTGCTGCTGGGTGAACTCATTGCTGCTGGGATGGTGTCTTTCTTTTTGATATACTGTTTTTCTGTGTGTCTGTGATAACACACTTTTTAAGACTTTCCTAAAAAGTAGTACAGTGAGGCAGTTAAGAACAAGGACTCTAGAGGACTTGATGTGATCTTGGTTGCACTTCTTAAACGTAACCTGAGCAATGTGTAAACCTGAGCAAGTTGATCTCTCTAAGCTAAAGTATCCACATCTGTAATGATGCAGATTAATAATATTAGGTTGCTCATAGAGTGTTGAAGGATTAGGTAAAGTAGTGCACATAAATCATTTAGCACAACACCTAGCACATAGCAAGCATTCCATTAAGTGCTTACTCCCTTTCCTCATATTAATATTTTCATCTTCCTTTTTGGTTGGTCTCTTTTGGTCTACTCTTCCTAGCTCTGTCTTCTAAATCTCCATGGCGTTTTGTCTTAGGTTTTCTTCTCATATGGTACATTCTTCCCAGGCAATATCATCTATTCTCAATTGCTTTAGTTATCATTTACTAAAATCTATATCTCTGACCCAAACCTTGTCTTGAGTTGTTATATACCCAGCTGCTTATTGGATACCATCATTTGAGTAACTTCCCTGCATCTCAGACTCAGTCTGTCCAGAATCAAAATGATTACTTCACTCTCTTATCATTTCTTGGCCTTTTGGCTAAGATCAAGTGTATTTCACCCTCTCAAAACACACTCTCCCCTTTTCCTTATCTGACTGAATAGTGGTATCTATCCATTGCCCAGACACTGAGGCCTCATCTTTGATTCCGTTTTCTTTCTCTCTGCTTCCATTCAAATCATTTATAAGGCTTGTTCATTCTGCATCCTCAGTTTTGCAGTCCTCCCCATGTGTGTTCTCTATCTCTGTTGCTACTATCTTAGTTTGGACTGCTAAAAACCATTTCCTGGATTACTGCAACTGCTGTACTTCCAGATTTATTTCTTTCTCTTTCATTTACTGTGGTATAGCTCTCAAACATAAATCTGAACAGTCTTTCCATGTTAGTAAAAAACTAGTTTAGTTGTTCCTTATTGCCCTCAAGATAAAGTCCAAACTCTGATTTGAAAGATCCTTGGGGCGCCTGGCTGGCTCCATCAGCAGAGCGTGCGACTCTTGATATCAGGGTTGTAAGTCTGAGCCCCACATTGGCTGTAGAGATTGGTTAAAAATAAAATCTTTTTTAAAAAAAATAAAATAAAAAAAATCCTTTGTGATGTGCTTCTTGCTTTTATCTTTAGCATTATCTCAGATGCCTCTTCTCCTGCCACATTGAGTTACATTGTCTCTCTTCACTTTCTGTCTCTGTCTGTCTCTGTCTTTACCCATCTCTATACTCTTCTCTGTGTCTGGAATGCCGTGATCCCCGACATTGCCCTCCATTCTACTCCTGATATATTTCACCTGGCTAATTTCTGTTCATTACTCACATCTAAGTTTAGGTCTTATTTCCACCTGGCCCATAATCCTCTACTACTCTCTCCTTATCCCTGTGGTAGCATTTATCACACTGTACTTTAATGACTGGTTTATTATTGGTCCCCCTCCTCTGATTCTGTAAAGTCAAAGACTTTGTCTTAATTAATCATTATATCTCTAGGACAGGTATTTCAAAGTATCTATCCCATAGTATCTGTCCTAAAGTAGAAATGTTGTTGAAAGAATGTGTCCTTACCTTCTGTCCATGATTCCTTTGGCCACTGGGCAAATTCCTATTTGCTTTTTAAAATCTAGCTGACCACGAATTCCTCTGTAGCTCCTCCTTACTATGCCTCTTTTGTGTTAACCTTTGGACTCTATACATACTTTATTATTGTTCTTATCACATTATATTGTATTTCTTTATAGCTTGCCCTTTTCTTTTGCTAAACTCTGAGCTCCTTGAGAGCAGGGTCCTTTTTCCTCTTTTTGTCTTCAGAGTCTAGCTCGGTGTCCAGCACAATTATATTCAGTAAATATTGAACTGCAGGAGTCTGTTTTGCCATACATTTCCAGACTTTTAATAAAAATGTTTATCTCATCTTTGAGAAGTGTGTAAAGAAAGAACTTACCAAACTTGTTGAAAACGGTGTTAAGGAATTTAGTGAATACGGTTTCTGAGCTGTTTAAGACACCTATTTAAGGGTCGGAGGCTTAAAAGTTACATAATTAATTAAAATAAGAACAAGCCTGAAGATAATTATATTCACTTATAACCAGGGGAGTAGTAGAGGAATTAAAAGCAGTTGAGTATTTGTATGTCCTTGTCATAAATCATGTAATTGTGCATTATTAAGAAAAATAGAAGGTAAAATACTGTAATGTAGAACTTCACTATGTATGGTGTTGAAAGTCCATCAGTATCTTTGGTGAAGATCAAGGATCTCTCAATTATCTGAGAGGCAAATGCTATTGGGTGGTCTATATGTTTGATATTCCTGGCATGTGTGTATACTTGCCTGCAAGTTATATGCAGTCCTCTGGGAAGCTGCCTGTTCAGCAGCTGTTAGAAGAGTTGCACCTGTGGGATGAATTGCTCATGTCTTTGCAGGTGAGTGAGGTCTGCAATATATCCTCCACTTGTTCCTTTATAACCCCGGCAGAGCAATTTCACTTTGTCAGCTCCTTCATTGCTTGCACATCAAATTTAAAATATGCATATCTTATACTGGCTGCCAGTTCTACACCATCCAAGGGATTGCAATACCTATGGCTCTTAAAATTACAACCTATTAAAATGAATTCAGCAACTGAAAAGAGGGAATCACTGAATAATCAAACAGATTCCTCATGTGGAAGCAGAACTAATGGAAAAGATGAGAGAAAGCTGTGATAGAAAGAAGAAGGAATGAAAACTCTCAAGAGGATACAGCTGCAACATAGAAAAAGTTGCTTTGGAACTAAAAATGTATTCAGAATTCTTAAGTCTAAGAAAGACTGAAAATAAGAAATGACCAAAGATGTACAGTGAGCAAAACAATGTTGATATCAAATAAAATATACTAAAAGCCGCAAGGCATTAAATGGATAAAGAGGAATATTATATGGTGATACAAGGGAACAAGCCAACAATACAATTTTTAGAGAATGGACAAAATTTATGAATAAACAATCAAAGAAAAAGAAATATTAATGGGTCTTACACAGATGAAAAAGTACTCCACCTCATTCATAAAACATGAAACTTAAAAGTACACTGAGTATCACTTTCCACTCTATAAGATTGGCAAGTATTAAGAAGTTTGATAAAACACTATTGTCAATGGTGTGTAGGGTAACATATGCTCTCTTAAACTGCTGGTAGGAGCATAAATTAGTACAGCCTTTATGGGAAGCAATTTCACAATAATTAATCATTCACATTTCCTATAACCCAGCAGTCCCAGTTTTAGGAATTGTTTGTACTGATGTGCTGGCAGATTTGGAAAGTGAAACTTAATCTTTACAGTATTATATGTAATAGCAAAATATTAGAAACTGTAAGTTCACCAGTAAGATTTGATTAAATAGTGTTCATTGCCTCTCGGCCTTTTGGCTAAGATCAAGTGTTGATTAAATAGTGTTCAACACATATAATGGAATACCATGTAGATAAAAAATTGGGAATAAGAACCCTATGTACAACTATTAAATGATCTACAAAGACACGTTAAGGTAACAAAAGTGCGGAACAACATGCTGTGTCTATAATCATTTGTTTAAAAAGAAGTTACATACAAGCATAATGTTTCTTGTAAGGATACACAAAGACTTGACATTATCTGCTGGTAGAGAAACTGACTTTCACAAATAACTTTAATTTTAATGAAATCCAGCTTACCAATTTTCTTTGTCAAGGATCATGCTTTTTTGGTGTTATGTCTAAAAAGTTATTACCTGGGGTGCCTGGCTGTCTCGGTTGGTAGAGCGTGTCACTCTTGATCTCGGGATAGTGAATTCAAACCATTGAGTATAGAGGTTACCAAAAGAAAAAAGTCACTGCCAAATCCAAGGTCACTTAGACTTTCTCCTGTTTTTATTCTAGGAATTTTACTGTTTATATTTAGGTCAGTGATCCATTTTGATCTAAGATTTGGTATAAGATTTATGTCTAATTTTTTTTTGCATGTAAATGTCTAGTTGTTCCAGCCTCATTTGTTGAAAAGGTTATCCTTTCTCCACTGAATTGCCTTTGCACCTTTGTCAAAGAGAAGTTGAATATATTTGTGTAGGCCTTTTCATGTAAATTTTATTTTTTTAAAGATTTTATTTATTTATTAGAGAGAGAGTATGCACGTGCACAAGAAGGGGGAGAGGCAGAGGGAGAGAGAGAAATAGATTCCCTACTGAGCAGGGAGTGCAACATAGGGCTCAACCCCAGGACACCAAGATTGTGACCTGAGCTAAAGACAAGACACTTAACTGACTGAGCCACCCAGGCATCCCCATGTAAATTTTATTTTTATTTATTTATTTTTAAAGATTTTATTTATTTATTCATGATAGAGAGAGAGACCGAGAGACAGAGAGACAGAGACACAGGCAGAAGGAGAAGCAGGCTCCATGCTGGGAGCCTGATGCGGGACTAGATCCTGGGACTCCAGGATCATGCCCTGGGCCAAAGGCAGGCACTGAACCACTGAGCCACCCAGGGATCCCCCCATGTAAATTTTGAAATTAGTTTGTTGATATCCACAAAATTATTGGGATTTTGACTAAGTTTGTATTGAATCTGTATATCAAACTGGGCGTGACTGACATCTTAACAATATTGATTCTTCCTAGCCATGAACATAAAATATCTCTCCATTTTAAATCTTTGATTTCTTTCTTCAGAGTTTTGTGGTTTTCCACATAGAGATCTTATACATATTTATTGGGTGTATACTTAAGTTTTTTTGTTTTTTTTTTAGTGCTAATGTAAATGGTCTTGTGTTTTTAGTTTCAAATTCCAGTTATTCATTGCTGGTATATAAGAAAGCAGTTGAATTTTATATATTAACCTTGTATCCTGCAACCTTGCTTTAGTCACTTATTAGTTTGAGGAGTTTTTTCTATTGTAAATGATATTTTTAATTTCAATTTTCAATTCTCTGCTAGTATGTAGACATATAGTTGATTTTTATATTTTGATCTTATAGCCTGCCACCTCATATAACTCATTTCTAGTAAGTCTTTCCTAAATTGCTTAGGAGTTTTTGTAAGTTTTTATTTGAATTCCAGTAAGTTAACATACAGTGTAATATTAGTTTCAGGTGTACAATATTGTGATTCATCACTTCCATACAACAGCCAGTGCTTATCACAAGTGCCCTCCTTAATCTTCATCACCCATTTAACCCTTGCCCCCACCGACCTCCCCAGTAACCATCAGTTTGTTGTCTATAGTTAAGAGTCCATTTCTTGGTTTGTTTCTCTCTCTTTTCTTTCTTCCCTTTATTCATTTGTTTTGGTTCTTAAATCCCACATATGAGTGAATTTGTCTTTCTCTTACTGGTATTTGTCTTTCTCTTACTGGATTATTTCACTTAGCATAATACTCTATGGCTCTATCCACATTGTTGCAAATGGCAAGATTTCATTCTTTTTATGGCTGAGTAATATTCCATTGTATATATGTGTACCACATCTTCCTTATCCATTTATCAATTGTTGGACTCTTGGGCTGTTTCCATAATTTGGCTGTTGTAGATAATGCTACTATAAGCATCAGCATGTATCCCTTTGAATTAGTATTTGTGTATTCTTTGGGCAAATACCCTGTCGTGCGATTGCTGGACTGTAGGGTAGTTCTATTTTTAAGCTTTTTAAGGAACCTCCATACTGTTTTCCACAGTGGCTGCACCAGCTTGCATTCCCACCGATAGTACAAGAGGGTGGGAATCTTCACCAACATCTGTTGTTTTCTTGTGTTATTAATTTTGGCCCTTCTGATAGGTGCAAGGTAATATCTCATTGTAGTTTTTTTTTAATAATTTTTTTAAGGTTTATTTATTTATTCAGAGAGAGAGAGAGAGAGAAAGGCAGAGACACGGGCAGAGGGAGAAGCAGGCTCCATGCAGGAAGCCCGATGTGGGACTCGATCCCGGGTCTCCAGGATCACACCCCAGGCTGCAGGAGGCACCAAACTGCTGCGCCACCAGGGCTGCCCTCTCATTGTAGTTTTGACTTATCCCTGATGATAAGTGATAATGAGCATCTTTTCATGTATCTGTAGGTCTTTGGAAAAATATCAGTCCATGTATTCTGCCCATTTTTTAATTGGATTATTCATTTTTGGGGTGTTGAATTTTATAAGTTCTTTATATATTTTGGATACTAACCCTTTAACAGATATGTCATTTGCAAATATCTTCTCCTATAGCATACATTGCCTTTTAGTTTAGTTTTTTTTTTATTGTTTCCTTTACTGTACAAAAACTCTTTATCTTGGTGAAGTCCCAGTAGTTTATTTTGCTTTTGCTTTCCTTGCTTCAGGAGACATATCTAGAAAGAAGTTGCTATGGTCAGTGTCAAAGTGCTCTCTTGGGGATTTTTATGGTTTCAGGTTTCCCATTTAAGTCCTCAATCTGAATTTTGAGCTTATTTTTGTGTATAGTGTAAGAAAGTGGTCCAATTTCATTCTTTTGCATGTTGCTGTCTAGTTTTCTCAATACCATTTGTTGAGGGGACATTCTTTTTCCTATTGGATATTCTTTCCTGCTTTGTTGAAGATTAACTGACCATATAATTGTAGGTTCATTTCTGGGTTTTCTGTTCTGTTCCATTGAGCTATGTGTCTATTTTTTGTGCCAGTACCATACTGTTTTGATTACTACAGCTTTGTAACATAACGTGAAATCTGGATAAATTCCTTTGAATTTTCTGCATATTCTATCATGTCATTTGCTATTAAAGTCAGTTTTACTTTTTTCTTTCCAATTTGTATTTCTTTTTCTTTCCTGATATCACTGATTAGAACTTCCAGTTCAAAGTTGAATAGAAATGGTGAGAGCAGAAATCCTTGCCGTGTTCCTGATCTTAGGAGGAAAGACAGCATCAAGTCTGTGTTATTAGGTATGATGTTAGCTGTAGAGTTTTCATAGCTGCCTTCCATCTGGTTGAGTAAGTTTCCCTTCTATTCTTCTGATTGTGAATAGTTGTTGGATTTCATTAAATGTTTTTTTCTCTACCTATTACAATGATTATATGGTGGGATATTTTTAGCCCCTGAGTACAGTGAATTACATTGATTGATGTTCACATGTCACAAAAACTTTGAACTCCCTGGATGAACACCACTTAATTATGGGAGAAACATAAATTCTCCATTTGGAGAGTATTGTTGCTTAGGACCTGTTCTATACTATTCTTATTCCTTTCTAATCTAGAGATTATTCTGGGATCCCTGAGTAGCAGCAGGGAACCAGATAAGGTTAAAGTACATACATTTATAGTGAAACTAATTGTTTCAGGCTTTGTAACATTTTTTTTTCAAAGATTTTATTTATTTATTCATGAGAGGCGCACGCGCGCACACACACACACACACACACACACAGAGGCAGAGACACAGGCAGAGGGAGAAGCAGGCTCCATACAAGGAGCCTGATGTGGGACTCCATCCTGGGTCTCCAGGATCACATCCCGGGCCGAGGGCGTGGCTTAAACCGCTGAGCCACCGGGGCTGCCCTTTGTAACATTTTTTAACAAATCTTCACAGCCTGGGAACAGGAAAAAAGGAATTTGTGGGCTAAGCAGTAGGAACAGAAGGAATTCACAGTTCTACCAAAGTGTTGCTGGAATGGCTCCCTATAGGGACTTTAATAGTGCATTTCTGCCAAGAAGGGAACCTTTACTTTTTAAAAAAATTTTAATTCAATTTAGCCAACTTATAATACATCATTAGTTTCAGATGTAGAGTTGAACCTTTACTTTCTTTTTTTTTTTTTTTTTTTTTTAATTTTTATTTATTTATGATAGTCACAGAGAGAGAGAGAGAGGCAGAGACACAGGCAGAGGGAGAAGCAGGCTCCATGCACTGGGAGCCCGACGTGGGATTCGATCCCGGGTCTCCAGGATCGCGCCCTGGGCCAAAGGCAGGCGCTAAACCGCTGCGCCACCCAGGGATCCCGAACCTTTACTTTCTTGATGAGAAAAAAATTCAAAAGGAGTTGGAAAGGTGAAAAAGGTAGGGAATTGGTGTTAAAGATTATTTTAGTGTTCAAAATCTTAAAAATAAATTAGCTTATATAATTTAGACTTGTATGTTTAATTTTAAAGGCTGCTAACATTTGCCCATATTCTCTTTCTCAGAATTTACTTCACAGTTTAAGTCCTAAAATATCTAGTAAGCGTTTGTTTTGTTTTATATTACTTTGAACAGTAGATATAAGCAACATTTGGTTGCTATTTCTATACAGATTCTTTGGCAGGCTTCTAAATCTGAGGTCATATTAGGGTGAGTTTGGCCTCTCTTACTGTGCAAGACTTAGTAAGAGATTGTAATTTAATAAACACGGTGAATGGTTCTGGCTTTGCCTTTTGAATCTGGGTTTGGTTTCAGGATATTTAAAAATATCTTAATGATCTGAAAATAGACAACTATCCCATTCTACAAATAGTTTTATTGACCTGCTCATTCCAGTACCTTGCTTTTCCTGAAGGACCTGTGCCATTTGATCTTCTTCTCTCTTGTATTTTTCCTGTTTTATCTAAGATAAGTTTTATTTAAATAATAGTGTTGGGTTACCATGATAGTATTTAATTATACTAGAATTAAATAAGAATTACCTTTTAGAAATAAAATATAAGCGGTTCCTGATTTAAAACAATGAAAAAAGAAAAAATTAAAGTGTTTTTAAGTAGGCTGTGGTTACCACATCTTTTATCTTCCTGTTAACTGCTTTCACAATGTATATTGTGGTTGGTTGAATTACATAACTTTGCTCTGTGTTTTGATTGCATATTGTAGATTTATAAATAGCTTTGATAATGTAATATGTTATAGCTGAGTCACAATCAAATGAGTTTTTTCATTTTTAATATAAATTTTTATTGTCTATTCTGATAATTCATAGAAATTGCTTTATTTTTAAAAGTATGACATGATGATACCTGTTTTTTATAATTCTTAAAATAATTGTTTTTTATGAAAGGATGATAAACTTATATTCTTTTTGGAGAATATAAGTTTGGATATCTGCAAACTTGTTTCTATATTATTTTAGTACTCACTTTCAATGAATCACCTTATAATTCAGTTGGCAGAGTAGAGTACTGTTGAAATTAAAAGGTCCTTTTTTTTTTTTTTTTTAAGATTTTATTTATTTGAATGAGAGAGCAAGCACAAGCCTGGAAGAGAGACAGAGGGAGAGGGAGAAACCTCCTCCCACAGAGCAGGGAGCCTGAGACAGGTAGCCCCATCCCAGGATCCTGGGCTCTTGACCTGAGCTAAAGCCAGACACTCAACCAACTGAGCCACCCACGTGCCCCTAAAAGGTCTTTCTTTATGGGATTTCTGATTTGCTTAGTATTTTGAAAGTGGAGTTGATCTGATTGTTTTGTTTCCTATTCCTGTATGGCCCATTGTACTTTGAAGAAAACCTTTTCACACCTTTAACTTCAGCTAGCCATCTGTACTTACTGGTAACATTATTGGTAACAATTATACTGGTTAGTTTCAAACCTTAAAGGAAGAAGATGATTTTGATTGCACTTGGAATTTAGTTCTAAAACTCTCGTCTTACATGTTTTCATTTTTGAATTTCTTTATCTAAATTTGTCTTGTCTGTGACCAACATAAAATGCATGAGTTGCCAAATCCAAAGGCAAAATATCAAAAAACATGCCATAAAGCTATTTAAGAGCTTTGTTGCCAACACAGTGTTTTTAAAATCAAATCTAGCAATTTATTTTTTTACAGATTTTATTTATTTCCTGGAAAGAGAGACAGAGCGTGTGCGTGGGTGGGGAGGGGCAGAGGGAGAGGGAGAGACAGATTCCCCACTGAGCAGGGAGCCTGATGCAGGGCTTAATTCCAGGACACCGAAAATCTAGCAATCTAAATAGCAGATGTTCTGGAAAGATTAAATTGCCTAATCTGACATTTAACCTGGTTTCTCCTCTTCTTTATTTTTTTATTTTATTTTATTTTATTTTTACCTACTCCCTCCTCTCCTCTTTTTTTTTTTTTTTTTTTTTTAAAGATTTTATTTATTTATTCATGATAGTCACAGAGAGAGAGAGAGAGAGGCAGAGACACAGGCAGAGGGAGAAGCAGGCTCCATGCAGGGAGCCCGACGTGGGATTCGATCCCGAGTCTCCAAGATCGCGCCCTGGGCCAAAGGCAGGCGCCAAACCACTGCGCCACCCAGGGATCCCCTCTCCTCTTTTTTAAATAAATTACATAGTAAAGTAAAATAGTAGCTGAAATAATCTTTTCTTAAAAATTTTTTTTTATTTATTTGAGAAAGAGAGAGAGTGTGTGAACAGGGAGAGAGGGAGGAAGACATAATCTGAAGCAGAATCTGCACTGATCAGGAGTCCAATGTGGGGCTCCATCCCATGACAATGAGATCATGACCTGAGCTGAAACCAAGAGTCAGATATTTAACCAACTGAACCACCTATGTGCCCCTGAAATATTCTTTTTTTAAAGTTGTATCTGTCTTGACTTTTAATAGCATAGATTTATTCTTGTCTGTTTTTATGCTTTATATATGGAATCATAATATTTATTATTTTTTGACTACCTTCCCTGCTCAACATTATGCCTGTGAGATTCATCCATATTGTATATAGTTGTAGTTGATATTTTCTCATTGCTATATAATATTATATTGTGTGAATAAACCATAATTTATTTATTCTAATGTTATTCAGCATTCGGGTAGTTTTCTGTTTGGGTATATTACAATTAATGATCTTATGAACATTCTAGTCCAATCCGTTGGTGAACACATACATTCATTTCTGTAGAGCATATACCTAGGATTGGAATTGTTTGGTTAGAGTATACATATGCTCAGCTTTAGTAGATACTTCCAGATGACTTTTTTCAAAGTGATAATACCAATTTACACTGTTACTAGCAGTATATGAAGATTCCCTATTGCTCATATTCTTATATTCTTGCTAATACTTGGTATATTTCATCTTTTTCCTTATACTCATTCTGGTGGGTGTTAAGTGGTAATACACTGTGGTTTTAATTTGCATTTCTGTGATGATTAATGCGGTGAAGAATCTTTTCTGTATTTTTGGTTATGAATTAGGATAAAACATTGTGATAGTATACAGTTCTGTATCAGATATATTTGTTTCATTCCAGAGAGCTGAATTACAAGAATTACTTTCAAGCATTATGTGCATTTAAAGGATATTATAACAAGTCAAGGCTGTGGATGTGGATTTTTTTTTTGATGTGGATTTTTAAAATAGCATACATTTAGTATTTGAAGACTGAAGTATTAATATAATAACCTGTAATATAACATCTAATGAAATTTGGTTCAAATCTCAAGTGTATTTTTATAATTGAATTTTATTTTTGTATGACTTCAGTTATAAAATTGAAGATACTTTTCTTGGCAAAAACAGGTAAGTAGTTTGATAGACTTTGTTGGCTATTGTAATAAGAAACATGACTAGATTCAAATAAAATGCTTATAAAGCACTACACAGACTTTTATATTACTTTTAGAGCTTTAATAACTTTTAAAATTCTCTTTTTTAAAATGTTTTTAACATCTTGGGTTTTTTTCTTTCCATTTTATCCACCAGTACCCTCTTCCTAACTCTACTACATGTAATTCTTAGAATTGATTCCTTTCTTCCTGTTGTCAGAATCCTTAGCATGAAGTAGAAAGCACAAAACAATTCAAAACCTCTCCACCAAAACAATTATGAGTGTGTATATGTATAGTTTTATTTATATATTTTTCTAATTTATTTTTAATGTAATTGCTATATATATATTTTTAATTGCTATATTTTTATATAATTTGATTTCAATGTAATCTTATTAGTCTCGTTTGTATTTTAAGATTGTAATGGCAGGCTCTTGAGACAAAGGTAGGACTTATACCTAGCATAGTACCTGACTCATAGAGACTTAATATCTGTTGAGTGGATGAAACAATGACAAAATTCAGTCAAGTTTTTCTATTTTCAGGTTTTGTTGCAGTTTCCACTTGTCTCCTCCCCTCCAATTTTGGCTCTCTAGTTTATAAAGGAGTATTTGACGGGACTAAGAAAAAGTTGTTGGTGGTGAAATTTTTCAAAGTGGAACTTTCTCTCAAGATAATCAGTGAAATAAGAAATTCTGCAATGTATATTGATTACTTACAAAGAGAACTAGAAAAAAAATGAAAAAAATGACGTTTTATAAGGAAGAAAATAAAAGAAGTTCCATATATGAGGAAAGAGAACTGAAGACAGAGAGATTAGAAACCATGAAACTGTGTCTGAGTCACATCTCTTATCCTAGATGATATTAGTGAATTTTTGTTGAGTGGGATTTTTTTCTACTCTGAGTCATAATATTTTATAGTGTACTATTTAGTTAGAAAAGATAGGTAATCTCTAGAAATTGTTATTTTGCTGGCCAGTTTTTAAAGCTTTCCTTGGTTTTTGGGTCCAGATCTTTAGACCTCACTATGAACCAACAACGGTTCTTAAGAAACATTGGATACAGTCAGTGTAAAACCTTAACCATATGTGTTAGTGTGGCTATAGAGAAAATGCATGTGTCTTAGGCTTAGACCTGATACCTTAGGGCTTTGTTTTTTATGTGTATCAATTTTATTTTTTTTAAGATTTTATTTATTTATTCATGATAGACGCAGACAGAGAGAGGCAGAGACACAGGCAGAGAGAGAAGCAGGCTCCATGCCGGGAGCCCAGTGTGGGACTCGATCCTGGGACTCCAGGATCACGCCCTGGGCCAAAGGCAGGCGCCAAACCGCTGAGCCACCCAGGGATCCCCCTATGTGTATCAATTTTAGATAGTCAAAGCAAATATAGAAAATTGCTTCCTAATTCTAGAGAAAAATAGCTGAAAAGTGTTGTTTTATTCTGTAATATCAGATACTTGAATTCAGAGATATTCTAGATTTTTTTTGCTTTGATTACTATGTTCTTTCTTTTGATATCTGGAATTAGTATACCAAGGTAAATTTTAAGTAAATTGGATATTTAAAAAACAGAATACTTTAAAATGTTAGCTGACATAGAAATGTCTAGAAAACATGGGTTAGTTAGATCAGGCTATACCTAGATCAGTGAAATAACTATCCTGGAGATATAAGTCCTTTAAGGCAATATCCTTATTTCAGTTTCTATGAAAATTGAATCGGGGATCTTGTAAAATAACTGTGACTGTTTTGCAGGCCATAAGGAGAAAAGTGACATCTGATCTATCTGGAACACAGACTTTAAGGATTCTAACATAAGTACATACTAAGCTCATCGGTAGTGAACTGGCCTGGGGAAAAATATGTCATACTAGCATGAACTCTGAGATAATTTGAATAGAAAACTTTATTATAAAGTCAAGAACTGAGTCTGGGGGTGCAATCAAAGAAAACTTCCAGCATCTCCTTATAGTCATATTTAGTTCTACACTATTACCCACTCCCTTTCAACTCATCCTGTATCTTGGAGAGAAAAGAATAATGTCTATATCTGAGATTTTTCTATTCACATTAGATAGGTGGAATCAAATCACTGAATCTATTGGACTAAAATAATTCATGGAATTTTTAACACTCAAATTGTTTCATCAAAGTATTCTTAGAAATTCTGGGTTAGTTGATTAAACACAGTTCACAGCTCTTCAGTTGTACATTATCTTTAAGTTTCAGAAATTCTTTCTGGATGGGAGAGTCAAAACAACCCACCCAGGAACAAATTATTTTCCTTATGGGGAGAGCAGTATAAATCCTCAGCACACATGAAATTAGGCTGAGAACCACAGCTAATTGGAGACTTGGATTTTTTCTTAGCTCTGTTAGTTTACTGTATTATTTTGCTTATCTTTCTGGTTCTTATGCAATTCTCTCAAGTGACTGAGCTGAGCTCAGAGAAATATTTTTGTTTTGTTTCATTCTTTTAGAAAGATCTTGTTTTATTCCAGGGAGGATATGCTGTCCTTAATAAACTTTTGTTATGCTGTGGTGGCCATGGAAATACACCATCCAGATCTCCTACTGGTGGGAGGTATGAGTGAGTGACAGTCACAGCTGTGGCCCCTCTGAATCCACTACCTCATTCTTGCTGAAGCCACCCATACTAATTGTGGCTGTTCTCAGCAATGAATGAGCATGATGGGGTACTAGTGTAGGCCCATTATTTCAGGATGCAGAACTCCTCTATTGGGCATGGCATTGTTTACCTATTGCTGTATAACAAGCTATCCTGAAATCTGGCAGTTTAAAATAACATTTTGTATCTCACACAGTTTCTGAGGATCAGGAGTGGCTTACCTACATGATTCTGCCTCAAGGTCTCTCATGTATTGTAATCAAGCAGTTGACCCAGGGCTGTAGTCATCTGAGGGCTGGACTATGTCTAGAGTGGAGAAGGTATTTAGTGTGGAAAGCTTCTCATATAAACCTCCTGAAAACCTGCACTTAATCTAAACCTCATTTCCAGATCGTTCTGCAAATTTCCCCTCTCAGTGTATGCATGTAGCCATGTAAATACATTTCAGAGTCTGGTTCCCAGCACCTCCACAGGTCAATAAAGCAAAATCACTCGAAAGCATTTTAAGAGCGTATGTCTGGAAGACCTATTTCCAAGATGGCTTGCTATATGGCTCTTGGTAAGAGCCCTCAGTTCCTTACTGGCTATTCAGGAGGTTTGCCACATGATGTCTCCATAGGCCAGCCACTGATAAACATTTTCAGGGTCCAAATTCATTGAGGACAAGTAAGAAGTTCACTTTTCATCTCAAGTATCATCTGTGAGAAACTTTTCCAAATATTATCCCCATCTAGGATTGCCAGATATAGCAAATGAAAATACAATATTTGGGACATACTTATACTGAAAAAGTAGTCATTGTTTATTTAAAATTCAAATTTAACTGGATGTCCTGTAGCCCTGCTTCATCTTCTGTGGGTTTTGTTGTCTTGTCTCTATCCCTGTGACACCCTGTGCTATCCTGTTTCTGCATTACAGCGTTATATTTAAATTGTCCCTTTATCTTCTCATTAGGGTAAAACTTCCCTATAGATAGGAACTGTGTCTTACTTATTTTATTTGCTGTTGTATCTCCTATGCTAAGCACCGGCTTGACCTGTAAAAGTACTCAATAAATATGTGTGGGCTATTCAAAGAATGAAAAAACTTGGTCTTAGAATTGCATGTACTTTTCTCCTCTTCCATCTTTTCTTCCCCTTCATCATCATCAATATTAAGATGAATATCAGGGAATTCAGAAATACAGAAAAAGAGCCAGGAATTCCAAGATTTAGAAACTTGCTTTATCACTTTACATCTAAATTTTAGTTTCCCCTTCTGATAGCTGGAGGTAATACCTGTTTCTTGCCTACCTTAGCTTATCTCTGCCATCTATCTACCTTGGAAGAAAAACAAAAGTTATTACACCTACTATTTTCTAGGAATTGTGCTGGCTTCAATAGTTGGAAGCTGGACTTTTTATATAATGGCAATAGGTTTTAAGTAGTGGTAAGGACATGAAATCAAAACCTCTGGGCTTGGGCAGCCCCGGTGGCGCAGCGGTTTAGCACCGCCTGCAGCCCAGGGCATGATCCTGGAGACCCTGGATTGAGTCCCACATCAGGCTCTCTGTATGATGCCTGCTTCTGCCTCTGCCTGTGTCTCTGCCTCTCTCTCTCTGTCTCTATGAATAAATAAAATCTTAAAAAAAAAAAAAAAAAGAACCTCTGGGTTTGAATCTTAGCCTGACACATACTAATGGTGACTACTTAAGACAAATTACTAAATTGTGTTTCAGAATGTCAATTTTCTCATCCCTAAAACGGAAATAATAATCTCATCTCTAAGTGAGATTATTATCATTATAAACTGATTATTCTCAGTATAGTGTGAAGATAAAATGATAAAATATGTAATCTTGCACATGTTTTTGACACATGGTAGATACACAGAAAATCCCTAATGAAAGCTTCTTGGACCCACCATATTGTAATTCCTTAAATGATTCTGGCTTTTGACTTACAGGCATTCGTAATCCACCAATTAGAGATTCTTAGCCAATCACATATACCAAATATCAGAACTATGATTTCTCTTATACTGAAATGGGTTACTATGGAAATAACACATCAGTAGAGTAAAACTAACCTGTTTTATATCCGTCTGAAATAGCTAATTTTCCCTCGATGGAGTGCTTATTGAATCCTATTCCCAATGATAGAAGGAAATTTTATTGAAGGATCAAAAATGGATGCTTCTGTGGTTGTCTGCCACAAACCAGTTATCCCTGTAGTAACTTTTCTTGTATCTCCTGCTTAATACCCAAAAGATAGGAAGGTTCATGAGACCCCACTTTCTTAGTCTCTGGTTCTTATGAAAAATCAAGTTCCAGTGTGACTTTTGACCCTTTGCTCTTCAGGAGATTTCTGTCCTTACTACAACGTCACATATTTTGGGCTTGCTGATTGTACCACTCCAATGCCCCCAACACTCTTTCTGCACTTTACCCCAGTGCTTTTCAGCTTAATGAATAAGGATAGTGAATCTCATGTAGATTAAATGACTTACTACAGCTTACCCCATGTAGTCAGCTGGGATTTGAATCCATATATCTTGACTCTATTGTAGTATGTGTATTGCATTCCATTTGTTTTATCGAATGAGATTTATGGAGACTGTGCATCGATATACAAATGTGTAGTAGCATTGTAAAGTGCCCTCCAGAGATACATAATAACCCCTATGGTAGAAAAATTTGTAGTTGTTTTAAGAAAACTGGATACCTAAGTCTAATAACAAAAGGTAGTTAAGAGTTAGTGATTTCTGTAACCACACAAAAGCTACTGAAAATTAGAATTATTTTTAACTACATAGAATAATTTGGGTATTTTATTAATATCATTTGTATCTGGATTCCTGAATTTAGGATAATGCTTTTGAGATTTATTCATGTTGTTGTGTTTATTAGTAGTTCTTTTTTGTTGTTGATGTTCTTTTTAGTTACAGACTAGCATTCCCTTATGTGGATTTACCACAATTTGTTTATCTATCCATGAGTTGATGACTATTGGTATTGTTTCCACTTGTGGGCTATTATGAATAAAGCTGCTATGAGCATTCAAATACAGCTTAGTCTTGACATAAGTTTTTGTTTTTCTGAGGTAAATACCTAGGAATGCAATTGCTGGGTCACCTGGTAAGTGTATGTGTTAACTGTTAAGAAATTGCCAAACATATTTCCTGAAGTGTCTATGCAAATTGGTATTCCCATCAGCAGCGTATAGGGATCCTAGTTGCCCTATGTCTAAGAGTCCTGTTTGCCCTATGTCCTTGTCAGCACTTGGTATGATTGGTCTTTTTTCTTTTAGCTATTCAAGCATACCATATCTATGGTATGTCAGTGTGGTTTTATATTTTTTTCTAAAGATTTTATTTATTTGAGAAAGAGAGTGAACGAGCATGAGCAGGAAGAGAGGCAGAGGGAGAGAAAAAGGGAGAAGCCGACTCTCCACTGAGCAAGGAGCCTGGCACAGGGCTCGATCCCAGGCCTGTAGAATCATAACCTGAGCTAAAGGCAGCCACTTAACTGACTGAGCCACTCAGGCACTCCATCAGTATGGTTTTAATAAGCATTTCCTTAATGACTAATGATGTTGTGCATCTTTTCACGTGCTTATTTACCATCAGCATATCTTCTTTCATGAAGCAACAGTTTAAATTTTTACCCATTTTTCTTTATTGGGTTGTTTGCCACATTATTGTCTTATTCTGGATAGAAGTCCTTTGTCAGATATATATTTTACAAATATTTTCTCCCAGCCTGTGACTTGCCTTTTTATTTTCTTAATAATTTTTGAGGCACAAACATGTTTTATATTTTAATATGCAATTTATCAATTAAAAAAGAGTTTGTGCTTCTTTATATTCTATTTAAAAAATCTTTGTCTAAGCCAAAATTACTAAGGTTTCTCCTCTATTTTTTCTTGGAGTTTTATAGTTTTTGCTCTTAAATTTGTCTGTGATCAGTTTTGAGTTAAATTTTCATGTATGGAGTGAGGTGAGGGGTGAGATTTATTTTTCTTACATATAAATAACCAGTCATTACAGCATCACTTACTGAAAAGATTGTTCTTTCCTATAGAATTGCTTTGTATCTTTGTCAAATATCAACTGACTCTAAGTTAAGGGTCTATTTCTAGATTGTGTTGTGTTCCATTGATTTAAATGTCTATCTTCATGTCAAAAACACACTTCATAATGTAGCTCAGTAGTTCTTAACAAAGGGCAATTTTGTCCCCCATTGGGAATTTGGCAGTTTCTGGAGACATTTTTTATTA
Organism: Canis lupus dingo; assembly: GCF_003254725.2. NCBI lineage: Eukaryota > Metazoa > Chordata > Mammalia > Carnivora > Canidae > Canis > Canis lupus. The sequence goes on along the minus strand of NC_064265.1, from coordinate 37,902,863 downwards.
TTATACCTCTGGCAGATGAAGGATTTGCCTTTGATAGGAGTAGAGGTCAGGATGCTGCTAAACATCCTATGGTGTATGGCCAGTTCCCCATCACAAAGAATTAGTCAGTCCATAGTATCAATAGTACCAACATTGAAAAACTCGTATTTTACTTGTATATTGTCTTAAAATCTGTTTTGCCTATACGAAGTTTTCTGCATTTTTGTATACATTTTAGAATCAGTTTGTAAATTTCAACAAAAGCACCTGTTGAGATTTTGATTGGAATTGAGTTGTATCTATAGATGAATTTGGAAAGAAAAGACATCTTAATATTGAATCTTCCAATTTATAAGCATGGTTTGTCCATTATTTATGTCTTCTCTAGTTTGTCTCACTAAAATGTAGTTTTCATTGTACAGGCTTTGCACATATTTTGTTAAATATATTGCTATTTTATATTTTTTGTGTTATTATAACTTGTATCTTTATATTTCAGTCTCTGATTTTTTTAATTGCTGGAATATAGAAATACAATTGAATTTTATATATTGATCTTGTTGCCTGTGACCTTGCCAGTAAACTCACTACAAGTAAATTGTTATAGATTCAATAGAATTTTCCACATAGATCAAACTTTTGTCTGTTTTCCTTATTTCTTGCTTATTTTTATGTCTCTTTTCCTTTTTGTTGACTTAATGCACCAAGAATATATCAGTGTTGAAGTAGTGAAAGTGGATATCATTGCCTTGTTCCTAATATTAAGGAGAAAGCATTAAATTTTTTAACCATTTATTGTGATTTTTGCTATAGGATTTCAGTAGTTGCCTTTTAGCACATTGAGGAGATTCCTTGTATACTGAATGTTGTAATCATGACTGGTTGTTGAATTTTGTCAAATACCTTATTATATCGATCAAGATGATAGTGTAGTTTTTCTTTTTTATTCTGTTGCTACATGGTGAATAACATTAGTTGATTTATTTTTTTTAACTTTCTAACATTAAGCCAACATTGGATTCCTGGTATAAACTCTACTTAGGCATGATATATTCTTAACTATATATTCTTGGAGTCAATTTGCTAAAATTTTGTTTAAAGTTTTTGAGGGATATTTGTCTCTAATTGACTTATATTTTTGTTTTTTGTTTCCTTTTGTTTGAAGTACCATTTGACATTAGTTACCACCTTATTTTATCTCAGCATTTTCAAGGGATTAACACTCTGAAATAAGAGGTCAATTTACTTATTATAAAAAGTCTGTTGTGTTTTGAAGTGTTATTTGCCAGGAATTGTGCTAAGCTCTCTTTTCTTAAAGTAACCTCTGTATCCAGCATGGGGTATGGCCCCATAACCCTGAGATCATGAGTTACAAACTCTACAGACTGAGCCAGCCAGGTACCCCTCTGCTAAAACTAAGTTCTTTATATTTCTTAGTTCATATAATCCTCACAATCTCCTTTCAAGAATAGTATTATTATTATACCCATTTTAGAGATGAGAAAACTGAAGCTCAGAGCCACTAACTTTCCCAAGTGGTAGAGACAGTTCAAATCACCTTTCAGATTGGAGGTCGGTCTTCTAAACACACTGCTCTGTGTTCATATCTTTCTCAGGGAATCTTTGATTAACATGGAACATTATTAACAAGACCAGAAGGAATTTAAAGAACCATATCTCTAAGTAATCTCAATCTACCTCAATTATGCCAATTGTTTTTATTTCATTTTTTTAAGATTTATTTATTTATTCATGAGAGACACAGAGAGAGAATGGCCGAGACACAGGCAGAGGGAGAAGTAGGCTCCATGCAGGGAGCCCGATGTGGGACTCGATCCCAGACCCCGGGATCAAGCCCTGAGCTAAAGGCAGACGTTCAACCACTGAGCCACCCAGGTGTTCCGCTAATAGTTTTTAATATTATTTGTGTGCTAACTTGTTTTTTACTTTATTTCGAGAGTGTCTCTGATAATTGGCATATTAGCTTACCAATTTCTTTTTTTAAAAAAAAAAATTTTTTTTATTATTTATTTATGATAGTCACACAGAGAGAGAGAGAGAGAGGCAGAGACATAGGCAGAGGGAGAAGCAGGCTCCATGCACCAGGAGCCCGACGTGGGATTCGATCCCGGGTCTCCAGGATCACACCCTGGGCCAAAGGCAGGCGCCAAACCGCTGCGCCACCCAGGGATCCCTAGCTTACCAATTTCTAAGTTTTATCATGTGCACTTTATTGTGGATGAATTTGAATATTTCTGATTGGTTGCTATAACGCCTCCATTTAAACCTTACATCTGTTGGCAGTTTGTTTTTGTTGTTAAAGATTTTATTTACTTACTAGAGAGAGAGAAAGCACAAGAAGGGAGAGCTGCAGGCAGAGGAAGAGGGAGAAGAACCAGGCTCCCCACAGAGCAGGAGCCCAATGCAGAGCTCAACCCAGGACCCTGGGATCATGACCAAGGCAGACACGTAACTGACTGAGCCACCCAGGCACCCCTGTTGGCAGTTCCTAGCTGTTGTTAATCTGGGCTAGAGCTTCCCTGAGAGAAAATAATACTTTCTTTTTTTTCTGTGCTCTATTCTATATGCTCACTAATATCAAAAAACATGTTTCTATATATGTAAAATTATAGTATGTGTGATAGATTAGAAGCTGTCTCTTCCACCTATCTGTTGTTTCCAGATTGCAAACGTGCCAGATTATTGTAGGACCTTTTAACCTTAAGAATTCAGCTGTGGGGGATGCCTGGCCAGTTTAGTCGGTTAAAGCATCTACCTTCTGCTCAGGTCATGATCCCAGGGTCCAGGGATCAAGCCCCACATGGGGCTCTCTGCTTGGTGGGGAGCCTGCTTCTCTCTCTCCCTCTGCCTGCCACTCCCCCTACTTCTGCTCGCTCACTCTCTGTCAAATAATTAAAATCTTTAAAAAAGGGACATGTGTGTGGCTCAGTGTCTGCCTCCAGCACAGGGCATGATCCTGGAGTTCTGGGATCAAGTCCCACATCAGGCTCCCTGCAACGAGCCTCTTTCTCCCTCAAATAGGTGAAAATATACACAGAAGCAGAGTTATAAATAGAATGAGAAACCTGAAAAAGAAATTAAAATATGACAGGCATTAGAAGGATTTTCTGTCAGTAAAAGTAAAGACAGATTCCTGAGACAGAATAGTAAGGACAGACAGGAAAAAGGTAGATTTTTCTACCCATCTCTATTGCATACCTCCAACTTAAGGAAGTAGGGTCTTTGCCAACCAGAAACTTGGCAGCTACCCACTATGTGTTGCAACTGTTATCTACAGCATCCAGGGTTCTTTTTTCCCTCCCATCTCTCTTATCATTACCTCTCTACTTCCCTTGGTGACCACAGTTCCGTAAAGGAAAAAGTGGACTGGTTTGGGTGCATTTTCAGCTGTAAAGAGAGTAGTAGGCTGAAGGAGCAGAGAGGAGAAAATCCATGAGGTTGGTATGCATTTTTTTCAGGTCCTACTTCAAATAAATACAAATGAGGTGTTTTATTTTGGAAAATTTCAAATATGTACAAGAGTAAAGAGAACAGTTTAATGAGCTCTCTTGTACCGGCCATCAGCTCAAACAACTCTTGGTTAGACTCTGCTTTTAATTAAAGAAGAATATGTTCTGTTGAAAATATCCAGGATTAAATTGCTAATCATATACATCACATAATGAGACAACAGGATCAGAGAGTTTTCCTTAGTTCCTCAGAGCAAATAGTAAATCAGGGGATTCTTAACCTCAGATCCACAAATTGACTTCAAACCATGACAGACTGGGGATCCCTGGGTGGCGCAGCGGTTTGGTGCTTGCCTTTGGCCCAGGGCGCGATCCTGGAGACCCGGGATCGAATCCCACATCAGGCTTCCGGTGCATGGAGCCTGCTTCTCCCTCTGCCTATGTCTCTGCCTCTCTCTCTCTGACTATCATAAATAAATAAAAATTAAAAAAAAAAAAAACTTCAAACCATGACAGACTGAATTGGTATATAAAATTCTATGTGCTGGAGAAAAAGTATATAATTTTAGTGGATCCTCAAAGAGATCTTAATCTCCATAATAGATGAGAGCCATGATCCTCTGTACTGCTTAACACCAGATATTTGGGTAAGAATTGTATGAATCAAATTTTTCTCCAATAAAGAACTGAGAGTTAAAAGTCAAATAATACCCAAGTGGACAGTAAAGGAGAGAAACCAACTAGAATTTATATAACTTTTTTCTTAGCAAACACCAAACCTGGTTGGTTTGCTCAACTTTCAATAATTGATAACAATTTTTAAAAATCACAGGCTTATTAAGAAACTGCAAAATAAATCCTATACTTAAGACACAGAGGAATATGGTACTTGGGAAAAACAAGGTATTAGTTGGTATTTGCTTTCTTCTCAAAGTTAATGAATCTGAAATTGTATATTAAAGACAGCAGATTGGCATAGAAGGGAACCAACCAAGATATCAGCAAAGATTATACTAATGATAGCTAGTATTATTTGAGTAAAAGATACTGTATTAAAAACACTCGTGGGAGACGCCTAGGTGGCTCAGTCAGTTAACCATCTGCCTTTGGCTCAGGTCATGATCCCAGTATCCTGGGATCAAGCCCCACATTGGGCTTCCTGCTAGCAGAGAGTCTGCTTCTCCCTCTCCATCTGCCTCTCCACCCTGCTCATGCACATTCTCTCACACTCTCTCTCTCTCTCTCTTAAATAAATACGTAAATAATTGTAAAAAACAAAAACAAAAACACCAAAACCACTCATGGGGTACCTGGATAGCTCATTTGGTTAAGCTTCAACTCTTGATTTCAGCTCAGATCATGATCTTAGGGTCATGAAATTGAGCCCTGAGTTAGGCTCCATGCTGGGCATGGAATCTGCTTAAGAGTCTCTTTCTCCCTCTCCCTCTGCCCCCACCCATGCGCTCTCTCTCCCTCAATAAATAAATAAATAAATAAATAAATAAATAAATAAATAAATAAATATTCATGTATTGGTTAATTAAATCTAATTAAATGATTACTCCCAAGGAAATTGAAATAAATTACTTCCCCAAGGTCACCAACTTAGAGGGAGGTCTCATATTTGAATCCATATAGACTGATTCCAGAGCCCTGGTGCTTGAGGAAATAACAATGATTACAAAGGATCTTGAATCATTCTTTGTTCTTTTCTGCATTTTAAAATTCTTTGAGGCTCATCAGAATTCATAAAGATATCAAGAGCACCTGAATGGCCCAGTCAGTTGAGCATCCATCTCAGTTTCAGCTCAGATCATCATTTCAGGGTTGTGAGATTGAGCTATGTGTCAGCTCTGCTTGAGATTCTCTCTCTCCCTCTCCCCCACTCCTCTCCCCACTCACACATTCACTCATTCTCTCTCCCTTTTTAAGATTTTATTTATTCTTAGAGACAGAGAGAGAGAGAGAGAGGCAGAGACACAGGCAGAGGGAGAAGCAGGCTCCATGCAGAGAGCCCGACGTGGGACTTGATCCAGGGTCTCCAGGATCACGCCCTAGGCTGCAGGCGGCGCTAAACCGCTGCGCCACTGAGGCTGCCCTCATTCTCTCTCAAATAAATCTTTAAGGGGAAAAAAGACTTTTCTCCTCATTGTTTTATAGGCAAGCTTTTTTTCCTATTTCTATGAATAGATAATTCAGGAAGTAAAACATTTAAAGTTTAAAACCAAAGTCATTCAGAACATGAAACAAAACTAATTTAACTCCTATAATAAAATTTAACAGTATGGAAAGTTACAAACCAATCACACAGCTATAAAAGCAAAACCCCAAATTATTAGCAATAAAATTGACATTATAATGAGAGAACTATGTACCATGAACCAGGTAGAATTTGTCTCAAGAAAAATGCTTGATTTGATTATAAGAAATTACCAATAATACATTTATATAGATAGATCAAGAGGAGCCATATTTTTGTCTGAAATACTTTACAGGCTACATTTTTAAAAATTTGGTCACTTCTTAAAAATCTCTCTGAAGTAGGAATTAAAAGATATGTATTTTTTCTAAAAGTCCATCTTTAAGTTATTAGCCAGTATCATATTTAAAACATTTCCAGGGGCACCTGGGTGGCTCAGTGGTTGAACATCTGCCATTAGCTCAGGTTGTCATCCCCAGATCCTGGATTCGAGTCTCACATCGGGCTCCCCACGGGGAGCCTTCTTCTCCCTCTACCTGTGTTTCTTCCTCTCTCTGTGTGTCTCTCATGAATGAATTAAATACGTAAATATAGGGCAGCCCGGGGGGCTCAGTGGTTTAGTGCCGCCTTCAGCCCAGGGTGTGATCCTGGAGACCTGGGATCGAGTCCCACGTCAGGCTCCCTGCATAGAGCCTGCTTCTGCCTCTGCCTGTGTCTCTGCCTCTCTCTCTCTCTCTCTCTCTCTGTGTGTGTGTGTGTCTCATTAGTAAATAAATAAAATCTTTAAAATAAATATATAAATATGTAAAATAAAATAAAACATTTCCATTAGAAACACACATTCCTTTTTTTTTTTTGAGACTTTTATTTATTTATGAGAGACACAGAGGCAGAGACACAGGCAGAGAGAGAAGCAGACTCCATACAGGGAGCCTGATGTGGGACTCAATCCTAGAACTCCAGGATCACACCCTGGGCCAAAGGCAGGCACTTAACCACCGAGCCACCCAGGCGTCCCATGCACCATTTAAAACAAGAACAAGCTAAGAAGGTCCACTAGCGCCACTATTATTTACTTGATTTTCTGTTGCTTTGTTTTTTAAAGCCAGGTTTATTGAGGTTCTTTTTTTTTGTTTTTTTGTTTTTTTTTGTTTTTTTTTTTTTTATTTATGATAGTCACAGAGAGAGAGAGAGAGGCAGAGACACAGGCAGAGGGAGAAGCAGGCTCCATGCACCGGGAGCCCGATGTGGGATTCGATCCCAGGTCTCCAGGATTGCGCCCTGGGCCAAAGGCAGGCGCCAAACCGCTGCGCCACCCAGGGATCCCTGTTGAGGTTCTTATATGCAGTAAAGTTGACTCTTCCTTGTTTTTTGTTTTTTGGTTTTTTTTGTAGTATATTTTGAGCTCTGCAACCTTGCTAAACTCATTAGTTTATTAAAATGTATTACTTTTGCTAGCTTTTTTATAAATTCTTTTGGATTATCTGTGCCAGCCAGCATTCTTTAGATAGACATTATTTGCTCATAGTAAAATATTCTTTTTTATCTATTGCTGTATCAAGTTTGCTAACATTTTGTTAAAGATCTTTTTTATGGTGGTAAAATATACATAACATAAAATTTACTATCTTAACCATTTTCAAGTGTGTACTTTGGTGGCTTTGAATATATTCACACTGTTGTGCAACTATCACCGCTGTCCATCTCCAATTTTTTTCATCATCCCAAACAAAAACACTGTACTCATTAAATAATAATTCTGTATTCCCCCTTCTCTAGGTACTGGTGTAACCATTGATCTCATTTTTTGTCTTTATGAATTTGATTATTCTAGGTGCCTTCCTTATGTAAGTGAAGACATTATTGGTTCTTTTGTCTGGCCTATTGCACTTAGCATAATATTTTCGAGATTTATCTATATTGTAGCATGTATCAGAATTTCATTCTTTTTTAAGGCTTGTTAATTAATAGGTTCTTTGCGACTGTTCAAGCAGGGTAATTAGTTTGGAATTATCTTGTGATTTCTTTGTTTGGTTTTGAATCAGGTTAGTGCTGGCCTTATCAAATGAGTTGGAGAATGTTTTCTACTCTCGTATTTTCTGAAAGAGTTTGCATAGTGTTAAATTAGTTACTCCATAAATATTTGGTAGAAATTGCCAGTAAAGACATTTGGGCCTGGAGTTTTCTGGGGGCTATAAACTGAGAATTTAACTTCTGTAATAGGTATAGGGCTACTCAGCCTGTTTTTTCTTGCGTGAGCTCTGGTAGTTTGTGGCTTTCATGAATTTGGAGATGTGTTGTTTAATATTTGGGAATTTTCCAGAAATCTTTCTGTAACTGATTTTAGTTTAATTCTATTACGATCAGAGACTGTCCTTTGGAGGTTATTTAAATTGTTTTGCAGTTTAAAGTTTGTTTCAAGATCTATTGTATGGCCTATCTCAGTTAATGTTCCAAGTGAACTGAAAAGACTAGATTTTGATGATGTTGAGTGGAGTATCTGTAAAAATTAATGATGTCAAGTTGATTACTAGTGTTGTTCACAGTTTCCTGTGTTTCAGTGAGTTGTCCTATGTGTCTACTTGTTCTGTTGATTACTGAGAGAGGAATGTTGGTCTCCAATATAACGGTGCCTTTTCTGTTTCTCCTTTGAATTGTCACTTTTTCTTACATATATTTTGAAACTCTTTCATTGTGTACATGCACAGTTAAGATTGTTACATCTTATTTTGGTTTTTTAATGATGTTTTCTTTTTGTGATGTTTTTTGTGCATGTTTCTTTTGATGTTTCATTATGTAATACCCAAGTTTATCTCTGGTAACAGTCCTTGTTCTGGGAATCTCTGAATTTTAATTAGGATCTCTAGATAATTTACAGTTAATGTAATTATTGAGATGTTGGATTTGAATCTGCCATATTGCTATGGGTTTTTTACTTCCTATATGGTCCATCTGTTCTCTATTCCTTTATTTTTCTGGATTTATTTTGGATAAATTAGATATTTTTCTTATTATTCCCTTTTGTGTTCATTTTATCTTTGCTATTTGTTATACCTCCTTTTAAGTCTTTTATATTTAGTGTTTGTTCTGAGATTTACAGAGCTATCTACTCTGTAAGTAGATATACAGTCTACTTTCAAGGAATGTTATTGTATACATATATACTTCCTTTTCTGCTTTCTTATCTTTTATGCACTGTTAGCATACATTTTGTTTTTACATAATGATAAACCCTATAATACATTGTAAGTATTTTGGTTAGGTTCTTTTTTTTTTTTTTTAAAGATTTTATTTGTTTATTCATAAGAGACACAGAGAGAGAGGCAGAGACACAGGCAGAGGGAGAAGCAGGCTCCATGCAGGGAGCCCGATGTGGGACTCCATCCCGGGTCTCCAGGATCAGGCCCTGGGCCAAAGGTGGCACTAAACCGCTGAGCCACCCGGGCTGCCCTGGTTAGATTCTTAGTTATCTTTTAAAATGATTAAAGAGGGCAGCCTGGAGACCCGGGATCGAGTCCCACATCAGTCTCCCTGCATGGAGCCTGCTTTTCCCTCTGCCTGTGTCTCTGCCTCTCTCTCTGTCTCTCATGAATAAATAAATAAAATCTTAATAAAAATAAAATAAAATGATTAAAGATAGGAAGAAATTTTCCTCCAATCTATTAATGAGAAAGTTGAAATAGTTATTTTAAAGCCCGTGTCTGATATTTCCAAAATCTGGGTCATATATTAGTCTGTTTCTATTGATTGCTTTAGCTCTTGCAGGTTTTTTTTTTTAACCCTCTTTTGTATGTGTGTTATAATTTTAATACCAGATATTCTATATAAAAGAACAGTAGTGGAACACCTGGGCGGCTCAGTGGTTGAGCATCTGCCTTTGGCTCGGGGCGTTATCCCTTGGTCCTGGGGTCGGGTCCCACATCAGGCTCCCTGTGGAGAGTCTGCTTCTCCCTCTGCCTATGTCTCTGCCTCTCTAGTGTCTCTCATGAATAAATAAAATAAAATGAAATAAAATAAAATAAAATAAAAGACCAGCAGAGATTGAAGTAAATACTATTTATACCTGGAAATGGGCACATTTCTTTAGTTAGGCCATTTGTCTGTGGGATTGAGTCAGTCAGGAGTTGATCTGGGTTTGAGTTCTAATATTGCTTTGATTGTGTTCATTGTAGCTCAGGGGAAGAAAGAGGCTGAACCTTTAAGAAACATCTTGGTCTTTAGAAAAGGGAAATGATTCTTAATATTGCATGATGGTGTTATAGCCAGACCTATTTGAGTCATGTTTGAATCCTATGAGAATAGGGTATGTATAAGTTTATATGAAAACAAAAAAAGATTATCTTTTGAAAAAAATTTAAATTTATTTATTTGAGAGCAAGAGTGAGAGAGAACGTGCATGCAAGCACACACAAGCAGGGGAAGGGCAGAGGGAGAAGCAGACTCCCTGTCAAGCAGGGAGCCAGTTGTGGGACTTAATCTGGTGATTACAGGATGATGATGTGAGCCAAAGGCAGATGCTCAACAAACTGAGCCACTCAAGCACTCAAAAACACAGTGATCTTTAAAAATATAATTTAATGAGAATCATCTTGTTAATCACTAGTAGTGCTGCCTATGTCTGTCTCTTACAGGGTAATAGAGTAAGGGAGCAAAATATTCTTACTTATTTCAGAAAAGGTGAAACTTGAAGCTTTGGCATCTCATGGACTGCCAGTGTTTCTGCAGAGGAAGGGGGAGGTGATCTGTTTCGAGCAGAGGCAACATTACTCAGCAGTACTTACTGGGAATGAACTTTTAATGAGGCCATGTAAAAAACTAAAGTAGTGTTCCTTAGCTTAGATACACACTGGAATCATCTGATACCTTTAGAACAATACTAATGCCTTCGTCCCACCCTCAGTGATTCAGATGGAGTTGGTTTGAAGTGTGACTTGGCTATAAGTTTCCCATTTGACTCAAATGTGCAGCCAAAGCTGAGGATCACTCCTCTAAAGGCTTACAGAAATCCTGTGAGGTGTTAGAGACCTTGTAAGGCCTGGAGGATTTGTAGTAGCAGATGGAAGAAATATCAAAGGATATTTAAATTATTATCATTGCTGTGATATACAGAAAAAGCGATTGTCTTATTATGTACTAAGAAACATAAAGGATAACTCAATAAATGAAAGTAATTCTATATTCTTAAAAAAGAAGTATTTTAAATTTGACAGTTCTTTCCAAATCAAATAAAAACTACATAATGCCATTTCAATCAAATCTTGTTAGAGTTTTTTTTTTTTAAGATTTTATTTATTTATTTATTCACAAGAGACACAGAGAGGGGCAGAGACACAGGCAGAGGGAGAAGCAGGCTCCATGCAGGGAGCCCAACACAGGACTCGATCCCGGGTCTCCAGGATCACACCCTCGGCTGAAGGCAGTGCTTAACTGCTGAGCCACCTGGGCTGCCCTTGTTAGAGTTTTTTAAAACCAGTAGTGTCACCTACCACCCTGATCTTGGGTTCCTTTTTTTTTTTTTTCCTGATCTTGATTTCTAATACTATTCTCCAATAAAAGGATCCAAGGCTCCTTAGAAAAACAGCTAATATAGGTTTAGGGCAGGAAATATACAAGATGAAGCTGGAGTACTTTAGAATACCAGAAAGCAAGGAAGTAGTAAAAAGAAGGGAGGGGGTAGATCATGCCAAAGCAACACAGGAGATAATCTGAAAAAGATCCCAGTGACCAAACTAGAGCAGTTTGAGCAGCAAAATAAATAATGCAAGATAAGATTTTAACTAAGTATAAAATAAAAATACATGATTACATACTCCTATAAATAGTGATTGAATAAATAAGTGAGGGAGAAGAGACAGGTCTCCATACAGAATTCCAAATAGTTTATTTACACACTAATTTAGAAACTTCTTCAAGAAGGTAGAGCTTAAACCCTCCACCCATTCTGTGAGTCTGGGGTGCATTTAGTGGGGTGCTTCCAAATTATAGTTTATGGAAACACAGGGTAGAGGTGGGAGGGTAACTTTACAGTAGAGAAACCTAAAAAAATAGCCCTGGCCAGTTGATCCTTTATCAGTCATAAATCGTGTTGATAGCTGGTACCCTTAATATGATGTGATGAGATCTTCCTCCCAATAATTTGTTACTCTAGTCTGAGAAAAAAATCAGGCAAACCGGGATCCCTGGGTGGCGCAGCGGTTTGGCGCCTGCCTTTGGCCCAGGGCGCGATCCTGGAGACCTGGGATCGAATCCCACGTCGGGCTCCTGGTGCATGGAGCCTGCTTCTCCCTCTGCTTGTGTCTCTGCCTCTCTCTGTGTGTGTGTGTGTGACTATCATAAATAAATAAAAATTAAAAAAACAACAAAAAAAAAATCAGGCAAACCCATATTGAATGGCATTCTACAAAATACAGGACCAATACTTCTCAAAACTGTCAAGGTCATCAAAAACAAGGCAGATCTGAGAAATTTCACAGACCAGAGGAGGCTTAGTAAACATAACTAATAAATAAATTAAATATTGGCATTACACAGAAATGCAAATGGATAATAAAAATATAAATACATATTCAACTTAACCAGTGATCAAATGCAAATTTAAATAACAAAAGCCAATGTTTGCCACTCAGTTTAGCAAAGATTTTGTTTTGTTGTTATTGTTGTTAATACCCACTTTGGAGTTGATAGAGGCAGATCTGGAACTTAGAGTGATAAACCTCTTTGGAGGATGATTTGTTCAGTGTATTTCAAAAATCTTTAAAATATGCAAACTCTGACTCCACATTTTCTCTTCTGTGGATTTATCCTAATTAAAGGAAGACTTGTGTGAAGATTTTAGCAAAGAATGTTCAGCGCAGCATTGTTGATGAGAATGAAAAATTGGCGGGGGGAGGGAGGGTGTGCCTGGATGGCTTATTTGGTTGGGCTGCCTTCTGCTCAGGTCATGATCCCAGGGTCCTGGGATCAAGCCCTGCATTGAGCTCCCTACTCAGCCAGGAGCCAGCTTCTCCCTCTCCCTTTGCCTCGCCCCCTGCTTGTGCACATGAGCGTGCATTCTCTCTCTCTGTCAAATAAATGAATGAATAAATAAAATGAAAAATTGGAAGCAGTGTGATAAATACTGATGTATAGATGTATAGATATGTATAACTAAACAACTTATTGAGTTCAAAGAGTTAAAACCAGCATGTACAGCATGATCCCTCCCGCTGCTTTCTTTGGAAAAAGAAAAATATGTGGCATAGAAAAAGACTTGATATGTGTATGTAAAACATTCATTATAATTATTTCTGGATGGATGATGATTTTTATTTTCTCCTGTTTACTTTTATTTATCCTTCTTATTCTTTAAATCTACTTCTCTTAGGAGTATGAATCAGGAAAAAAAAAAAAAAAGCATGACTCTGTATTAAGTCCTCTGGGAAGACAATTGGTAATATACATCAAACTTAAAACAGTTTATATATTTTCACCTAGTAAAACCCTTCTGGGAGTTTGTCATCAGAAAAGAATAAGAGAGGGGCGCCCGGGTGGCTCAGTTGGTTAAGCGTCCAACTCTTGATTTGGGCTCAGGCTGTGATCTCAGGGTGGTAGGATTGAACCCCACATTGGGCTCTGCACTCAGCGTGGTCTGCTTGTTCCTCTTCTTTTGCTCCTTCCCCTGTTGTCTGTCTCTCCTTCAAATAAGTAAATAAAATCTTCAAAAAAAGAATAATAGATTTGAATAGATTTGAAGTGTTTATTACATAATTTTTTTACATAATTATAATGGCAAAATAAGGAGATTGTGTAAATATCCATTTGTAGGGAAATAAAATATGGCACATGTTTACAGTGGAATATTGTGCATTCATGATTGTGTTTAGAGAATGTTTGTTGAGGTCTGATAATCCTGGAATTCCCTTTTAGACTTTTGCTCAGAATGGCATCCGTGATCCAGATTCATTCCCCCATGTTCTTTTGTTGTAGCCTCAGATAAGAAAATAAGAAATGGATTCTTTATACTATTTTGTGTAAATAACAAAAATTAGTAAATTACTTTTTTCCCTAAAGTCATTCCCTTATATATATTCTGTTTGGCTTCTCAGTTTCAATTTATTTGCTTTACTTTTAAGGCTATGAGTGTTGTGAACCTTTTCACTATTCTGTGCTGTCTGAAGTGCTCTTCTCCCTGCTTTTACCTTGCTGACACCTCCTCATCTTCCAGGTTGCAGCTTAAATATCACTCCCTGCAGAGAGATCTTCCCAGTGCACCTTGTCTAAAGAGCACACGTGGAATACTCCTTCCGAGCTCTCTGATGCCACTAGTTTCTTTCCTAGCAATGGACACAATTGGTATTTTTGTATTTGTTTGCTTGTTTATAGTGTTTCCTCTATTAGACTGTAACTTCCTGAGGCTAGGGATTATATTTTTTCCTTCTCCCATGTATTTTTAGGCCCCCCACTTAAGGCTGGCATGTTGTAAACAGTAAATATGTGTAGATTGAATGAACTAATAACTTAATTTTGCTTTGGCAACATCTCATTTAGAAATTATCATGTAATTTAATCGTTATAATTTAGATTGTAACAAAATTATTCTTTTTTAACAAAATTATTCTTACAGCACATTGATCTTAGCTATGTGGACTTGATATTTTAATGTATCTTATGGACTATGTGGACTTGATAATTTAATGTTTTTTATGTAAGAATATACAGGTAGGAGATTAGGTTAGACCCAAGAAGTAAGAGAAGTTCTTATAATAGAGGTGGAAGTACTAGTGGATGCTGTGGAGTGGATGGACTAAAGGGGTAAAGAAGAGGAGAAAAGACATTTTGGACAAGATTGTTACATGTGCTTTTTTAAAAAGTAGACAATTTTGTCAGCAAAGTTTTAAGTTCATAGTAAAATTAAATGGAAGGTATGCTCTCATTCCTACATGAGTTTTGTTTTGTTTTGTTAATTTCTTTATTATGGTAAGATATACATAACATAAAACTTATTCTCGCCATTCAATGGTACAGAATATATTCATAGTGCCATTCAATGGTACAGAATATATAAATGAATGGTACAGAATATACCATTCAGTGGTACAGAATATATTCATAGTGCTGTGCAACTATCATAACATCCATCTCTATAATTTTTCATCTTGTAAAACCAGAACTCTGTATCCATGAAGTAGCAAAATTATTACTACAAAACTCTTAGAAGAAAAGATCAGGGGGCACCTGGGTGGCTCAGTGGTTGAGCATCTGCCTTTGGCTCAGGTCCTGATCCTGGGGTGCTGGGATTGAGTCCTGCATTGGGTTCCCCGCAGGGAGCCTACTTCTCCCTCTGCCTATGCCTCTGCCTCTCTGTGTGTGTCTCTCATGAAAAAATAAATCTTAAAAAAAAGAAGAAAGAAAAAATGTCTGTATTTAAAGATGGGAAGAGGAGCAAGTGAAGGTGAAGTTACTTTTTCTTTTGAAAGATTTTATTTATTAGAGAGAGAGAGAGAGAGCATGAGCAGGGAAGTTAAGGTTGTGGGGGGGGGGGGTTTGGGGGCTGGGGTGGGAGGAGAAGCAGGCTCCCTACTGAGCAAGGAGCCAGATGATGTGATGATGCGATGCAGAGCTCCATTGCTGGACCCTGGAACCATGACCTGAGTGGAAGGCAGACACTTAACTGTGACTGAGCCACCCAGGTGCCCCGGAGAAGTTACTTTTTATTGCAAGATATTTTTAAGAAACCATCACTTAGCAAAGGAACCCTTTGCTTTAGGTGTAGTTCTCATCAGGATGATTAGACATTTTATTTCAGAATGTGATTAAGTATAGGAAACTAACATAGGTAATCTCCATTCCCTCACAACTTGGACCTGGCAGAGACATGGGTCCTAAAGTAAGCAGGAATGGGCGAATAAAAACTATGGTTGTGCTATCATAGTATCATTTCTGCCTACAGAATCAGAAAGGTACCTGCAAAATGTGGTCAAGTTACCAAAGCATAGGAAACTAGTCTGAATAAGTTAGCATATACCTGGAGGAGTGAATACCTAGCCCCCTTGGGTGTTCTCTATGCAACCAGTGGTTCTAAATAATACGATGCTTGAGTGGATTTTCTTTGTTTTGTTTTGTTTTCTTTTATTTATTTTTTGAGTGGATTTTCTAAGAAGATTAAGGAGAAGTTGTTTGAGAAGACCTACACAAGATGTATTTTGTTACTCCAGTAGGAAGACTCATCATTCCCCCAAAGTGTGTGATACAGTTATAAAGGAACACAGAAGCTAGTGATTATGCTACTTGCCCAGAAAGGCCTGGAAGTAGATTGAAGGGCAGAGTAAGTGTGGAACTTGGGACTGGGGAAGGGGCACTGGCATGGAAGGCAAGCATAGAGGAGGAAAATGGAAGAATAGGGAGAGGCTTGAGGTCGGATCTGTTGGGTAGACAGTAGAGAACAGGTCAATTTGCTTCCTCGCTCATTGCATGATACATTATAGGCTCTCAGTATTTGTTGAAGAAAGAATGAATGATGGTTAGGGAAAACAAAAATCGCTCCTGCAGGAACCATTCATGATGAAATCCTGCGTGGGCCCCACTTTATCTTACCCATTACTTGATCTCAGTCATCACATGTCTTTCTGACCTTGGGTTGCTATTAGATTTATTGTGAGAACATCTACTAGGGGCACCTGGATGGCTCAGTCGGTTAAGTGTCTGCCTGCAGCTCAGATCATGATCCCAGGATCCTAGGATGGAGCCCTGGGTCAGGTACCCTGCTCAATAAGGAGTCCGCTCTTCCCTCCCATGCTTCACACACAAACACACACACACACACACACACACACACACACACACACACTCTTTCTTTCACACTGTCTCAAATAAATAAAACAACAACAAAAACAAAATACCCATACATACTAAATGTGTGAATGTTCCAGGTAGTGTATATTTGAATTTTTAATCATTGTCCAGCTCTGGCCATGGCACAGGAGGAGAGAGTGATACTCTGCTATTTAGAAGTATGATAAGTATATCTGAGTACTGAGAAGTTTAATTTCCTTTTGTTTTAAGACTATACTAGAATAGGTGTGACCATATCTATCTAGCCCCTGAATATTCTGGCCTTCGGTGACATGTATAAGCACTTTTGGCTGACTTGACAAGTTAAAGGTGTGCACTTATTTTCTGTGTGTGATTTATGGTGAGGTGATCAAGAATGGGGAGTTTAAAGTTATTCCCACATATGTAAAACTAATGGGATGCCATGTAATTTCCAAAGTTCTTTTTTTATTCAAACTCCTCTGAAATCTGATAGTCCACAGAAACTCAGTGTATCAAATTTTAACTGATTCCTTTACTCAAATATAGTGACCTCACATCTGATAGTGAAAACAGATTTTAGGATCTGAAAAGACACAAGGCCAAGGCGGTTGTTTTCTCAATTTTAAGCTATTATATAATTGCAACACAAGTTAATTAACACCCTTAAGCATGTAAGTGTAATAGGTGGTAGGAATCTGTTTGCAAAGAAAAGTTTCACTAAGAAAAGGCTCTCTTTGATCTGTTTCATTCACATATATCTATTTGAAGGTCTAATAGGCCCTGCTTTAGACACTGAAGATACAATACTGAAGAAAGCACAAAATCTTTGCCCTCCTGAAGCTGTTGTCAAGACATACTCTCAGAAGGGAGTATTTCAGATTAGGTGGTAACTAATCAAAAAAGGAAAGAGATATCTTCATCTATCTAGGAGAGCTCACTGGAGACAAGGATTTTTGTTTTGGCTTTTGTCTCTTGTGTTCACTCCTATATCTTCAGAGCCCCAAATAGCACTTGGCTCATAATAGGCATTCAGTAAATATATACCATTGATCAAAGTGTTTATTATTTTGAATTTGTATATAATCATACCCGTGTACTTTAGTAAATGATTTTTATGTCTAGCTAGTTGACATCTGTTTTTATCTGTTACCTTATTTTTATCTGTTACCTTATTTTTACATTTGTTACCTACTTTTAGTTTCTCCTTATACTCACATATTCAGGAAAAGCTTATTAATATTAATAATTAGTCATATGGTGATCTGATATTGCAAAGGATAGATTTAGAAAGGAACTTTTAGAGGTCATCTTTTTTTTAGCTTCCTGCCTAGGAAAAACTAAGTAAGATGATTAGGTATGTATTTTTAATTAATCGTTTAAAAAAACTAGGACAACATACTGGGGTTCTCTTGAGAAAATGGAGAAAGGTACTTAACCCTAGATATAAAGATACTAACCTGAAAAATTTAGAACTTCTAACTGTGTGGGAAAGGGAAAAAAAAATCAAGCACAACTAAGCTGCTCTTTGTTGATATCAGAAATGGGCCTGTCATTCATTTTGGCATTGAAACATAGCCTCCTATCTCAGGGGGCAGGACTAGGACTTTTTTTTTTTTTTTTTTTTTCCTCCCAGAGGAGCTGGACAGTTATTACAGGTTGAAAAGCCCCGGCCAGTTTTTCAAGAGTTTCTCCTCCTTTATTTTTCTTTTTTTTTTTTTCCTCCCACACCCCCCCTCCCCCCAACTTCTGGTGCTTTTGCTCTGCTTTCAAGATGCATTTAGGTCTCCTGCTTTGTGACTGCTTTGAAACCAGCAAATAGCCTGACATGTACAATTCGAATTATGCAGATTTCATGAGTAAGTTTAATCTTGTTTTTTTAGCCAGTTAAAATTCAAGTGATATTTAGAAAAATGTTAACTTGGAGTTAGCCATTTTATCATTTTACTGCTTTTATTTTAAGCATATTTTTTAAAACAACCTTTAATTTAATGAGAAAGTAAGATTCTACACATTAAAAAGCCCCTGTGTCTCTTAAGACTTAAAACTTCCAGTTTCTTTCAGATGATCTTGTTGTTGTATCAGACAGTCTTTATAGGTCTTTTGAAAGCCAGTTACCTCAACGGTTTTCTTGAGCATCTTTTTAGTTTTATTGAGAAGTATTTTAAATTGAGCTTTTCCGAGCTCGATTGCTTATGTCTGACACAGTCTCAAGTTTCCACTGAATGGTAACAAAGACTGTAGAGTGTTGTTGGTGCTGCAGTGAGAGGCATGCTTCTTTAGACCAGGTAAGAGAGATCATTTTGTTTCTTACTGCTGGGTGAGTTTTTACCGCGTTTATTTTATATTCCTCCAACAGCAGCAATATTAAGTTGATAAATAGCCAAGAGCACGCTGAATTCAAGACGTCCTTGCTTGTTGCAGACAGGAAAACTACAGGGTATGGGGGTTGGGTTGGGCGGGGGGGAGGGGTAGAGTAAGCTTAGTTTATCACTCAGTTACTTATATAAATCAACTAAAATGTGAAAATGATCCTGGAGCTCAGTTTTCCTCGTTCAAGAATAAGAAAGCAGTTGAGGAAATGAATTAATTTTGAAGGGACTTCATAGTTATTACTTGTGAATGCAATTTCAAATGATAGTTTTTACTTTCATTTTTTTCCCCCAGTAGTTAATAAAATAAGCTTTTGCCCTTAACTATACATTTTTTTTCATTTATGAAAACTTTTAAATTGTCAGCAGCAAAATACGCTTCCTCAGGATCTTTGAAATAAACCTGACACTTAAAAAAAATTTCAGCTTCTATAGCTGTTTCATTCCTTTTTTTCCCTAGTACATTTTTCTTAAAAGTATTTGTGCTTTGAAAATGTCAGCTGTATTCTAATGAAGCTCAGGCATTGTTTGCTCATAAAGGGGCCGGTGCATTCCACTGCTTTATGGTTTATTATGAGGCACAGTGTGAGAGTGTGGGTGGCACCATTTGGTGTCTGCCTCTTGGGGTAGTGACTGCCATTATGTTAGTGTTGGATTGGCAAAGAAAATATAGCATGTAAGATCTTATATGAATCTGAAACCTATGAAGAAAATCTTAGCCCTAAATAATACCGAGTGAGCCGGGAATGTGTGACAACTTGATTGAGTTGATCAAGTATACTCTCTAAAGTCTGCATTTCAGTTACAATTAACACTCTACCAGTCACATCTCTTGTTTCTTGATGTATATAACATTTACTCATTCTTTGAATTTCAATAAGGAAGTGAATGTTTCTACATAGATTATGACATTTTAAGTAGATACAGTAAAATTTTAAATAATACACTTACTTTTAAAAAAGAGTTTTAAGGAACTTAATGTGGGTGGGGAGGGGGAGTGGAAGAGGAGGTCAGGCAGAGAGAGCCTTTCTTTCAGTTAGGAAAGCCCTGATGAAGAAAAAAGCAACAGATGTTTCTTCTGTTACAATTGAGGTTGTTTTATTCAAAATTCACAGTAGCTGGAATGGGGAGGGGAGGTCGTAAATCTGACTTAATCAGGGAATAAATAAAACTTAGTCATTTAAAATTTATCCTTTTATACTTAGAATTTGAGAATTAGTAGAGTAACATACCTTTTGGAGAGACTTTTTTTTTTTTTTTTTTTTTTTTTTTTACTAAAAAAGTGTAATTAATGGAGACGTGAGAAAGTTAATTTTAGTGCATGTAAGTTATGGAAAAAATGACCTTTAAATCCTACAGAATATTTGGGAAAAAAATTTAGCCATTATAAAATACATAAGGAATACTTAGGTTGCAAAAGTTTGTAATTGCACAATAGATACTAAGGCTCAAAATGCAATTGCATTATGAAACATTATTTGCATATAATGTGAGAAATCCTTTTATCTTCAGTGAGAAGCATAAGACTTATTCCAAAAGATCTCTGAATAAGAAATGTGAGAGAAATATTTTTAATTTAACTGAAATTAACCTTTAAACAGATAGTAAGCTTGGGTTGGTTGCTAATGGACAGAGAAGAATGTTTATTTGCTGTAAAGTAGCAAAGGAAGAATTTGGAAGCAATATGCATGTAATGAGAGCAGTTAAAGTTTAAAAAATAGTTTTTGAATTTGTGGAATTCATAATGAGTAAAAAACCTTTCCTTTTACAAGAACCAAGAAACTCTGTGCTGTTGTATAGTGTACATTTATACACATTACAACATTATGTATTTCTTAGAGTTGGCTCTCGGAAAACCAGTGCTGAACACCAGATCTTTCACATATCGGTCACTTATTAAAAATTTGCCATACCCTAAACTGTAAAATTAGTAAGAATAGATGACAGCCAAAAAAATTCTGTGAATGATAGTTCAAAATTTGTTTAAGGAACAAATATTAAAATGGTTTTCTAAATGTTAATTGGCCTAAAGAGGAGACAGGAAAAGATACCAACACTCAGGGAAATCATTAAAGATTTCTCTTGCTTTTAACTGGGATCTGTGAGCTTCCCTGAAGATTTCCTTTGTTTCAGATGATGACAGAATTTAGATATTTTGAAGGTTTTAAGGTCATTGTTTTAATTAAGATTACACTAAGATTCTAAAGTTATCTTCATATGTTTTGCTTTTTTAAGGAACAGCAATAGGTAGCAGTTGAGCATTTTTTTTCTAAGATAAGTAAAATAACTTACATGGAGTTTAAAATGGGATTACAGGGGAACGGCTCAGTGGGTTAAGGGTCCAATTCTTTTAAAGGGCTTTCTTTTTTTTTTTTTTTAATTTTTTTTTTAATTTATTTACTTATGATAGTCACAGAGAGAGAGAGAGGCAGAGACACAGGCAGAGGGAGAAGCAGGCTCCATGCATCGGGAGCCTGATATGGGATTCGATCCCGGGTCTCCAGGATCGCGCCCTGGGCCAAAGGCAGGCGCCAAACCGCTGCGCCACCCAGGGATCCCAAGGGTCCAATTCTTGATTTTGATTTGTGTCTTGATCTCGGGGTTGTGAGATGGAGCCCCGTCGTCAGGTGTGGAGCTGCTTAAGATTCTCTCTCTCCTTCCCCCTCTCTCCCCTTCAACAAAAAATAAAATAAAATGGATTTGCAAACTCTATAGGTCTGAGTAAAGTAAATTTTTTTTACCATTTTGATCAAAGTATATATAAATTTGATGAAATAGCCAGCCCTAAAAAAAATTGATGGCCCCACATGTGATATATAACTATGACAACATCCCAGACTGGAGTTATCAAAAATGTGTGTCACTTCAGATTATAGAAGGCATTATAGGCATGATATTAGGTTATTTAACAGCATTGGCAACAACAATAACAGAAATCTTTGAAACTGTTAACCCTTCAAATTAAAAGCAATAAACTGAAAGAAGACTTTTGAAGTGAGGTACCTATGATTCTCGCCTTGTATATATGAACTCTTTAGACAAAACTGAGGTCTTGGAGAATCTGAGCCTTACCTATTCTTTGTTTTCCAAGTTAGAAAATATTCATAGAGAATGACTAATGTAAACATTCTCTCTGCCTTATGTATATATGTGTGCAATTAGAAACAACAACCTAGAAATCTCATTTCTGAGGAGGAGGTCGGAGGGAAGATTTACCTGATGCCTATATTTTTCTGAAAAGAAGATCTTTTACATTGTTGTTTAGGAGCAGATAAAATAGTATGAATATTGTGCTTTTAGTATAGTATGAGTTAACTCTTGCGAAAGATCCAGGAACCTATCATGTAATAACAGCATTACTTCTTCCTACCAAGTTTTAAGCAACCAATTTGTAAATGAACTTTTGGATCTTGACTCTAAAGCTAGAGACCATCAGTGGGGGGCTTGTTTTTCGGCAGTTTGCTCACTTATGATACAAAGTTTGTCCTCTCTTGGCAATTTCTCTGACAGAAAAATGAAGAGGCTGCTAACTGAGCATTTACGGTGTGCCAAGTAGACCCAGGGAACTTACGTGTTAAAGTTTGCAAAATCTTTTTTTTTTTAATCTTTCAGTGGATAAAATTTTAATTAAAAGATTTTTGTTTAAAAAAAAAGATTTTTGTTGATAGTGATGTCTAACTTTAAGATTTCTTGCTCTTCAAATATAATTTATATGCACCTTCAATAATAGCTCTCAAATGGAACATATTATTGAAATAAGATGTTGATCGTTGAAATTTTGAGTATGGTATTATGGAATTTAATACTTTCTAATTTGCTGGGGGAAAGAACTGCTTTGAAACTCTAATTTGTGGGTGGTCTTTGCTCAGTTTGAGTTTAAGTGTCCTAAAGTTGTTTTTTTTTTTTTTTGTCCTAAAGTTTTAAATTGATTTTAATAATCCAACTTTTAAATGGTAAATATATCTACAGTCAATGCCATATTGCCGTCTTTTATAAATATTGGAAAAATATTTCTTGGCTGTAAATTTTAAATGATTTATTTGTTAACAGTCTGGGGCAGGTTACCGTCATAGAGGGGTTGTGGGCTTCTTCAGGAGGATGATTTCCAATTAAGTGCACTTGGGTATTCTAATACTCATAAATTCTGATCTTTGTGGGTGCACCCAGCTGCCTTGATCTACCCTAGCCATTCAGTGGCTGTTGGTAGGAGATAAAATGTGCTCCCTTCCGCTCACTCTTTTATTAGGCATGCACACAGTGTCTGTGTGCCATCTGGTGGGTGTACTAGCTGTGGTGATGGTGCTGGAAGTAGTAGGGGTTGAATGTAGGCTAACCGTTGAAAAGATGTAACATGCAAAAACAAGAGACTGAAGAAATAAGGGTCACTAAGCCCATTCTTTTTTTAAAATTTAGACAGAGATGAATGTAATAGAAAGAGTCAAACTTATACTCCATTACTTCCCTAATTTGAACAAAGGGACCTTGAAGCAGTCTCCAGTATTGACTGATCATGAGAATCATTTGAGGCACTTGTTAAAAATAGGCATTCCCACCTTGTTTCTGCTATTTTGGGTGTTGAAGGGAGCCTAGGAATATGCATTTTTGAAAAAGAGGGATACTAGTTCCCCACCCTCCGCCCCCTTTATATCTTTTTTTAAGGATTTATTTATTTATTTATTTATTTATTTATTTATTTATTTGAGACACAGAGAGAGACAGAGGGAGAAGCAGGCTCCATGCAGGGAGCCCGACATGGGACTCTATCCTGGGTCTCCAGGATCAGGCAGGCCCTGGGCTGAAGGCAGACACTAAACCGCTGAGCCACCTGGGCTGCCCACCCCCTTTATATCTTATAACCAGGCACATTTGGGAAGAATTGCTATGAAGAATTGGAAGAGCCAAATTGTCTGAGGCCATATGGTAAACTAATTCAAGTATTAATCAGAAGATATATTGTCCCCAAAATGGGAAATTCTAATTAAGCAAGTGGAAGAGAAATGAGAAAGTTAAGATTTAAAGGCCTCCTTTACTGAACAAGATAATAGAAAAAGGACAAAATGACATGTTTTAACTAAAGATAAGCTAGTGAAAAAGCTATAGGATCAAATCTGTAGGTGAGACAGATGTTTTTGGATAGACATTTAAAAAATACTGAAAGGAAAAGGTCCTACAAAGAAAACCTAGTGAGAATGGATTAAATGATTTCTAAGATCTTTTAGCTTTGAGGTTTGATGAACTAAATGGAAACAACTATAATATTCCAAATACCAGAGCTTGAATTACGGAGTTCATGTAAGAAATGAAGAGGCCCTCTTTAAATCCTGGCATGCAGAAAGATAAAGAAATTTTTTTTCTCCTTTCAAAGTGAAGAATCCAGGGCATTTATGGTTTTAGATACCAGAGAAACCGGGAGCTAGGTAATCATTTTAAAAGGTGTCCTCCATGTAGAAATGCTTATCAAAGCCAAGAGAACAGATTTGATCCTCTAGGGCAGGTATGTAGAAAAGACTGACAGAAAGGTTGATTGAGCCATTTAAGAGTATGCCCTTAAGGCTAAGAGCCCGTTTCTTGTTATGGCCATTTTAGGGTTCTTGGTTGGGTTCATGGAAAGCCTTTCTTTGGTTCATGGAAAGATTCTGGTTAGGTGATTTATTTTGGGGAATCCTAGAAGTGCTGTGTTCTGACAGCTGCAAAAACAGCTAGGCTTTTTTTCCATGCCTTTGAATATATTGGTATGTGTGTTTCAGATCTTGTGTCCTTACCTGAACTATAGAAACCTTGAATCCCATTGTAGAACCAAATATGGAAGGGGAGGTTCTAGAGGCCACTTGAACTACTAAAATTTGGAGATATTAGGAACTTTTATTTTCTGTTTCTCACACCTCCCATTTTTAGCAATGTTGTAGTTATGGTTATATAGACATGCTCTATTTTACTTATCTTGCAGGTTTGGCATTTCCAGTTGGATATGCTGCCTTTTCAAATTAATTATGAGTTATTATTGTGTTTTACCTAGGAAGATAGTGCATTGAACTTATTTGTCAAATAAGGTGATAAATATCCTCTAAGCCATCCATATTGTAACATATATTGCTTTCTAGATGGCTGGCTGACATTAGAAATACAGCCTTAAGATGTGGAATCTTCTCCCTTTGCAAAATGAATTGGCCTATTCTAGAATCGACCTGTGATTTGACCTCATTAGTACTGTATTTGAAACCAATTGATAGTCCTTTACAACACTTATTAAATAGTTAAAAGGGTAATACAGATAGGGAAGAAATGCTTGACACTCCTTTTCTGACTTTGCTTATTCTCTAGTGGAAATGTTAATCATGAATGAAGTAAAGGCATGTAATACTGTCACCTAGATAGGCAGATCTGCGGAGCAGAATAGAAAGTCAATAAATTGACCCAAATAAGTAATTGATCAAGGTAGCATTTCATATCAGCATGGGGGGGTGTGTGTGTAGATCATTCACTAAAAGTAGCCATCTGAAGGGAGTGCCTAAGTGGCTCAGTCAGTTAAGCATCTGCCTTCAATTCAGGTCATGATCTCAGGATCCTGGGATCAAGCTCCATGTCAGAGAGTCTGCTTGTCCTTCTTCCTTCTGCCGCCCCCCACCCCCACCCCCACGCCTGTGCGCTCTCATGTTCTCTCTCTCTCTCTCTCTCAAATAAATAAATAAAATCTTTTTTACAAAGTAGCCATCAGGGAAAAAAAATTGGGTCTTTCATTTCTCACATCAAATAAATTCCAGATGAGTCAAGGATATAAAATTTAAAATGAAGGCATTAAAATACTAAAAGCATGGGGGATGTTTAATGCAGTCTTAGTATATAATTAATGATAGCTAATTTCAAAGAACAGCATAGCCAACTGGAAATACCACACCTATAAGATAAGTAAAATGTAGCAGGTCTGTATATGATGTATACCTCCAAGGAGGGGATTCAAGATAAATAAACTTCAGTTACTCTGACCTTCATTTTTATATTTAAACATACTTACAGGCCTTCTTGTGTCTGACACAAGAGTCACAAAAGGAAAGAATTATAAAATTGACTACAGGGACGCCTGGGTGGCTCAGTGGTTGAGTGTCTCTGCCTTTGGCCCAGGACATGATCCCAGAGTTCTGGGGGAAAAAAAAAGGCTCCCTATGAGGAGCCTGCTTCTCCCTCTGCATCTGTCTCTGCCTTCTCTCTTTGTATCTCATGAATAAATAAATAAAATCTTTAAAACATAATAATAAAATAAAATAAAATTGACTACATTCTTGGGGTGCCTGGGTGACTAAGTCGGTTAAGCATTTGACTCCTGTCAGGATCTCAGAGTCAGGGGCTGGAGCCCTGTGTTGGGCTCTGTGCTGGGCCTGGAGGCTGCTTAGAATTTTCTCTCTCCCTCTACACCCATCCCCCACTCTCCCTCTCTTAAAAAAAAAAAAAAAAACAAACTACCTTTTTAAAAATGTGCAAAGAAAACCATATATAAAAGCAAAAGACAAGTGTCAAATTGGGAAAAATATTTGCATCAGGCATAACAAAAAATACAGTTATTTTTTCAATATTTAAAGAGTGTCTACCAGTTAGCAATAGCCAATAGGAAAGTGAGCATAATTTTCAGGAAGGAATATCATTATAATAAAACCAAAATGAAATGAGAAATTGTTTTTAATGTAAAAGTTGACAAAGTTTGATTAACACATTGAGATGGTAAGGATATGTGGAAATGGACATTTTTATACATTTCTGTATGGAGGGTTAATTGGTGCAGTCAGTTGGTACAACCAGCACATGTCAAGATGTGTAAAATCATTGCAGTGTTATTTGGAGTATTAAAAGATTTTGTTATTAATAATGTTTATAATACTGTGGTTTTTCCATTACTAAGGGATTGATAAATAAACTTGTAGAACCATAAAAAGTAACACTGTAGCTAACAAAGTAAATATTGAGGCAAAACTATGATAAGGTATGGAAAGACATCTAAGATACAGTATTATTAAGTGGGAAAAAAACAACATGCAAACTGATACAGTATTCAACTATATGTGAAGGGGAAAAGAATGTTTATGGATATATGTCTGTATATGTTAGAATATTTCTGGAAGGTTATATACAACCTGGCACTGGTAGCCATCACTAGGGAAGGGAATGGTTAGGTGGTGGTTGGAGATAGAAGGAGACTTAGTTTTCACTATACACTCATGCCTCTGGAATTTGTATCATATTCTTCCATCCAGACATTCATATATTAACTCGTGCATTCATTTTCACGCAGCAATATTTGTTGAACTTTGCTGTGTCCCAGGCAGGATGTGCTAGGTGCTGGAGGTACAGCAGTGGATTAGATAATAAATCCCTTGTCCCTGTGGATCTTAAATTCTAAGAGTCGGTGGGCTATGGACAGGTAATACTCACCTAAGCAGGTAAATATTAATAGGCAATGTATCATAAATAACTACTGGTGAAAAGTCATAGTAAATTAGGAAGTGCTTATATAGAGTGGTCGGGCATCTCTGATGTGACGACCAAGCCAGAGACTAGAAGGTACCTAAGGAATAAAGCAAGTAAATGTCTGAAGGAAGAAAGCAAAGAATTGTAGAATCTGTAATTAGCCTGTTACTAATAAGTATGAAATTGCCTAGGTTACTGTTTCCCATTTTTTTTATTAAGATATGATTTGCATGTAGTAGAGCCTGAACCCATTTAGCCTAGAGTTGTATGAATTTGACAAACACCTGCACCACCACAAACCAGGTCATTTTCTAAGTATTTAGGGCTGAAGGTTAGCTTTTTCTATGAAGTTGGACCCTGGTTGGGGGGGCGGAGGGGGGGAGGCAGAAAGTATACAACTACTTCTGATTGGAGATATTTATAAACCTGTAAAATAAGCATGTTTTTTTCTTAAAGTGAGTTATTAATCTGGTTCTTCTAGGAGGATGTGATATAGGCTTGGGTGAAGGTTTTTCCAAAAACTAATTCAAGCCAAAAAAAATTTTTTTTTCCAGAAAGTCAGTACTATGAAAAAAATAACTCACACTGGCATCATGTAGACAAACCACAGTTATTTCACTGAATTTTTCATTTTAATTGGACATATTGAAGGTGACTAACTAGAACTGGAACCCCTTACAAGAATTATGAGTGAAGGAAATCTTTGGTGTCTAGACAATTCTAATGGAAAGCAGAAAGATTCTAATTACTCAGAAAATTGAAATAAAATTTTGAGCCAAATTGTGTGCCTCTGCCAAGATTTGGCTAAGTTTGAGCTCTTTTTTTTCCGAGCCACTTCCCTAGGTGATTGATCTCATTTGTTAATGCAGGGAATTGCCAGAACCCAAATCCAGGCAGGTCTTTAAATTTTTGTTTTTAATAAATATACCAACTGCCAGGGATTGGCTTCTGGACAGTGTCAGGCCCCTGTTGCCAAGGAGCTATGAATTAAGGCCAGGTACTTAGGAAAAATTCTTTATACTTGGTTTGGTTTACTTCTCTTAACCTGGCTGAAATTTTGGGATACTAGATGTTTATAACCTACTTAAGTATGTCCTTTTGAGTCAAAAAAGTTCTGTTTCTGCTGCTGAACTAGTTGATTTGATGAAAGTAAACAATGTCTAAATACATGGTTTTTATTTCTGGATATTATAATTATTGAAATCCCAGTGGAGCTCCTTTAACTACTTCCAAAGCAGATTTCATTTTTACTAATTATAAAACACAGATACTTCACTTATAGATCTTTATCTTGTTTCAACAGCTGTGACTGATTCTCATGCTCTTTGCTTTCCTCCCTCCCCCTCTCTCTTTTCCCTCCAGAGTGACAATAGCTTTTTAAATTATAAAACAAATTATAAAACAAGCACATGCATGTTCATAAAATAAAAAAGTATAAACTAAAACATTTCTCCATACTACTCACCAGAGCTAACCTCTCTTAGTTTGTTGTTTATCCTGCTATAGTTTTTTTGCTAATGTAACTTGTGAGTATATGTAGCTTTTAGGTAAATGGAATCATACTAATCATAGTCTCTTGTAATGGGAACATTTTTCCCTGGCAAGTACATATTTGTAAAATTGTTTTAAGGACTGTATAATAGCCCATCATATACATGTACCAAAAGATGTTTACATATTTGTTTCTAGGTTTTTGCCTTTATCTAAAATGTTGCAGTTCTAGGACATGTTTAATTGTTTTTATCTGCTTGGTTTATTGGGATATATCTCCAGCAGAGGAATTGCTAGTCAGAGAGTATTCCCATTATTGGAATTAATTATGATGTTGATGCAGAGGCTTGGGATCAGCTTGCCACTTAGGCAATGGAAGGGAGTTGAAAGGACATTTGCTGGGATGCCTGGGTGGCTCAGCAGTTGAGCATCTGCTTTTGCCTCCGGAGTTGCTGGATTGAGTCCCACATTGGGCTCCTGCAGGGAGGCCTGCTTCTCCTCCCTCTCCCTGTGTCTCTGCCTCTCTCTGTCTCTCATGAATAAATAAATAAAATCTTTAAAAAAAAAAAAAAAAAAGGAGATTTGTTGAAGTGGAAAGAGCCTTTAAAATGTGTACAGTTGTTTTTAAAGCACTTATTTAAAATTTTGTACTCCAATAGACCCATTACTCCTCTCCAGTTACATTGTCTGACTGCCCTCCAGAAAGACTGTCCAATATCCCACCCACTGACAGTGTGTTAGCCGCTTGAGTGCAGGGGACAGTAGGACAGTGTCACTTGCACTGCATATGCATGAGAGCGCAGCATGAGTACTTGACATAGTAGATGCCAAGTAAATATTTTGTAAATGCACCCATTTTGCCACATTTTTGCTAACTCAAACCATTATCAAATTTATTAATCTTTATAATCTGGTACATGAAATGGTTTCTTTTAAAAAAGTGTAAAATTTTTAATTAAAATCAAGCATCTTGGTATCTGAGTGGCTCAGATGGTTAAGCATCTGCCTTTGGCTCAGGTTGTGATCCCAGAGTCCCAGGGTCCTGATCGAGCCCCCAGTTGGGCTCCCTGCTTGCTGAGGAGCCTTCTTGCTTTCCCTTTGCCCCTCCCCCAGCTTGTGTGCACGCGCACCCTCTCTCTCTCACTCTCTCTCTCATAAATAAATCTTAAAAAAATAAAATAAAGTAGGGGCACCTGGGTGGCTCAGAGGTTTGAGTGTCTGCCTTTGGCTCAAGTCGTGATCTGGGGTCCTGGGATCAAGTTCCACATCAGGCTCCCTGCAGGGAGCCTACTTATGCTTCTGCTTATGTCTCTGCCTCTCTTGGTGTGTGATTATCTTTCAAAAAGTAAAATAAAATTAAGCTCTTTTCATGTGATCATTGACATTTAGGTTTCTTCATGTACTCAGCTTATTTTTATATTGAGATATTTTACTGATATTGACTTATAGGTGGGAAGTTAAGTAAATAAAAGTTTTTAAGGATGGTAACCTAGTGACCTATGTGTTACAAATTTGTTTACCAAGTTTGAGATTTGTCTTTTAAGAGTATTAGGTCTTTTGCTATTTAGGAAATACTTATTTTTAGGTAATGCTATCTGTTTTCATGTAAGATTTCTAAATTCTGTAACATGCTCTGAAGGGCCTTCATCCTCAAATTATAAAAAACTATTATTACATTTCTTTTAAAACTTCTATGGCTTTAATATTTTTAAGATTAAAAAAATTTGAAAGAGAAAGAGCAGGGGGAGGGACAGAAGGAGAAAGAAAAGCAGACTCCTCAGCAAGCAGGGAGCTCAACTCAGGGCTTGATCCTGGGACCCTAGGATTACCATCTGAGTTGAAGGCAGATGCTTAACCATCTGAGCCACACAGGCATTATGGCTTTAATCTTTATGTTTAAATATTTGATCATTTGGGAATTGATTTTTGTACAAGATGAGAAATTGAAATCCAAGTGGACAATTTATCTCTGAAACGTTTCTTTCATGTGTGTTTTTTTTAATTGAAGCATAGTAGATATACAGTGTTATATTAATTTTTAGACTTACAATCAAGAACATTTTTTAAATAATCTACCCTTTCCCCATTGATTTGAAATGCTACCTTCACCATATATAAAATTTTCATATATACATGAAGTAATTCAGGACTTTAATTTCTGATTTATTGTTTATCAGCTTCACAATATCACATTATTTCAGTCACTTCAGCTGTCTAATAGTTTTGAAATCTGGTAGGCTAAAGTTCCCCTCTTGCCCATTATTCCTTTTTTTTTTTAAATTTTCTTGGCTGTTTTCTGCCTTTACTCTTCCAGATGCACTTTAGAACCAATTTGTCAAATTTATTAAGTTCCCTCTAAGTTCTTTTGGTATTAACTGGCATGACAGATCTGGCTTTAATGATGGTTTTCATTTTGTTTTGACCAAAGTTTTATATTCTTATTTTTCCTTCAGTGTTAGATTTAAAATTGGAGTCAACCTGTTCCCTAATCTTAATGGTCTTTTTTTGTGTTTCTTGTTCCATGCTCTTTGCAAGTTTTTGACTTTTACTTCTAACAGTGTATCAGAGATGATCTCATCTTAAACGTTCAGCAGCACTAAGGTCATTTTTAAAAACCATCTTGAGAAGACAAATACCACTTGGTTTAATTCACATGTGAAATCTTAAAATATAAATGAACAAACAAAAGCAGAAACAGACTCTCATAATACAGAGAACAAACCAGTGGTTGCCAGAGGGGCTTGGGGGATATAGATGAAATAGGTGAAGGGGATTAAGAGGTACAGACTTCCAGTTATAAAATAAGTAAATCATGGGGCCGTAACGTACAGCATGGAGAATATAGTCAATAATACTATAATGTATGGTGACAGATGGTAACTGCACTTACCCATGGTGAGCATTTTGTAATATATGTAATTGTCAAATCATTAAGTTGTACACCTGAAACTAATATTTTATGTCAACTGTACTTCAATTTTAAAAAAATCTGAGAGCCAGACTTTTGCAGGGCTATGTGCTTCCTCACATGCTTGTCCTGCCTGGGACTGAGTTTATGGCACATGTCTATCAATTATATAGCTGTTCCTCCCCTTGGAATCAGAGATTATTCTCCAGTTAGGATGGATTCTTAAATAGGTGAATAACCATATTTGGGAAATTTGATAATAACCTTAATCTAGTGATTGGTAAGATATGCGTATTATATAAAAACAAATCAGTTTAATGGTTACAGAGGAAGGAAACTTTGATATATTAGTTGTTCAAAATAATAAAAAACCTAGCATTTAAATTTATTTAAACTCAGTGTAAGTCATGGCACCAGTTAAAAAATAACAAAAAATAGAATTTAGGCTACCTTACAGGAAGTATGGCATCGAGATTAGAAAAGGTAATAGTTCAAATCTACGCTAATCAAACAGTTGTTATAATTTCATGCACCTGTTTTATGCCAGAGCTAAACCAGATGCTAGGATACAAAGCTGAGAGACATAACCCTCTTAGAACTATGTAAATGATAGCTAGAACAAGCAAGTGATCATAGGTTTTATGAACAGTCAAAAGAAGTGTATTCAGAACTAGACCACAGAGGCTAGGGGACAGCTTATAAAGGAGAAGGTGACACACAGAGCAGAGGCTTAGAACGTGGAGCTATGGCCCTCACTAGCTCTGGAACCTTGTACAAATTATTTAACCTCACTCTATCTCAGTTTTTTCATGTGTAAGATGGAGTCAGTAATAATACATTTTACACTGTTGTCCTCAGCATTAATGAGATAGTGTGTATATGGAAGCCTCTGGAACAGACTTTGGCACACTACTTAGAAAGTAGTTTGGAATTCCATTTTGAAGTGCTATGAGGTAGAAGTTGTCCCAGCAGGGAGACTTCCAACAGAATGAAAGGTATACGCCAAAGCTAGAGTGGGTGAGCTGTGGCCTTTCTGGAACTGCAAAGTATTTAACCTGATAGGAATGGAGGGAGTAACTGAAGATGACACTGGGAAGAGAGGCAGGGGTGAGATCTCCAGATAGGAGATGTTGTACCATGTTGAGGAATCTGAGAGGCATTGACAGTGTTGTGGAATCTTTGAAGGCCTAAAGTAGGGGAGTGTCCAGAACAGTTTCTCCAGTTGAAGGACTGGTTTGTTACAGATGTGTGGAGGGGCAAGCAGAGCTATATGAAGTAGCTTGGCTGCACATTGGAACTATCTGGAGAACTTTCAACAGTCTGCCTAGGTTCACTCCGGACCAGTCTTATCAGCAGCTCTGGGAGTGGGACTGAGGCGTTGGTATTTTTTGTTGAGTTCCGTATGATTCCATTGCACAGCCACGATGGTGAATCACTGAGTTAGAGAATAACTGTGTTCAAATCAGATTTGATCAAGTTTCAAATTAAACAAGTGCCAGCAGCATAAAGGAGCCAGAGTAAGGAGATAACAAATAGGATATACTGGTAAGTTGAATGAGGGGTTATTTCTGGACCAGGTCACTGGGGTGATAATGATCATATACCAAGACTCAGTCGTATACTAAGACTGAGAACATGAAGGAGTTTGGCTATACGACTTTGTTGAGTGGGCATAAGAAAGAAAGAATTTGATTTTAAGATGTGGGTATAGAGGGAAAATGATATAGGGTAGATGGGCAGAGAGAGAAACTGAAGGGGAGGAGCTGATGGTACAGTTGGAAACTTAGAAGACAGAGAAGATAATTGGTAAGTGAGACCCCCAAGAAGACAGGACATTCAGAGACATGAAAGAAATAATTTATATGAGAATTTCCACTCAAAGAGAAAGAAGTAAAAATATGTGAGGGTGCAGATAGGTTCACAGGTCAAAGAAGAGAAGCTATAATATAGCCTGATGGCTTGATTTCCTTACTGAAGGAAATAGGAGTATCTCCTGAGAATCAAAAGGTGAGAGAAGGGGGCTAAGGAACATGGGCAAGTGCTGGGAGAGCCAAGGGGGCCATCTGAGAAGAAGGTATCTTGTCCTCTTAAATTTTGTTTTTTTCCCCCAGAGTTTCAGTATGAACTTCTTACATACTTTCTGGGTGATCTCTTTTGTTATATTAGATTCTTAAGAAAAACATTGATAAACTGAGTTTATCCAGAGGAGTTAAGTAGTTGATAGAGTTCGGAAAGTTATCAGTTAGCTTCTCATTTCTGGAGTAGCACTTGGCTACCTTAATTTCAAATTTAAAGTGTCAATATCACTTGAAAACACTGAACACATCCCACAGTTTTCAGTATCACTAGGTAGCATAATTTTTTTTTCTCTAGTGTGATAAAACCTCAAAAACTACCAACTCACTTGAAAACATGTTAACTTTTAGTAAAAACATTTTCTATTATTCTATGAATAAATCCTAATAGATATTTTACTTCATATTTTGCTTCATACTTGTTTTTGGTCTATGATGTCTAATAAAGACCTAACTAGATTTCTCAATGCTAATAGTAACTATGATTTGCATTATGTATTCTCTAAATATTTTTTCCTCTCAAAACCCACTAAAACTGAACTATTTACAGTTTTCCTCTTCAGCAGAATTAATTATATTCACTACAAGAAAGCAATCATTAGAATGGCTTTTTAGTAATGCTTCTTGTTGTAAGTCACTTTAAGCAAAATTGGGGTTAGTACCGTGAATGTATAGATGGAAGGTGACCTTGTATTACAGAACATTAACCTAATATTTTGATATCATTTCAGGTAACATTTCATTTGTTGCGTTTCCAGTTTCCAGCACCAACTCACCAACAAAGATTTTACCAAAAACCTTAGGACCAATAAATGTGAATGTTGGACCCCAAATGGTAAGAAAACCATCAAATCTTAGAATTTGAGGTTTTGCTTAGACAACACTAACTTAAAGGATGATGGTACTAAAGATGCTGGACAAAAATTCTGGTTCACTTTTTAACTCAGTCACTTTTTAAAGAAGTTTCGTTTTCATCTGATGTAACTGATTAAGTCTTAAGAAAAGCTTTTTTTCTTTGAAGAAAAAAGAAATGCATTGTGCTCTTGAGTGCTTAATTTTCATGAATCTGGATTCTGGATGTGTAATATCAAGGTTTTTGCTTGCTCCTTATGATAGGCTTCTCTTGTTTTTAGTTTGGTCAAGTTGATTTGAAATCTGTTGTTTTATGTTCTCCTCTTTCTTTTTCTTTTTTTTTTTTTTTGTTCTCCTCTTTCTTATAAACTATATACTCTCATATAAATTGATTATGACCCAACAGTTAATCTATATCCAGAGCTATCAATCTTTAGCAGTAGAAATAATGAATGAAAAACAGAAAATATTTAACTGTTTCTCTGAAGGTATTTCCATTAATTATGCTAGAGCTTGAAGTACTTTTAGAAAGCCTTACTTATAAACAAAGTCACATGCAATAACTCTAAAAACTATACTTAATTTAATGGTCTCAGCCACCTTTAGCAAAAGTATGTAAACACCTGAAGTATAATTCTTCACTGCCAGTGTTTGCATGTTCTCATCTATAGAGCAGGAAGGATAAATTTTGCCCATAGTACTCAGTACTCTGGACTCTGTTAAATGCAAAATTATTTAGACAAAAGATGCATTTTAACATACCTAGTGGCTTCAGCAAATCTTTAAGATTTTAAGACATTCAAGCCATGACATTTTTCTTGATCACTTGAGGACTGTTAATTATCTACAGAATTCAAGCTAAAGATCTTACTCAATTTACTGTAACTATGTGAAGAATGTAATCTAGCTCCAGACCTCATGGAGACTTAAGCTCAGGTAAGTATCCCCATTTCAAGGTAGTTCAGGGTGTATTTCAAATGTTTACTAAGCTTTTCCTTCTCACCAGCCACTCCACTGGGTGTAAATGAGATAAGGCACCCGACTTTAAATTAAAGTCTTTATTTGGAAATGTGATTCTATAAATGCCAAAATTAAATAAACATACCCGAACTCTTAGAGTGTCTCCCTCACAGTACTCCTCTATTTTGAGAGACTGTTTGCTGTCAATATTGGAGTGATGCTGCGGTGGCTCAAATTTGAATTCCTCTTTTGGAAACAGTTTTTCTTTCCATTGTCAAGTTGAACTAGTATACACATAAGTACTGTCATACCTTAGTTCTGACAATAAGTACTCTTGTATACTATTTACCTCATTACTTAACCAACCTCAGGATCAGCAAAACAAAGGTCAGAAGAAGGAAAGGAGATTTGGGGTGCTTCTTTAAACCAGGGCTTAATGTGTGTCTTTAATACCCAGGTGCTTTTTACAGTTCCCAGTTCTTAGAAATGAGAGCTTTCTTTTTGACTTCCTAATTGTAGAATCCCAGTTAGAGCCATTTCTCTTTTCTCTTGTTTATCTCTCTTGAATATTGTCTCCTCACCTTCAGTCTCTCATCTGTGATGTAAAAGCATTTTTTTTTAAGTTAGAAAACTTGAATGAAACCTTTTTTTCTTTTTTAAAACCTGCTTCTTACAGTTGTCTTTCTCTACTTGCCAGTTAAATTTCACATATCTCTTTGCAAGCCAAGTCTTAATGGTAAATAGAAATTTTTTAAAGTCCCAAGAAGAAAGTTGTTTTCTGTGTTTATAGAAAGTAGTTTAGCAAAATCTGTTTTAGTTTGGAATACTTGCCCTTTTCTTAAAGGTATCTTGTCATATAATCTCAACCATCTTTATTTTAACATGGTTAAAAAGTACATGTTTTTTATAGTGAAAACTAAAATTTTGTGAAATAATAAAATCCTTCAATGTAATACTTTTAATTCTATAGACTCTTTTTCCCTTCAGAATAGAGATGCTCTCTTGGCTTTTCTCCCCCCCTCCTTTTCTTTTTTTTTCTTTTTTTTTTTTTTGGTTGAAGTATCATTGATGCAGTGTTACATTAGGTTCAGGTATATAACATAGTGATTAGACAACGCTGTACTTTATGCTGTTCACCAGCAGTGTAGCCACCATAAAAGGCTGTAACAATCCCTTGACTGTTCTTACTGTAGATGGCAGTAGTTTGTAACATATATTGATTGAAGGTAGAAAATCTTCAGAATGATATTCCAATTGCTATATGATTTTCATAGCCCAACTGTAATTCAGTCCAAAACTGCATGATTACATTTAAATTAAGGATTTCTTGGTGGTGGGGGCTGGGGAGGTGCTGAAATTTAAAAGAAATGTTCATTTCCTTATCAGATCAACTGAATATAGGAAATAATTACCTCTAATTACCTCTAATTTCAACTTGGGATTTCAAAATTAAGGTTCAGTTTTACAAAACATATCTGACTCATCACCTATATAATTTTCCTGTATTCAGTGGTTGATCAAGTTCTGTTGGCTTTTCTTTGATTTTTGTTTCTTAAAGTTCTTTGTCATCGTCCTAATTCAGGAACTCATTGCATGTCACATGAACTTCTAACTTATCTTTTTAGTTTGAGTGTATCATCCCTCCAGTTTGTTCATTCAGCAAATGTTTATTGAGGATTTCTGTTATTGAGGGCACACCAGGCACTAGGCTAAGAGAGAACAACAGAGGATTGCTAATCACTCTCAGATCAGCAAAGAATATCAGTTGACAGTCTGACATTGAGGAAGAAAAACTAAACCAGAACATAGCAATTCATTTCCAAAGCCTTTCTCAATAATGATAACAGGTTTTTTCTATGTCCTCTTTCCCTTCCTCCTCTCATCTTTTTTTTTTTTTCCTACAAAGCCCTTTAAATCAGGTAAACTGAGCCTGGAGGCTAGTAATAACAGATACAGAAAAAGAACTTAGTAATAGTACTGCACAAATAATGCAGTCTATCTCAAGGGTAAGTCGAGATGCTTAGAATTGCTTTGTGGAGACTCACGTTCTAGAAATAGAGTAGACCAGAGACTGATCAAATACTCAGATTTTTCTTTTTAAGCTTCACACTCAAGGTCAGCATGATATAGGACATATGAATGTGTGATGTAGTGATTGGTGGGAACTATGTCCTTTACATTGTATTTTCTTACTGGATTTTATATGGTCCTTTCTGGCATATTAGTGAACAGAGATGCTGCTTTTTTTTTTTTTTTTTCATTTTAAGAGCTGCGTCTTCTGTCTCAGTTCATTAAATATTTATTGTGCCTTTTCTGCGAATATCTCCTAGCAAAGCACCAGGCCCTATAAACATTTGATCTTTCCTTAAAGATTTTATACTGAAATGGAAGTGCGGAGGTGGGTTGGGGTATGTAGAGGTATAGGAGATATAAACCCATTGTCTAGTATTCATATTTTCTCATGAAGTAAACTTCCGAACTCCTCATGTAATAGTCCTTGGAATATTGTAGAGAATCAGAATTCTCCAGACATCTATCAGTGTTTATTGTCTTTTGTTTTTATTTTTTTTTCAACTACAGAATTAACTTACTAAAGTTATTTCCTATTCATTTGTACATAGTGACATTCCCCTACCCCCAAATTGGCAAAATGCCAAACATACACAGAGGTAACTAAAGTTCTTAAATATTTAGTAAATGAATAAATGTTGATGAGACTTTAATAACCAAAGCTGAACTAAGCTTGAAATGCAAATGAATCCTTCCCTTTGTTCTTTATGGAGCAAATTAGCAACTAACTTAATAACTGGACTTAGACCTGCCTGCAGGAACAGGTTTCATTTGATCAGGGATACAAAAATTAGTATTTTGGCCCACATCAGGCAGTAGAAATAGAACTATTTCTTTTGTTTTAAGATCTGTCATTTGAATACTATATGTAGCCCACACTGATGCTTTTCTTTCTTAATTGGAACTTAAACAAAATCTTACCATTATGTAAATTTTCAAAAGTATACAAAAATAGAATGTCTTCCCTTTAGGAGATCCAGAGATCTAGGGCTGCCCAGGTGAGGATGGTCCTGTGCTTTGGGGTTGGAAAGAAAAAAAGAGAGAATCCCTGTGGGTCCAGCAGCTCATTCATGAGCAGTTACCCACCTGGGGCCAATATTGTTGCATTAATACCCCCACTCACTGGACATGCCCTTATTATTTTTTTTTTGACAGAAATACTTCTAAAGATATTTGTAGAATGCTAAATTGTTTTTTGTACTGATTATTATAAACATTTTTGGAAAAAACATGGATTATTTACCAGTGAAGTCCTGGACAGCAATTTGGTAGTACATTTCAAGAAACT
Organism: Canis lupus dingo; assembly: GCF_003254725.2. NCBI lineage: Eukaryota > Metazoa > Chordata > Mammalia > Carnivora > Canidae > Canis > Canis lupus. The sequence continues at coordinate 37,863,953 of NC_064265.1, read as the reverse complement.
TTTTTTATGAGACGCCTGGGTGGCTCAGCCGTTGGGCGTCTGCCTTCGGCTCGGGGTGTGATCCTGGAGTCCGGGATCGAGTTTCACATCGGGCTCCCTGCATGGAGCCTGCTTCTCCCTCTGCCTCTCTCTCTCTGTGTCTCTCATGAATAAATAAATAAAGTCTTTTTTTGTTTTTTTTAAAAAAGGAAACATTTTAAAAAGTCTGTATCCTTAGTTCCATTAATTACCTTTCTAGAGTCTGTCCTTAGGAAGTAGAAATTAAGGCCCAGATCATTGTACAAAGATGCTCATCACAGCATTGCTTATAATGTTGGCTAATTGAATATATATCTAACAGTAGGGGATAATAAATCCACATGATGAAATGTTTCACTGTCTTTAAAATGTCTTTGAAGAATATTAAATGACATAAGGAAATGCTCTTGAGAAAAGAAGATAAAATTGTATCTATATATAATAATTCAAATTGTATAATGCCTTTGTATATATTTTGGACACGAATTTCTGATTTACTGTTGCCCTAGTTTGAATACATCAAGTTCAACTACAGTTAGGTTTTGTAATCTCAAAGCTTTTTGGTTTTCTGATTTTTTAAAACATTATTGTCAGCTTAATCCTTCCAAATTGATGTTCACTTGCTGAAACCTATATTGTGACCTCATGTCAGTATTTAAAATACTTGTGCTTTAAGATCCTAGAAAGTAAGTGAATGAAAACTTATGTTTTAGATGATTGATATTAAGTACATTTTAGGCAGTAAGATTTCACTTTTATATGTAGGTTAGCAATCAACATTATTTTCTGCCTGTGTGATTTTCTTAATAACTGAGAATATTATTTTCTGTGTTCTAACTTTATAGATTATAAGCACACCACAGAGACTAACCAGTTCAGCAAGTGTTCTGATTGGGAGTCCATATACCCCTGCACCAGCAATGGTTACTCAGACACACATAGCAGAAGCTACTGGCTGGGTCCCAGGGTAAGAGTGTTGTTGCAAGTTACCATTTTAAAAACTTTTTTTTAAAGCTTTGATCTTTTCCTCTCACTATCTTGTCTTCTTCCATTCTTGTTTTGTGTTGGCCTAGTCCTTAAAAACTAATGTGTTGCCTTTAAAGCCATATATTTTATTTTACTTTATATCTTAGATATAAATCATTTCTAGATCAACATTTTTAAATAGAGAAAAACAATACAATAATTTTTAGCCTTATCTTCTGACTACTTTTTATGATTATGACATTTAGGTGCTTTGGAGATGCAAAAACTATACTTTATATTGTTTTAACAAACATAAGAAAACAGTTACATAGTAAGTGCTAGCTGTACTCAGAATTTCCCCTGTGAATTTTTATTTCCTTAAATACCAGAAAAGGAACTAGGAAAAAGAGGCCAAATATATTAAAATTTTTACTGAGTTTTCTCTTGATCTTTTGAAACACTGGACAATTAAATCAGTATCTTTTGTGTTACTCATTTACCACTTTTAGTATCAAACTTTTACATCTTTCATCTCCGCCTGTAAAATACTCTCACCCAGCCTTTCTCTGCTCCTTCTCGTTTTAGCATTTCATCTTTCCATAAAAGAAAAAGAAATAATTAAGATAAAGGATTCAAAACTTCATTTTGTCACTTTAGAAATTATTTCCATGGTGGTGTACTATATTGGTAGTTCTGTCTTTGACTTAACATTGTGAGTTCTAGCAAGCAGACAGTAAATCTTGGTTGCTTCAGAGCTTTCTTGTTTCCAGGATGTTAAATAAATTAATGAAAAAATCCTGGCAAAGTGTTTTAAGCAATATATATGTTCACGTATATATACACACACGAGACAGAAGAGTTTCATAGGTGTACATACTTTTTCACTATCAAATAAGATGAAATGACACAATCATCTATATAATTCCATGGCCTTTATTCAGTCCTTACCCCATGTAGGATCTGAAAGGTACCTTAGATTTCTGCAGGACCCTGAGAAATTATAACATGAAGCCAAATCCATGCCAGTCCTGTTGGCCCGCTTTGGAGATGACCAGGGTTTGGATATTTTCAGCCCCAGCTGTGCTTTATATTGGGGGTAGAATATTTGCTCAGTCATTCTGTAGTGACTAATGCTTTTCTATGCCTTCTCCTTTCCAAGTCTGCAATATTTTCCTCTCATATTCATTGAGCTCAATTCAGACTATGTTATTATACTGTGATCTTTTTGATCCTCTGGTAACATTTATTGTGTTGTGATTTCTTGGTCCTATGATAAAAGTCACGTTTTTATTTTATGGACATACCTTTTCTATTTGTTAGATTTTTTTTGTTTGTTTGGATATATTCACTGTGGAATTAGACAGGTTACAATAAATTATTCATGAAATGAGGTTGTGTTTAAATACCTGTTCTTTTTATGCTATCTTTTTTTTTCTTTTTAGTGATAGAAAACGAGCTAGAGAATTTATAGATTCTGATTTTTCAGAAAGGTGAGTATAAGTGTTAAGTATTTTGTTTGGGAGATGCTACTGTGTAGAGAGGAGTTTGGTGTCCAGACTATTCTAGTTTAATTAGAGCTGTTTTTCTTCACATAACTTTAACTTCATTGAGTTTCTGCCTTTATTTCATGCCTTTTACTGAGTGTTCTACTTTACTTACCATTGCATATATTCATTATATTTACATGGTTTCAAAAGAAATTACCCTATGAGTAGATTGGCTGTTGGTAATGTGTCATTTAGTCCTCTCCCTCCTTTTGGGAGATGAAGTGTTTGACCAGAGTGCATACTACTCCACATTACCTCAACCTGCCCAAACTTTTTAAAAACAAGTTTTATTGAACACATTTAAGGATGATAATAAGTTCTCACTTCTTTCTTAACTAATTTGTCAAGTTCTGTGTAACCTTTTCTTAGACTGTTAGGACAGTGCTGCTCAGTGTGCATCAGAATCACCTGTGGGGTGTTGAATGTCCTAGGAATGTCCACCGAGTCATTAACTCCAGGGTTAAAAACAATCATTGTAGGGTCATGATTTGAACTTCCAAGTTCAGTGTGCCATGCAAGCCACTCTGTGGGGTACCATGTTAATGTTGCGCTATGTTAAAATAAGACATTGTCTTCAAGGCAAGAATTTTGTAATGTCGTTACTATTTTTTTTAAAGGTTTATTTGAGAAAGAGAGAGCATGCACACATTGGGGGGAAGAGCAAAGGGAGAGGGAAAGAAGCAGATTCTCTACTGAGCATAAAGCCCAGTGCAGGGCTCTACCTCTCGACCCCGAGATCATCACCTGAGCAGAAACCAAGAGTCAGACGCTTAACCAGCTGAGCCACCCAGGCGCCCTAAGATTGTTATTCTTTTAAATAAAACTTTGCCAGCTATGCTTTTTAAAATTTATTTTTGATTCTAAGATTTTGTGACTCTTTTTCCAGTGGTGTTTTAATCTCTTTTTGTTAGGTCATCTGCTCTCAATATAATAGTTTTCTGTCTTTCCTATTTTCTAGTTTGCTACCTCTGATTTGCTGTGCACTGAGAAGCTAGATGGCCAAATCTGTTAGAATTCACCCTAAAATAAAAATAAAAAGGCTCTGAGTGAGGATCTTGAGGCTATGTATATAAAAATTTGTGTTTTCTTGCATATGCCCCAGCTGTCCTTCAGTTCCTTTGTGGCATTTGTTGCTTGCTTCTTGGTTCTTAACAGTTTTGAACAGATAAAATCATGTCTAAGGAACTGCTGTATCATATTGGGATATATAGCAAAATGTTCTTTTCTCTCTAATGGAAATTCCTCTTTCCAAGTCCTACTGGTCTTTTTCTGTATTTATCCTCAGAAAGGGCAGCAATACAAGTTCTTACAGATGTATTTAGCAATGTTTAAGGCCTTAACGTGGCACTATTCATTAGTTATGATTGGTGGCACGTATGTATTGCAAACAGTATAAACAAGATTCTCTTTACACTCCTTCATAAGGGAGACTTTTTTTTTTTAAGATTTTATTTATTTATTCATGAGAGACACAGAGAGAGAGGCATAAACATAGGCAGAGGGAGAAGCAAACTCCCTGTGGGGAGTCTGATGTGGGACTGGATCCCAGGTGTCCCTATTCTGGCACTTCTATATGTGATTTAGAAGTCTCTCTTATGGGGACGCCAGGATGGCTCATTGGTTGAGCATCTGCCTTTGGCTCAGAGCGTGATCCAGGAGTCCCAGGATCGAGTCTCATATCAGGCTCCCCACAGGGAGCCTGCTTCTTCCTCTGCCTGTGTCTGTGCCTCTCTCTCTCTGCGTCTCTCATGAATAAATAAATAAAATAAAGTGCCAGATTAAATTTGTTGGCATAAACACTGATTCAGCTTTTTCCCTTTCTGCATATGATACAGTGACTTTTTTTTTTTTTAGTGATTTTTATTCTTTTTATTTTTTAATATAACTTTACTGAAATGAATCCCGCCCCTCAGCTCCCCAATCAGGTCACAGAGATTATTACATGTGATTTTCTTTTTTGTGTTGTTTTTCTTACAAATGTTTACTTTCCTCCAAATGCATTTTGTTTTTCTATAACTCGGTGAAACGTCCTTGTTTCCCTTCTCCCAGTGTTGAGGTTCAGTAAGCTAGCTCTCAATCATAGGCTGATCTTTATCTCTGCAGTGTCTCCTGTTGATTTAGTATCATATGTAAGTATTTGTATTTGTTTTCTTCAGGGATTTATACATCAATATATTGACATTTATACATCAATATATGAGGCTTTTTATCCTCATCTTACCACTTGGCAGTACAACTTTAAGTATGTTTTACACAGCTATTCCTTTGTTAAGGTCATTTGTTAGAGCAAGTCAGTTTCTGAAGAAATTTTTTTTTGTGGATGCAGGATCCATTGAAGGATTCTCATTAATTTTTTTTCCACGTTCTGATCCACTGGACTTATTTTCAAAGAGCTTATGGAAGACGCTGTGAAAACCCCCTTTCTGGTCTTTTCTGGAGTTTTAATCCTGAAAGATGTTTGCTCACTTTCTCTTTCCACCTACGGACAGAATCTGATGGTGTCTTCTACATGTATCTCTTCCAAATGATCTTATTTGCCTTTTTGGACCTCTGCTGAGGGAAGAAGGTCCTGGGTGCCCCACGGGCAGTGATGGCAGCCTCTGGGTGTTTTTCTCCATTCCTATCTTAAATGAATAAGACGTAGCACAGTGGAGTTATATTCTTCTTTTATGCTCATGTAATCTTAATGTCTTTTTGTTGGTGGAAAGTTAAAACTCCACTTATTTATAATAAACTAATATAATTTAAACTATAATCTAATAATCAAAATCAGTATAGTTAATATCTGTACTGCTTCAGTGATGTTTAAGAAATTGTTCATTTATTCAGCATTTTATTTATTTTTTTTTTTCAGCAAACATTTTAAACATCTATTAACTGTTCTAAGTATTGGAGGGGATAATAAATGAGATAGAAAAGTCTGCCCTTAGCTTATATTGGAGGGGTAATAAATAAGATTATTTTTACATTATGATAGATGATATACAAAAAAATAAAGATGATGGTGGCTGCTTTGGAGAAGACATCTCTAAGGAAATGATATTTGAAAGCAAAGAAGTCAGGCATGTAAATAGCTTAGGTGAGGTGGGGTTGCCAGGGATCCTGGGCAGAGGGAATGGCAAATGTAAAGCTCCTGAATGAGGAAACAGGTTGATGTATTTGGAGAAGGAGAAGCACAGTAGCCTGGAGATAGTGAGAAAGGCAAAGAGTGATATGACATGAGGGTGGAAAGGTAGGCAGGAATCAGGTCATGTTGAAAGGCCTTGTAGGTCCTATTAGGAAATTTGGTTTCTTTTCTAAGGAGGATTTTAAGCAGGGAAATGGTATGATATAAGTCACGTTGGCTGCTGAGGGATAAGTGGATACTGAGGAGACAAGAACAGAACAGAAGCAGGAAAATCAGAAGGCTATTACAGGGGGCAGTGGCCTGGTCATCAAGATGGAAAAAAATGGGTAAATGATGGTGGTAGAACCAAGAAGATTTATTGATAGATTCAAGGAAGGAAGAGGAGAAATGAAGGATAGCTCTTGTTTTTCTTTTTGCATGAAAAGCTGGTGAATATTTATGCCCTTTACATTACTGTAGTTCAGTGTAGGTTTGTTTTGGATATATGAAGTTCAATAAGTTTATTAGTTACCTAAGTGATATCATTAGTATATAAGTAGGATCATCAGCATGTAAATGGTCACAAACCTGAATGATACAACCCAAAGAGGGAGAGAGTGAAGATCCATAACGAATAAACATTTATTTCCCATTTCAGACCCCTTCTTCCCTTCCACACACATCATGGATACATACTGCCTGGAAAGTTTAGGATTTTTTCCTAAATTATTTTATCGAATTACCAAATTTAATTGTTTTGTGATTTAACTCTTCTAGTTGGCTCATTTAAATGGGAAATGAAGTTTTTATTATATATGAATAACAATTCATTATTTAAGTAGGATAGATTTTTAAATAACTTCTACCCTGGGGTATACTGTTTTATACTACAGATTACTTTTGTAAATAAAAAGAAGTTATTATTGAGAAAATATAAAAAGACAGTGGTTATGGGTTCTAGTTAACTGCCTGGAAAGATAGTATTCTTTGAGTACAATTCTTTTGAATACTTCAAATGAAATTATTAATAAAAGTTAACATGCATTTCAAACTATACCAATTAGTTTTATTTATTTATTTCTCAATTTGGCTCTATTTGGTGAAGAGTGCTTCCTACTGATTTTTTAATTTATTTATGGACTAATAGAGATCATAGCACTTATACACCCTATGGCCATATTTTAGTGTTATTTGGAAAGAGGGTCTTTGATGTTTCAAAAAGTTTGATTCTAAGAAAATGTGTAGACTCTAAGATTTAGACAGTGAGCTTTCAATTTAAGATGATAGACTGAACACCATGTTTACACCCCAACCTCTAAAATCCTATTGAAATTTTCACATAAAAAATAATAAAAGGAAATACATTTCTAAAAGTGCTGTAAAAGGTGGTAGAGATAAGATTTTCCAATTAAAAGATGAAAGCCAATGTTATTATAATGAAGAACAAGTGATAGTAGAGAAATCCACATCCCAAAATATGCGCATAGAAGTCAAAATTAGAAATGGAAGCATTCTTCCCTGTGCTGACTGATACAGAGAAGCTCTAGGCTTGGAGTGACAAGTTTAGAAAGCAAGAATGAATTAGGGAAGTAATGAGGGCAATGAAATGAAGACTATCCAAGGAGCACCTGGGCCAGTTGAAGCTTCCCAACCCTTCAAATCCCCTTATACCTCCCATTTCATCTCCACACACACACAGATATTATACCAAAGACATTTATTCCCCAGGGCTGAAACTTAGAGAACTGATCTCAAGGAAACAGAACTCTGCCTTGATAATATTTGTGATTGGCTTCTTTCATTTAGCATATTTTCAAGGTTCACCCATGTTGTGGCATATATTATTAGTACACTCATTTTTACTCCATGGTATGGATGTACCACATTTTGTGTATTTGTTCATTGGATATTTGAGTTGATGCTACTATGAACATTGGTGAACAAGTTTTCATTTCTCTTGTGTGTGTGTGTGTGTGTGTGTGTGTGTATGTATGTATATATATATGAATAGAATTGCAAGGTCATAACGATAATTCTTTAGCCTTTTGAATAACTGATAGGCTGTCTTCCAGAGTAGCTGTACCATTTTACATTCCCACCAGTGACAGGTTCCAATTTCTCCACATCCTTTCCAATGCTTATTATTTGTCTTTTATATTATAGCCATCCTGTGGATGTGAATTGCTTATTTCATTATGGTTTTGATTTTCATTTCCCTAAATGGCTAATGATGTTGAGCATCTTTTCATGTGCTTATAGGATCTTTGTATATCTTCTTTGAAGAAGTCTTTCCATATCCTTTGGTCTTTAGTTATTGAGTTTTAAGAGTTCTTTATATATGTTATAGAGGCAAGATCCTAATACTTTCTACAGTGATTGTACCTTTAAATTGTCACCAACAATGTTACAAAGGTTCCATTTTCTCCACATTCTCAAAACACTTTTTGTTTTTGATAACAGCCTTCCTAATCTCATTGTGATTTTGATTTGCATTTTCCTAATGATTACTGATGTTGAACATCTTTTTATGTGCTTATTGGCCATTTGTTTATCTTCTTTGGAGAAATGTCTATTCCAGTCCCTTGCCCATTTTTTAATTGGGCTGTTTTGTTGTTAAGTCCTTTTACCTTTTAATGTTTCTTTTACTAGAGGCATTGTTCCTTAACTTTCAGAGAAACTTTTGTAGAATTGGTTGTAGAAGCAATCTCCTATCTGTGAACCGCAGGTATTAGCTATTCTAATTTCTTTTAAATCTTAATGTGGGTATTGGTTGGGTTTGTTTTGGCATGGTGCTCTACCAGCCTTCCAAAGAACAAGCTTAATTTCTTGATTCAGCCAGTGCTAAGTAGTATCCTTCAGTTTTGTATTGCTTATGAAAATTCTGGTAACTCATGAAGAGAAAAATCACCTGATGTATCATTTAATCCTCACAGCAACCTTGTGAGATGCGTACTTGTAGTTCTTCTTTTTAGATGGAGGAATACTGTGGGTCAGAGTTAAATGAAGTAAACTGTTGAAAATATGTAGCTAATAGTTAACCAAGGTGGATATTAACCAGTTTTCTTCAAGTTTATTATCATTTCATGTACTGAATAATCTTATAAAATTCTTATATATGGTCTTGTATTCGTTTCAAGAGTATGTTCATCAGCTTTTTATTATTATTATTAATTTATTCATGAGAAACACAGAGAGCGAGAGAGAGGCAGAAGCACAAGCAGAGGGAGAAGCAGGCTCCATGCAGGGAGCCTGACATGGGACTCGATCCCGGGTCTCCAGGATCGGGCCCCGGGCTGAAGGCAGCGCTAAACCGCTGAGTCCCCCCAGGCTGCCCTTCATCAACTTTTAATAGCTGTTAAAAGCCTAACTGTTCCTATTTAAGGACTATGTATAGTTTCTTCCTTTAAATATTATCCATGTCTGGGTCACGTAGGTGGCTCAGATCATTAAGTATATGCCTTCAGCTTAGATCGTGATCTCCTGGTCCTGGGATCGAGCCCTGCATTGGGCTCCCTGCTCTGCATGGAGTCTCTTTCTCCCTCTGCCTCTCCCCTCTACTAGTGTTCTCTCTCTCTCTCAAATGAATAAGTAAAATCTTTTTTAAAAAAATTATGTGTGCCTGACTGTACAGGGAAAATTTAGTTAGGCAATCACCCTAAACTACCCTATGATTATCTTATTGCTCCCTTTTTTTAAAAAGTCCTAGAAAAAAAAAAAAAAGTCCTAGTATTACATGAAAAACAACAATCCTGCTTCATCTCTGGCTCTTAAAAAAGTTTATAAGTATGAAGTTGAGAATTTTATTTACTTTAAACCATTATCCAATTCTTAGCATAAATATAAAATCCCATACACAACATATTTCTTTCAAAATAGCTCATGCACTCCCATTTTTAGCAATTCTTATTTACTTTTGTCACCCAACTTGTACTAATTATATAAATTTATGTGTGGCTAGCCATTTGTATTTAAATATCCTAAACTCTGGGCAGCCTGGGTGGCTCAGTGGTTTAGCACCGCCTTCAGCTCAGGGCGTGATCCTGGAGTCCTGGGATCGAGTCCCACATCAGGCTCCCTGCATGGAGCCTGCTTCTCCCTCTGCCTGTGTCTCTGCCTCTCTGTCTCTCTCTGTTTCTCATGAATAAATAAATAAAATCTTTAAAAAATAAATAAAGACATACATACAAACCCCAAACTGAAGGTCAGATCAGTGTAGAGTGGACTTTGTGTGGAAATATATGTAGCAAACAAATTGGTGGATTCTTTTAAAAAATGAAATTACTTGAGGCACCTGGGTGGCTCTGTCTGTTAAGCATCTGACTGTTGGTTTTGGCTCAGTGTCATGATCTCAAGGTTGTGGGATTGAGCCCTGCATGGGGCTCCATGCTCAGTGCAGAGTCTGCTTTGGATTCTTTCTCCTTCTCCTTCCCATTCATGCTCTCTCTCTAAAATAAAGAAATAAAATATTAAAAAATAAAATAAAATTACTTATGGGGTATCTGGGTGGCTCAGTTAAGCATCCAACTCTTGATTTTGGCACAGGTCATGATCTTGGGGTCCTGAGATTGAGCCCCATGTGGGGCTCTGTGCTCAGCAGGGAGTCTTCTTGAGATTCTCCTCTCCCTTTGCCCCTCCCTCTGCTCACAGATGCACACACTCATGCTATCTCTCTCAAATAAGTCTTTTTAAAAAATGAAAGTACTTAGAACAATGACTAGTACATACTCAGCATTCAGTAAGTATTTACTACTTGCCACTACCACTGGTTTTAAACTGCACAGGACATGATCCAGTTCATGTAGAAAGATCACCATGGGAAGCATCTGGGTGGGTGACTCAGTCAGTTAAGCAGCTGCTTTTGGCTCAGGTCATGATCCTGGGATACTGGGATGGAGCCCCGCATCAAGCTCCCTGTGCTCAGCAGGGAATCTGCTTTTCCCTCTCCCTCTACAACCCCTCCGCCCCTGTTGATGATAGCTCACACACACACACACTCTCTCTCTCATTCTCATTCTCATTCTCATTCTCTCATTCTATTTCTCTCAAATAAATAAAACCTGTAAAAGAAAGAAAGATCACCATAACTGTCCTCTGGAGGAAGGATTGGAATGCCTCTAGACAGCACAAGGAGAATACTTACAAGGCTCTAGTTCTGTTGAGAGAGAGATTATGAAGACCTGAACTAGATGAACTGTGGGAACACAGAGAAGTTGAATTCAAAAGCTGTTTAGGACTAGATTAGATTAGATTTGATAGAATTAGATTGATTTGATAAGAAGGGCATTAGAAGAACATAGGTCGAATCTGGTTTCTGGCTTGGGTGATTGGGTAGATGGTTCTGTTCTTCATCTAGATGAAAACTGCTATAGGATCCAGTGTCATGTATATGTTGAGTTCTCCTTTGTGTTTATATGGTATTGTAATATATAAAGACCCCTTCCTGAGAAAGCTGGGCAGAGTATAGGAAACTGAGGCTAAGGACTAAACCAATGTAAATAATCAAGGCTCAAACTATTCTTTTTCTCTTTTTTTTTTTTTAACTCTTTATAGAGAATTTAAAATACAGAAGTAGATGACTCGTATCATGAACCTCTTATGTGCATATCTCTGAATTTCAACAATAATCAATTCATGGCATTTCTCGTTTTGTATGTACCTCTTTCTATATTATTGTAAAGCAAATCATTTTCATCATAAATCTCTCTCTACTTATATCTAAAAAGTCTCCTTTTTAGACATATCTACAATATCATTATACCTAGGAAAATTAACAATAATTCCTTAATATCAAATATGTAGTAAGTGTTCAAATTTCTAGTTGTTTCTTTTTTTTTTTTTTAAGATTTTATTTATTTATTCATGATAGTCACACAGAGAGAGACAGAGAGGCAGAGACACAGGCAGAGGGAGAAGCAGGCTCCATGCTGGGAGCCCGATGTGGGATTCGATCCCGGGTCTCCAGGATCGCGCCCCGGGCCAAAGGCAGGCACCAAACCGCTGCGCCACCCAGGGATCCCTCTAGTTGTTTCAAATGACATTTTGTTTGCTTTTTTTTTTTTTTTTTTTTTTTTGTAAGATTCAGATACAGAAAATTATGAAAAAGCAAATATATGACTAATAAATACTTCAGGGCAAATAGTCTTATAACAACCACCAGCTCAATAAGTAGAACCCAGAGACCCCTTCATGTGTCCCATCCCAATCACTATACCTTCTCTCTCTCCTATGTATGTTACCTGATTTTTAGAGTAATCACTTCCTTGAATGTTTAAATAGTTTTGTTACCTAAGTGGTGCCTCCTTTCCCACATTTCAGTCTTGCCTGTTAAAAAAAGTTGATATCTATTTTATATATAGATCTCCATTCTGTCCCATTATTTTCCTCAGACTTTAGTTGTTGAAACCAGTCTGTTTGACTTGTGCGGTTTCCACAGTCTAGATTTTACTGATTTTTGTACTCATGTGCATCTAAACACATTCCTCTGTTTTCTGTATTTCCTGTAGTCTGGCATGTTTTATCAGACTGATGTTTAATCCTTGGCAAGACTAGATAGTGGGGTGTTCTAACATTGTCTCTTTTTTTTTATGATTTGCACATTGCTGATGCAGTCATGCTTAATGGTTGTAACTATTAATTTATTGTGGGTTGCAATTAGTATTATTCTAACTACTAGCACTATATATATATATATATATATATATATATATATATATAGTCACAATAGTATAGGTATATCTATCTATATATATATACACTATTTCTTTACCTGGAGGTACAGTTCCTATAAGAAAGCAGAATAAATGCTGGATATCCTCCCTTTATTGGCCAGTTTTCAAGATGATGAATTTGTTCCTGGTCTTCTTCCACAGATGACCAATTCTTCCCTTTTAAAAGTATCATTATGAATTCATGAATTTGAACATACTTGATGGGTTTCATACTTTGCACCTATTATCACAATCGAAGCTTATCACAATCTTTGGCTACTGGGAGCCTCTTCTAATTGATCTTAAGTCCTTTTGACATGACTCTGGTAGTCTTTGATGCTTGTTACCTGATATTATAAGATGTTCCAAGTTCATCTTATCCATTTCCTGTCCTGTACCTGGAATCAGCCATTTCTCTAAGAAGCCCTGATTTCCCTTAGGGAGGATTTTATATCAGGCTCCTCCTGGGGGCTGCAGATGTTCATTGCTACTAGATTGGTCAATTTTTTCCAGTCCTTTTAAATGGACAGAGTTAAGACACATACCCACAAAGATACAATACTTAATGGGTTCATATTGATACTTCCAGTTCAAATCTTACTAAACCTCTTTTCTGTTACATCTCATTCCCCTTTCTTCCATTGTGAGAATCCTGATTTTTAAGGACATGAGGATGAAAAAGTAATAGAATTAGTATATAGGATTGGTTTTATCCCATATTCTTATTGGTTTCATCCCATATTATATTGCTTAATGTCCCAGTGTCCCAAATAAAACTAATATTTCCATTAATGTGGTTACTAAAAACATTTAAAAATTTTTTGCATATGCTCTCTGTGTTCTCTCCGTTCTTTTCTTTTTTAAATATTTATTTTATAGAGAAAGAGCACGTGTGGGGGTGGGGGGAGGGGCAGAGGGAGAGGGAGAGAGGAATCTGACATGGGCTGAGCATGTAGTTGAGCAAGGAGTCCCACATGGGAGTCTTATCTCAGACCCTGAGATCATGACCTGAGCTAAAACCGGGAGTTGGATGCTTAACTGACTGTACCACCCAGGTGCCCCCTCCTTATTTTTTTAATAGTCATGTTTATCCACAGTGTTGGAGCATATACCCACTTTAGTATACTATCCTCTTTCCCTCCTAGACTTCATTTAGCCTTAGATCTATAGATAACTGTAGATAGGATTACCAGGTATTATGTGAGTAGTCATTTTGATTGTCTGAAGCTTGTGCTCTAATGGTTTCTTCGGGAAGAGTAATCCCTGAGTTTGTGCATTTTGTATTTGAGTTTAAGTCAGTTTCACTGGATACAAAAATCCTTGGTTCATACTTTCTCTCAATTTCCTAAATATATTTATTTTTTTCTTGCATAATTCGTTGCTGTTGAAAAATCTGATACTCTTTTCTTCTAGATGCACAAAGAATTCTTTTTCTTTGAAATTCAGAATTTTATTAGAATGTCTTGGTATTTGTCAATTTTAGGTTATTATCTTTTATTTCTGAACATTTTCTTGAATTTAGCATTTAGTATCAATTCTGTTTTCTTGCTTTGATTTTCTTCTTCAGATACTCTTACTGGCTGTGGATACTTTGCCTACCTCTAGTACTTGTTGTTTTCTCTTGAATATCAGTTGTGAGAGTCATACAGACTAGATTGTTGCAGCCTTATTGTGGCCCTTACACTCAGCTGGCATTGAAGAGGTGTAAAAAACTCCTTGTTTCAACTGATCTTCTCAAATTGGCCTGTTGTAAATTCTTGCTGGCTATTTTGGGATTATCCTATTCTGAGTTCATTAGATGCAGCCCCATTGAATATTTCTTTATTGTGTAGGTGTTTTGCTTCTTGGTGGTTTGTATTCTCAGGACACCTTGTCATCTAGTTTTATTGTAAATGCTGTCAAGGAATTTTGGTTTTGTTATCTAGTTGCTCTGTTTTTATGTAGGGATTTGAAGAGTTTGAAAACTATGCTAATACTATTTTCTTTTTTTTTTTCTTTAAAGATTTTATTCATGAGAGACAGAGAGAGAGAGAGTCAGAGACATAGGCAGAAGGAGAAGCAGGCTCCAGGCATGGAGCCTGATGTGGGATTAGATCCCAGGACTCCAGGATCATGCCCTGAGCTGAAGGCAGATGCTCAACCACTGAGCCACCCAGGCTTCCCATATTAATGCTATTTTCCCAGACTCCCCCATACTTGGTGTGTGTGTGTGTTTATAGTCTATTTGAATCAGGATTTAAATAAATTTATATGTATTACAAAACCTGTAGAGTCTCCTTCTGTACCTGTTCTCTCCCTTCACTCTCCTTTCTCCCTCCCACCACTGTCCCCTTATAATTTTTTAGTTGAAGGATCCACATTATGTATCCTAAAGAGAAAGCCTAAAGAGTTTGTTTATTAAATCCTTGTAGTATAGTTTAACATATTCTGTCCTTGGTATTTCCCCTAAAGTGGTATAGTTGGATCTGTTTTTTTTTTTTTTTTTCCAAGATTTTATTTATTTATTCATGAAAGACTCAGAGAGGAAAAGACACAGGCAGAGGGAGAAGCAGGCTCCCTGCAGGGAGGTCCGATGCAGGACCCAGTCCCAGGACCCCAGGATCCTGACCTGAGCCAAAGGCAGATGCTCAACCATTGAGCCACCCAGATGCCCGGATCTGGAGTCTTGATCAGATTCCAGTTTCATAATAAGATTATATATTGAAAACAACCACTGGCTAGAATAGCTCAAGGAGAACAAACAATACAGAAACGGAGCTTCATGGTGGGCGTGGGGCCTACATAAAAAAAGAAAGGAAGGGAGGAAAGAGATAAGGAGAGAAAGGAAGAAAGGTAGACTTTAGCAAATAGGCAAATACATAGCAACAAAGAGTAGAATAGTAGGGGGTGGAGGAATGAGGCATGACTGTCAGTAGGTACAGGGTTTCTTTTCAGGGAAAAAGAATGGTGGTGGTAGTGGTAGTTGCTGCTAAATTGTATACTTTTAAAAATGGAGCTTACAATATCAATATGTGAATTATATTTCAATACAGCTGTTATCTTAAAAAAGGAAGTTATATTTAAAAACAAAGAGGGGGACAGCCCTGGTGGCATAGCGGTATAGCGCCCCCTGCAGCCCGGGGTGTGATCCTGGAGACCCAGGATTGAGTCCTGCATCGGGTTCCCTGCATGGGGCCTGCTTCTCTCTCTGCCTCTCTCTTTCTCTCTCTCTCTATGTCTCTATGAATAAATAAATAAAATCTTTAAAAAAAAATTCCAGAGCAACTTATTTTAAAAAAATAAATAAAAATTAAAAAATAAAAACAAAGAGGGATACCTAATCCTCTAAGACTGATAGGAAGAAGGTTGGCATGGGTACACATGCTGATGAACTTGTAAGTGACTTGTCCTATAAGCCCACTTACAAAGTGAGACTTACATATTCAGCTGTGTATTGAATATATCAATTGGGATACTCTACTGACACATCAAACGCAATATCCTTGCTGACCAATAGAAATGTAGTGCAAGACACATGGAATTTTTAGTTTTCTAAAGCCAATTTAAAAAATAAAAACGTGTGAAATTAATTTTATTTTAAGATTTTATTTTTAAGTAATCTCACACTCAACATGGGGCTCAAACTCACAGCTGCAAGATCAAGAGTTGCATGCTTTACTGAGCCAGCCAACTGCCCCTGAAATTAATTTTTATATCTCCTATTTAATCTAGTGTATCTAAAATCTTATATTTCAATATGTAATTAATGTAAAAATTACTCATGAGATATTTTACATTCATTTCACATGCAAATCTTTGAAATTCAGTGAAATTCATCTTAATACAGACTTCCCAGATTTCAAGTGCTCAGTAGCTGCATGTGAATTTTACCTAGGTATTGGACCATACAGATGAGAAGGTTTAAAATGAGACTCATGAATTTATTCCCGTCTCCTTGTTCTCAATAAATGACCCTTCTTTCTAACGTCATTCTCTTCTTTCCCTCTTTCTTAACGTTCACATCAGTCACTTAGTAAAGATAAGGATAAATTTTTATCCTTAAAATTTATGCAAATCTATCTCTTCTTATCCACCCCTACTTATCCAGTTGCTCCAATTTCAGGACTTGATATTCCTTGCCTACGCTTGCCTCTCACCTGGTCTTCCTGTCTCTACTTTTGCCTCTCATAAAGGCATCTTCTGCTTTGCAGCCAGAATCTCTGCCTAACTGAAAATTTCACCATGTTATTCCCTCACTTACTACCTTTAGTGGCTTCCCAGTATTTTAGTAGTAATAGTAGTAGTAGTAGCAGTAGTCTATAACCACAGATGATTCTTTGGGAATGTGGGAAAAAGAAAGTAGTTATCTGTCCTTATTTCATTCTTTTAAAAAATACATTTAGTCTATGTCTTAATGTATATATAACACAGTAGAATGCGTAAATAATTTATAAATGAATATAATTATACTAATGGAATATGATAAAGTACAGATTCCTTTGGATAGCATTTAAGGGCCTGGCCTCTTAACTACTTTTCTGCTTCATCTTTTGCCTTTCACTTTATATTCTGGTAATACTGCACTGTTTGTTTGTAAGGCTCTGAACATTTATCATCTGTTTCACTCTCCCATGTATTTACTCTTGCTGCTTCTGCCTGGTTGCTCTTCCTAACTTCCTTCGCTTGACAGTTCTCATTTGTTTTGGTAGCGGTGGTGGTGAAAACATTTAACATGAGATTTACCCCTAACAAATTTTTAAGTATACATTATTGTTAACTATAGGCACTATGTTGTACAGTGGATCTCTAGAACTTGCTCATCTTGCATAACTGAAACTTTATTGAACCTATTGAACAATTCCCTATTTTCCTTTTCCCTCTGGCCCTTGGCAAGCACCATTCTACTCTTCTATGTATTTGACTGTTTTGGACACTTTATGTAAGTGGCATCATGCATTATTTGTTCTTTTGTGATTGGCTTAGTATAATGTCCTCTAACATCATGCATGTTGTCGCTTATGGCAGGATTTCATTCTCTTTTAAGGCCAAATGATATTCCATTGTATGTATTAATCCTTTCATCTACCTATGGACTATTAGATTGGTTCCTTATCTTGGTTTTTGCGAATAATGCTGCAATGAACATGAGAGTGCAGATACCTCTCTGAGATCCTGATTTCAGTTCTTTTGGATATATACCCAGAAAGGGGATCATTGGATTATAGGGAAATTCTATTTTAAATATTTTGAGGAATCTCCATACTTTTTGTCATAGCAGCTATACCATTTTCCATTCCTACCAAGAATGTACAAGGATTGTAATTTCTTCACATTCTCAGCAGTACTTATCTTTTGTGTTTTGTTTTGTTTTAACTAGCCATCCTAACAGGTATCAGGTAACACCTCATGGTGATTTTGGTTTGCATTTTTTCTAATGATTAGTGATGTTGAGCAACTTTCATTTGCCGGTTGTCCATTTGTGTTCTTCTTTGGAGAAATTTCTGTTATTGACTTTTGCCTGTTTTTTTAATTGGGTTATTTGGGGGTTCTTTGTTAATGAGTTGTTGGAGTTTCTTGGATATTTTGGATATTAACCCCCTATCAGATAAAGGGTTTGTAAATATTTTCTCCCATTCCATAGGGTTGCCTTTTCATTTTGTTGATTGTTTTCACTTGGCTCTTACTCCAGCAAGTCTTTCTCCTCTAGGTTAGATGAGATGTCCCTCTTCCCAATTCCCATGAACATTGTAAATAACTCAGATTTGGCACTTACCTTACTATATTGGTATTATCTGTCCTTATAGGTCTGATTTGTCTTTCTCCCCTTCCCAAGACTCATTTTGATGGCAAGGATTTTGCCTCTGTTGTCGTTTTTGTACTCTAGTCCCTATTATAGTTCTTAGCATATAGTTGACACTCAGAAATTAGTAGAACTAAATTGAACCCCTGAAAAGGTAATAAGTCATCAAAGTTTATGACTAGGCATTAACCAAAGTTAAAAAAATTGAAGACTTAGATCCCTTCTTAATACCAATGACCTCTGTTTGAAATTTGAGTAGATAAATGAAACTGAGGATAGTAGTACTTTTAATTTTAAGTGAAAAAGAACTGTAGCACACATAGAATACAAAAAGGTAAGTATATAACCACCAGCACAGTATTTTTGTCTGTTCTTTTCATGTGTGTAGAACAGTACCTGGCACATAATAGTAAATAACTGGTCAGTAAATGTTTATTGAATAAATGAATGATGCGTATAGAAAAGCACTCTAATCTCATACTTATTAGGCTTTAAGGCAAAAATTAAGTTCAGAACATTTCCTCATCTCTAATTCAATTTAAAATTGACCACCTAAAGCAAAAATCAAGTTAGTATATTCTCACATTACTTTATAGTTTCGTAAAGGAAGTCTGGTGTATAAATATGCATTTTTTTCTCTTTTAGTAAACGAAGCAAAAAAGGAGATAAAAATGGAAAAGGCTTGAGACATTTTTCCATGAAAGTATGTGAGAAAGTTCAGCGGAAAGGTACAACGTCATACAATGAAGTGGCCGATGAGCTGGTATCAGAGTTCACCAATTCAAATAACCATTTGGCAGCTGATTCGGTAGGTAGATCATGCACTTGACATTGACTATGATGAGTGATAGAACAGTGTATCTCTAGGTTGACTGTGTCTTTTTTTTTTTTTTTTTTTTTTTTTTTGACTGTGTCATTTTTTTAAGGACTCAGACAAGCTAGGGAATCCCCAACTCCTTTACGTGAGGGTTTCATATTGTCTTTTGGGGAATTCTTCTGTTGAGTTTTGTTTTAGAAAGGGTTCTTTTATTATCTATTTAAACATAAAGATTAGCATGTATTTTTTAAATATACTTTGGGGAGTTACAAAAGGAACATACTTTTTTAAAAAGATTTTATTTGTTTATTTGAGAGCACAGCAGGAGGAGCAGCAGGCAGAGAATATTCATAGAACATTATAGACATATTTATGGAACATGTAAGTCCTCTTTTTAACCACAGACCTTAATCTTTCTCCACAAAGGCATATTCACTATTACCAGATTCTTTAGTATCATCCCCAAAGTTCCTTAGGCATACACATAATAAAACCTATTCCCTATTTTATTTTATTTTATTTTATTTTATTTTATTTTATTTTATTTTATTTTTAAGATTTTGTTTATTTTGGAGAGCTACAGAACAGTTCTGTCACTCCCAAAAGGTTCTTTCTGCCTTTTGTAATGTATCCCTCCTTCCCTCCTTCTCCCTCTATCCCTAGGCAATTGCTGATCTGCTTTTTATCATTATAGATCAATTTGCACTTTATTTAAATGTGATCATATTATATATACTCCACAATTCTTAAAATAGTTCTTGACCTTACTGGAAATATGTTTAATATTCCAATCTTAATTATGACAAGGGTTTTATTTTGAAATGATAGCATCCATAACTTGATTTTTTAAATGAATGTTTCTTTTTTAATTTTTTATTATTTATTTTTAAGATTTTCTTTATTCATGAGAGACACAGAGATGCAGAGACACAGGCAGATGGAGAAGCAGGCTGCCTACAGGAAGCCCAATGTGGGACTCGATCCCAGGATCCTGGGACCACACGCCAAGCCACCCAGGCATCCTGAATGTTTCTTTTTTCTTAACTAAAAATAATCAGAAATGGATATTTAATTTATTCCAATTTTGTGTAGTTTTGAAAATTTGGGTATTTTACACTGACAGTCCTAAATGAGATTGATGTAATCTTTTTGTTTTTACCATCTTTGCAGTTGTTTTTTTTTTTTTTTTTTTTTTCCATCTTTGCAGTTTTGATTTGCAGTGTTATGCTGGGCTTTTTAAAATTTAGAGGGTTTTTTTCCTTCTTCCACTTTACTCCATTATAGGTTTAATAGCATTAGATGTGTATTTTGCTTCCCTGACATTTTATAGAATAGAAATCACCTCTGATACCATCTAGGCATGGTGATTTGGTGGGGGGTAATGCTTAGATAGCATTCTCCATTTTTACTTTGGTAATTAGCCTGTTTAGAATTTTTGTCTCCTTTAGTATTTTATGGTTTCTTAGAAAATCCTCCATTTCATACATGTTCTTAAAACTATTTGCAATTATTTTTCCCAAAGAACCATCTCCTAAATTTGTATGGACTCTTCTGTTTTGTAGTTAATTTCTTTTTTTTTTCCTATGTTCATTTAATAGTATCTTCTCTTTCCTGAAGTTACTTTTGTTATTTTTCTATCCTGTAGATTATGATATATACTTTATTTACTTTGATTATTTTTGTTTAGTAATGAAAATGTTTTTTTTGTTTTTTTTTGTTTTTTTTTATTCATGAGAGACACAGAGAGAGGGGCAGAGACACAGGCAAGGGAGAGGCAGGCTCCTCACAGGGAGCCCGATGTGGGACTTGATCCCTGGACCAGGGATCACACCCTGAGCCAAAGGCAGACGCTCAACCACTGAGCCACCCAGGCGTCCCAATGAAAATGTTTATAGCTGTGACTTTTCCTCATGTGCACTGCTTTAGCCATTTCCCATTGATTCTGATATATTACTCTTTAAATATTCTGCAACTTTGGTTTTAGTTTCCTCTCTGACCTAAGAATGGCATTAGAATTTTTATATTTCCAGGTAATAGGGATTTTTTTTGTAAATTGAACTATTTATATATTTTTTAAAATTGCTTTGAGATTTTTCTTGTGAGCCATTATTTGGTAATGCATTTTTTTTCTTTTCTCTGGCACCTGTAGAGAAGGTATGTCGCATTCTGATTCTGAGTGAAAGTGGAAATTTTCAAAATGTTCTACAAGACCTATATGATCTGGCCCACCATTACCTCTCTCATCTCATCTCCTACTAGGAACTCTCCCAGTTACTATACTCTAGCCACCTTATGATAAAAGTTTTATCTTGAAATTATAGCAACCATAACTTGATCTTTTAAATGAATATTTCTTTCATTTTTCTTAATTAAAAAATTCAGAAATGGATATTGAATTCAATCAAATTCTGTGTGTTTCCTGAAAATTTAGGAGTTTTACACTGACAGCCATGAATGAGATTGGTGGGTTTTTGTTTGCTTTTTGTTTCGGGGTGAATATGCCAGGTACGTTCCTTATCAGACTGTTAGACTTGCTATTTCCTATGTCTGAATCTCTGCTAAGGAGCCATATGGTTTCTCTCTTCTCTCCAATTTTTATTCAGATGTCACTGTACCGAGGCATTTCTTCTTAACACATTTTATCATCTAATATAAATTTTAACTTACCAACCCCATCCTCATCCCTGAATACAAGCAAGAGTTGGGGGTTTTCTGTCTATTCACTGCTGTGTTATTTTTTTTTTATAAATATATAAATTGGAAGGTTTGTAGTCTTTAGTTCTTTAACTGGTTATCTTTATAACTTTAAGTAACTTCAGTATTTTGTTTCTTTTGTTGTTACCTATAAACCAATATCTGTTGATTATGAAGGGAAAAAGTTAATATGCTTCTATCTACTTGCATGTCCCATCTTTTGTCTACCACAGATACAGATTGAATATCTTAGTGGTAGTTGTTAAAAGAGTAATATTATTACAGTTTGTTTTTATGACTTTAAATAAATATATTGTGCCAAAACCTGTGTTACTATTTACTTCATCTGTTTAAATAGTTAATCTGCTTTGAATCCCATACCCCTTAAAATAGCAAGGAGAACACGAGCAAGCCTATTTTGTTGTCTCCTCCTGGTATTTTTTTACTATATTATCATTATTTCCACAGTGCCAGGATTTCTAATATTTACATTCGGTTCTATAACTTAAATCTCCCACTTATTTAAGTTTAGTTCTGTATTCCGTGTTCTCCACCATCCTTTATTATCATGGCATTTTATTGATTGGATTTTTCCTTAGGAGCTACTTGTCCATAATAAAATAAGGGACTTTTTCCACAATCTAAGTTTAACACAGTCTCCTTCATTGAAAAAATCTTGCTACGGGGATGCCTGAGTGGCTCAGTGGTTGAGCATCGGCCTTTGGCTCAGGGCGTGATCCCAGTCCCAGGATTGAGTCCCGCATTGGGCTCCCTGTGAGGAGCCTGCTTCTCTCTCTGCCTATGTCTCTCTCTCTCTCTCTCTCTCTCTCTCATGAATAAATAAATAAAATCTTTTTTTAAAAAATCTTGCTACCAAAGAAAGAAAAAAAAATCAGCTGAAGTAAACAGTATGCTTATTGATCTTTGTGATGACATTTTGGTGCAAGTTCGCTATTTTCATTGTAGACTAGTAACAGTTTACAGATCAGCACGGACTTGGACCACATACTTGAAAAGCACGGTTTACCTAGAGCTTAAAACATGCATCCTTGACTTTTCAAAGTCTCATATCCCCCAGACAATGGAGAGGTTTAGCTCGCTTTAACTAACAACTCCATTACCCCTTTCTGATATAATACTATTGTCATGTATGTTAGTTCTATATTCTTGATTCCACAAGACATTATTGTTTTATAAACTGAGTGTTAATTGGGATATACCCGTATATTTATCTTTTGAGTTGGTCTTCATTCCATCCTACATCTCCAAACTCCCATCTTGGATCCCATCCATCTTCCTTCTCCCAAAAGAAGGCCCTTTAGTATTTTTAAATTTAGATCTGTTGGTAACATAATCTTTATTTTTTAGATTGTATTATGTTTTAGATTGTTTGAAAGTATATTTATCTCATCTTTGCTCTTGAAGGATATTTTCACTGGGTATAGAATTCTTTAAGCACTCTAAAGATATTATAATAATAATATTAAACAGGATATCTTAATATCCTGTGACTGTATCTTAACCTTTGCAATTTATCACTCATTAAAAATACTTTTTAGCAGGCTTATGATCAGAAGAATATTAGGAGAAGAGTTTATGATGCTTTAAATGTGCTAATGGCAATGAACATAATTTCAAAGGAAAAAAAAGAAATCAAGTGGATTGGCTTGCCTACCAATTCTGCTCAGGAATGTCAAAATCTTGAGGTAAGTGAGGAAACTGTTTTTAGATAGTAGTTTGCTTTATTTTACCTAAGATGCATTTTAATTTAGAAATGCATATATTAAAATATTTCTAATTATTCTCGTATACTATGTCTTTTTTTTTTTAACAGACTCTTCTGTGTAGAATTTTAGAACTGGAAGGAGATTTAGCAAGGTATATACTTTGATGAAACTGAGGGACACAGAAATTAATTGACTTGATTTTTACAGTTTCTTAGATAAGATTTTTATTTTATTCTAGCTTAATTCTGAGCACTCTACTAAGAAGTTTTGGACAATTCATGAATAGAAATATCTTATTTGATGAAATGCTTGCTATAGGGATACAAAACAAAAGGAAACTGGCTGTTTACCTTTTGTGTTTAAACTTTTATCTTTGACTCTCACATCAGTGGCAACAGAATGGTATTTCATCTGTATCTTTATCAGAAAGGATAGAATGTTCAGCTT
The DNA here is from genome assembly GCF_003254725.2 of Canis lupus dingo. Taxonomy (NCBI): domain Eukaryota; kingdom Metazoa; phylum Chordata; class Mammalia; order Carnivora; family Canidae; genus Canis; species Canis lupus. The sequence goes on along the minus strand of NC_064265.1, from coordinate 37,840,145 downwards.
CTATGATTTTTAGGATGATATGTGCAAAAACAGCTTTTATGGGTGCCTCAGTGGCTCAGTTGGTTAAGCGTCTACCTTTTGTTCAGGTCGTGATCTCAGGGTCCCAGGATTGAGTCCCATATCAGTCCCCCTGTCCCTCTGCTCATGTTCTCTCTTGTGTGCGCGCGCTCTCTCTCTCTCTCTCTCTCTCCCCCCCCCCGTCTTTCAAATAAAATCCAAAAACCAAAACAAACAAAAAAATTTTTTATTCCATTAACTTTAATCATTATAGACAATTTTTCCTATATGAGCATGTACTCTGACCTACTGGTTTTAAATTGATTTGACATACTTATACTATAATGGCCATAAATGGAATAAATTGAGGTTAAATAGAGTTTCTGGCAATAAATATGGTTGATTTCTTGTTTTTCTCAGCCCTTTTCCCCTCATCAAATCAAAACTTACTTGGTATAACTTGTGGGTGGAGGGAGAAATTAGACATTCGTCAGAAGTTGTAGAATATTATCCATATTCTACAATGGAAATGACCTCCTTTTCTCCTTCTGATAGAGTGGAATTTAAGGATCATTTTTATTACCAGTAATATTAAGCTGATAACTAAGCCTCAATAAGCAAAAATTTGTTAGTCCCATAAGCATGTTCCGTATACAAGTAGGAATTATATATTGAATATGTAGGCTATCTGTATTAGGAGCAATGTCCATTTAAAAGTCAATTAAAAAAAAAAAAATAAAAAATAAAAAATAAAAAAAAAAAAAAGTCAATTAAACTGGGGATCCCTGGGTGGCTCAGCGGTTTGGCGCCTGCCTTTGGCCCGGGGCGCGATCCTGGAGTCCCGGGATCGAGTCCCAGTCGGGCTCCCGGCATGGAGCCTGCTTCTCCCTCTGCCTGTGTCTCTGTCTCTCTCTTTCTGTCTATCATGAATAAATAAATAAAATCTTAAAAAAAAAATAAAGCCATTTAAACTGAGATCTTAAATGAGATCTTACCTCATTCTTCAGGTTAGGGGTAATATAGGAAAGTAATTAATAGGAGGGCCTCTGGAACCAAATAGTTTAGGTTCAAATCCTGACTCTTAACATTCACGAACTATGTGACCTTGGGCAGTTACTTCACCCTCTATGCCTCCATTTCCTTACATGCAAAATGGGTAACAACAGTACTTTACCTCATAGAGTTTTGTGAAGATGCATTAAGATGATGTGTAAAGGAAAAAAAAAAGATGTGTGTGAAGTGCTTAGTTGAGTTGCTGACACACAGAGTAAGTCTTCACTAAGTGTTAGCTATGATTCTGATTAGAATTGAGTAAGAAATAGCAACAAGTACTGCATACCAAGATTTTATTAAGTGGATGGATTTCATTATTGATAATAGTTGCCACAATTCTGTTATCGTGCCTACTTGCTTACCCTAACTCCTGCTTCCCAAAAAGGTGTGATATGCCTTAATTGATATTGATAGTTAAAATGGATTGAGTTTTAAGGAAAAAAAAATTTAAGAGTTATTTATTTATCTGAGAGAGAGAGAGAGAGAACACAAAGCATGAGCAGGGAGAGGGGCAGAGGGAAATAAAGAGGGGGAGAAACCCAAACAGATTCTCTGCACTGAGCCTAGAGCCCAATGTGGGGCTCGATCCCACAACCCTGAGATTATGACCTGAGCCAAAACCAAGAGTTGGACTCTTAACCGACTGAGCCACCCAGGCACCCCTGGGGAAAATTCTTGATATCTCAGAATTGGAACCAGGAAAGTGAGCTGTACTTTATACTTTCCATATGTTCATGATATTTTGTAACTTATGTTTTAAAGATAGAGAAGCAGAGGAGGATAGAACGGATAAAGCAGAAGCGGGCCCAGCTGCAAGAACTTCTCCTGCAGGTATAGATGCTGGGATGGTTTTCATTCTTTTCCCTGCCTATATTCTACTGCTCTCCTTACTTGCATTTAGAATCAGTGTTTTCTACTTTGGGTCCCTTTTGAGTAGTGTCCGATGGGACCAATCTGGGGCGGCCTTCTCTTCATCTGTGCTCACCACCATCCACATGGTCTGCCTTTAAGATGGTTGGTTCTGTCTCTCACCATCATCATGGCCCCATGGCATGTCACCTGCCCTGTGTGTGACTTACATGACACAGCGATTTACTTCTGACCTTTATTCTGAATAGAAACTCAGGTCCTTTTGTATGTGTTTATTTTAGCAATTTAGAATATAAAGAAGTAAGACTAGTTGAACTTCAGGCACTTTGAGTAAGATAATCAAATCCACCTATAATGACTTATTATCTATAAACAACGGAATAATATGTGGTGATTCAGTAAGCTTCATAGAAATACCAAAAGTTAAAAATGCATTTCTTTTTAAGAAAATTTGCTTTTATAGTGTAATAAGGATCCCTGTATTTATACTGTTTTGGATAACTGCCTAGAATTTGGATGGTTTTTTAAAATATAATAGAGCCGATTTATAAAAATCATATGAGATAAAATCACATGGACTTTTGTAAATTTTATTTTCGGTAATTGCAGTTGCTGTAAAAATTCATTTGAGCAGTACACTGGGGTCATTTTCAGAGCAATCAGAAACCCTTTTAAAATGAACCAGAGGGTCTTTATGCTTTTTTTTTTAATCAGCAAATTGTCTTTATATGAAAAGCTTCCAAACACTCATAAAATCCACTTTGATTTGACAGCCGTTAGAACCTATTTAATTTTTGATGTAATCCATTTTTTTCAGAAATAAAGGTAACAGTTAAATTATCAAATATCGTAGTAGGGTTTTTCCAAAACACTCCCTTGATCTAATGGACAGAGTATGTGAGGTATTCTTAAATACTCCACATTTTTGTTTTTCCCTTTCTAGATAGTTACATGTGTTCTTTTTATTTTACGTTCATGTATAAATCAGAGCAGCAAGAGAAAACCGTTTAGCCCTTGCAGAGACCTATATATGACCTGGGAAGGAAGTAGGAAAGGAAGTAGAAGAGCAAGGGCAAAAGAGTAGCAGCAGATAGAGCAGAGATTGCCCAAACACAGCATACTCCAAAGGCGAAGTTCCACCCTGATGAGGCCATTTCTTTCTTCCTCATTGTGTTCCGTGTCTGCTTTTCACTCTGAGCCCTGGAGGACCTACCTGAGGAGCTAGGGCTGGAATGAGCACTTTATATGTTTTTTCATACTGAATTTCCAAATAAGGTTTTGTTTGAAAAGAGTATTCCACAGCTTATAAAACAGAACAAAAAACTTGAAAGCTGATTGTTTATTCCTTTGCTCCTCTCTCTGCAAGTCTGCCTCCTGCGACCTGGCCTGCCAGGCACTAGCTTCTAATCCATGCTGTCCCTTCCTTCCCCCAGCTGCCGATGCTGTCCCTATGCCCACACGGCTCCCTGCTAGCTCACACTCCCTCACTGCTATGCCAGGCCTTCCTCAGGTTCCCTCAGAGCCTACCTTCATGGGACCTTCCTTCATGACCTACCTTCATTCTAGAGCTTGATTTTTGGCATAGCGTTCATGAAAAACCTGTCTATTAGTATACCCACAATAATTTGCTTCTCGAAAAGAATGGTGCTAAGCACGGTCACCGTCCTGTCTGTGGGACGTTCACATCCCTAGATAGCCTTCATAAAGAATGAACTTGAATATTTTTTCCTCTGCTTATCTTTGTACAGTGAACACTGTATTTTTTAAGTCCTAAATTTATTTTCCTTTTGTATGTCTCAAACCAGATATTTCTAAATTTCAACCCAGGGGCAACCTAGCTGTCAACATTTAAAAAGTAGGTCTCTCTTAATATTAAAGTGAAACCCAAAGTATAACTGGAAACAACTACTCTCTGGTCTTCTGGTAGACATACATACAGCTTATTTCCTGCTGTGTTGTGCATCTCTCAAAAGCTGTCACTGACAGTAAATTAAACATGTCCCTGAACATTAGTAATTTACCCTGGCAAAGCTAGCTTGATTTTTAACAAGTCAGTGTCACCACTCACATCACATGACACAGGTAAGTTTTACTTACATGGCACCATTTCTCATTTATCCTTGGTAATGTAGAAGAGGAATGGTGTGAGTAGATGATATCTATAGGTAATCCAGATACCCTACTTTTCTCTATATAACTGGCCCTACCAGCCCTTAAACCTTTTCCAGGGCTATTAATACATAGCAAAATGAATGGCTGAGCCTGCCCTGTGTTCAGCTTCTGAAATTGATGTTAATGAACCTGGAAAAGAACAAAAGGCTGAAGGAAATCAATCAAAGGTCAACGAAGGAAATGAATCCAAAACAAACGGGACGTGATTTTTCTTTTTACTATCAAAATAACATTATATGTGTTTTTACTGCTTTCTTGGCCTGAAAAAATCTTTGATGTACTATTAAATGTACACAGTATTGAATAGTGAGTCATAAATATATAAGAACTCTGATTTATCACTGTTGATATTCCCTCCCAGGCATGACCCTGCCATTGGCACTAGGTCCACAAAGCTAGGGCAAAGTATGACATCATCTCCTGAGATGCTTTTTCTAGTAGAAGGGAAGAGAATCTAAGCAGAAGTATCCAAACATTTCATTCCTTGTCTCAGTCTTACAGTATCAGTAGCATTTTTTTCAACATTAAATATATTAAGCAAAGAATATAAAACAGCCTTCATTCTTTACCAGCAGAAAATAATGAAGTCTGACTTAAGTAATGTTTGATCGTATTGATAACTGGTAAATGTTTTGATTGTGATTGGTACTGCTGGTGATTTTTGGACACACTGTTAGGGCTAGAATAAATTGGTGTCCCTTCTGTTTTGTGCATTTTAGGAGTAAATTTTTACTTTCTAGGGATAGTACCCAGTCATTTTAAGATAAAAATAATCTTAAACTTTTGTTAAGGCTCAGAACCTAAAATAAATAATCCTAGGGTAAGAGTGCTAAAACATAGAAAGTCACTTAAATTCATCACTACTGGATGAGAAGATGGGACACACCAATAAAAGGGAATGAGTGGATCTGACTTTAGGAATATTTAAAACCACTCTTTCATGAGCAGATGAAAAAGTTGAATTGCATAGTCTTTCTAGCTATGGAATTCTCTGAAACGTTTGCCTTATTAAAAGGGGGTGGGCAGTCACTTCTATGACTTGCAAATAATGGGTATAACTAAAAATAGCAAGATTCAGGATAAAAATGCAGGCCTTGATATAAGTGCTAACCTTCAGTTTCTTGTCTGGAAGATATCAGGTGCGGGGGGTGAGTTGGGCCAGATCCCAGCTATGCCCTGAGGATGCAGGAGTTCTGTGGAGGTACCCTAGAAACCTAAGGGGTGAGTGAGGGCAGAGCCAGCTGGGCTCCGGACTCCCTGCCCCACTGCAGCCAGGCACAGCAGTACTACTTTTATCTGTTTTATATGGTGTCCCATAGATTTCATTTGACGAAAAGTTTGCATATCCTGAGCTAGACAATCTAAAAGGTGTATTTAACCCCAAACTCCCAAGAGTCTGTGTTAGATAAATGGGAAATATGGGATCCCTGGGTGGCGCAGCGGTTTGGCGCCTGCCTTTGGCCCAGGGCGCGATCCTGGAGACCCAGGATCGAATCCCACGTCGGGCTCCCGGTGCATGGAGCCTGCTTCTCCCTCTGCCTGTGTCTCTGCCTCTCTCTCTCTCTCTCTCTCTGTGTGACTATCATAAATAAATAAAAATTAAAAAAAAAAAAGTTAAGATAAATGGGAAATATAAGTTCACTTAGTATCACTTTCTCTGTGTCACTCTAAGAAGAGTTGCAAGAGCTGCTGGGCTCTCCCAGATTTGTAAGATCCTGTGTCTATGGGTGATGGGAGTCATAGGTCCCATTATTTATATTAGGATGATGTTAGACATCATTTAAAATTCATTTATGTTTTTTCCCTTCATTCATGTATGTTTTTTCCCTTGAAATGTGTCTGAGTTAGATCATTCTAATCTTTTCTTTTTTACTATTTAATTTTAATTAACTAATAGGTAGACAGCCTCTTTAAACTCTTTAATTTTAAACTATTCCTTAAATGCATTTATTTTAATTCATTTAATTCCAAATCACTTATTCACTTTAAATGACCATATTCTTTTTATTGATCATTACAGCAAATCGCTTTCAAAAACCTGGTTCAGCGAAATCGGCAAAATGAACAACAGAACCAGGGCCCTCCGGCTCTGAACTCCACCATTCAGCTGCCATTTATAATCATCAATACAAGCAGAAAAACAGTCATAGATTGCAGCATCTCCAGTGACAAGTGAGTGGAGAACTAGGGGAGGACTGTAGGGCCAGCCTCCTGTTAACACATTCCTAGCATTTGCAACATAAAGAAGGGTGTACTTCGTTATCTGAGCCCCCGGGCAGGCTGGGCTGACCTCCTTGGGGCATGGGAAATACCTTCGCTGATGGACTGCTGCCATCTACTAGTGCATTCTTCATCACTCACCCTCTGCAGCCCCCTGTCTTGTGCCTGGCTCTGTGCTGCCTATACTATACGCATAGTGGAGCCTGGACCCCAGCCAGGATGTGCATGTATGTACACTCTGTGGGAACCCTGGGCAAGTAACTGCCTCAAAGTAGACCATCAGTGAGGGCCTGGGACAAGGTAGTTTTCCTGGTGATTCACTTGCATAGTTTATTGTGGAAATATTTTAGGTCAACATGTGGCATTAGGGCAGTTTCTTTGTTTTTCTGGTTTGCTCTATGGTATTGGAGTATGCTTCTGCTTATGAATGAATGGGCATGAAAATGCTAGGTGCATTGTCTGCTTTCTTTTTTTATTTATTTTATAACTAGAAGTTTATACCTTTTGACCACCTTCACCCATTTCATCCACCTCTGGCAACCAATAGTCTGTTCTCTGCATCTGTGACTTCATTTTTTTTTTTTTTTTTTTAGATTCCATATATAAGGGAGATTATACAGTACTTGTCTTTCTCTGTCATCTTATTTCAGTGAGGAGAATTCCCTCAAGGTCCACCCATGTTGTTGCAAATGTCAGAATTTCCTTCTTTTTTATGGCCAGATATTCCATTTGTACACACTCAGATAACAGACATACTCTACATTTACTTTCTTTGTCCATATGTCAGAAGACAGGTTGGTTCTGTATCTTGGCTATTATAAATAATGCTGCAGTGAACATGGGGGTGCAGGTATCTTTGTGAAATAGTGATCTTATTTCCTTCAGATATATGCCCACAAGTGAAATAGCTGGATCATGTGGTAGTTCTGTTTTTAATTTTTTGAGAAACATTCATACTGTTTTCCATCGCGGCTACACCAATTTACAATCCCACCAGCATTTTTTTACATTTTAACTAAAGTTGATGATACTTATCATAGCAAGTGAGCAATGGCACAGTTTTTAAAATACTACTAGTTAATTTGTAACTTATTTTACTCTTCATGAAAATAGCAGTGATCTTCAGGCTGTGACCAGTATCCTGAGATATTTAAGGGAATAAGGTGTGGAGTGAGAAAGACCTAAGTGTGGATTGGGGCTCCCCCATTTAGCTGCTTCAGAGCAATGTTCTGAAGAACAAAAGAGGATGATTCCAAAGCCTCTATCACATCCTACTAGCCTTGTGAGGATTAAATACGATGATGTCTATAAAGGTTTTGACCCAAGGCAAGCACTTTATAAATATTAGCTGCTGTCACAAGGAGTCAGCATATAATTTATTGACCAAATTGGGATCCATTTGAAAGTAAAAGAGTGCTCAGTAATCACATCAGTCCCACAGGCATAGTCTAAGACTGTCCAGGGAGACTTCGGCCTCTGGTCTCCTTAGAGCTACGGCATGGCCCTTGGGCTTTCCTTCCCTTGTCTTTTCCACTCTTTTCTCAGGCAGTGTTGCTTCCCCTCTTTATCTTGATTGCATACAGAGATTCTAGGTCACTTAAATAAGAAGGTGCCAAAAGAAAAAAAAAAAAAAAAACAGTGAGCAAGGATCTCAAAAGTATTTGATAATTAAGACTATAGACATAAAAATAGTATGAAGTCAGAAGATCCATTTTTCAGTTTTTCCTCTAGCTACATAGTTTCTTAACCTTTCTGAGAACTGGATGCTTCCTCCTCAAAAGTAGGATTTATAGTATTTAACTTGCTGATTTTCAAAAGTTGTAGATAAATCTTAAAGAACCCAGCCCAGTGGTCAGTAAATGGTACGTGTCTATATTATTATTCACACAATTGCAGAATCTTCACAAAAACCTACATCTTACAGGGACTATTAACATATTCTCATAAAACTGAGACTCCTGGAGAATGTTTAACGTATTTTCAGGAGAAACAGTCTTAGAATTCTAGTTCCTCTCTCCAGTCAGCCTCTTGTTTTGTGAGGGATTATTAAATTCTCTTCATCCCTTAGTCTTCCAAGCCTAAAAAGAGTAGCAGGAAGATCTGGGAACCATTGGCCTAAGGGAATTATGGATTCTGTTTGTCCCAGGCTGGGACCTGGTAAGGTTTCCATCCCTATGTAGGTGGTTACTGACTCATGCCCTTTCCCAGCCCAACTTAGTGTAGGGAAGGAGGCTGTGAGCAGCTTGTAGAAGCTTGTTACTCAAAGTAGGTCCTAAAGCCTTGTCTTTCAGTTACTTTGTTGATACAATCTTTTCCTCTTAATTAGCCTTGAGGCTCTTCACAATGGGGATTAAATTTACAAAACCATCTGCTTTTAACATTTACCAGGAATCATCTCCTTGACAGGCACATGCTTCAAATTTTTTGTGTGTTTTTCACTGAAAATTTGTTAATGTCCTTTATTCACATTTATATAATACTTCAGACTATTTAAACATGGTATTTCATTTTAAATTGTAATTTTTGCCCTGACCTAAAATCTAGCATGAATTATTTTACCTTCATGTGATTTTAATAAGAATTTTATGACAATATAAACCCACCACTGTGCCAAAACATTCATCTGCACTCAGTCCCTGTGCAACTGAGGCCTATGGGTAAAGGTGCCCCAGGGCCCAGCCTAGGAGTCAAAAGGACTGTGTTTTTTTGAAACATTGTACAGGGCAGCTGGGCATTCTGATTTGGTACTTTTCAAGGACATTTGTAAATGTGCACTTTTTCCTTAAGTCATTTATTTCACTTCTTAGGCTCGCAAGACAGGATTTGGGTTTTGGTTTGTTTGTGAAAAGTCTTCCACTTATTGCTTATCTAAATTCTATAGCTTGACACTTGACTCAGGAAAATGAAGTAAGCATCCAAAATAGTTCATTGGTTTTTTTTTTCTCTCTCTCAAACCTGATAGGCCAACTCATAGTAGGGATGTCATATATTATACTAAACTGAAAAGTCTTCCTTAATAATTTGTCTTCTGTGACAAAACTGTAGCCAACTTTGAAAGTGTTGGCTTTACACCAGAGTTTCTGTTCCCTGTTTGTAACAACTGAAGTTTATGGACTCCTATTATTTGTCATAGGAAAACTGTTTTAGTTGGGAAAGTGTCTTCTTTGAGATGTCATTTCCCCCTGAACACAGCAGAATGACTGTTACTGCTCTCAACAGTGACAGTTCCTAGTACTATAACTGAATTTAGGCCCTCATTCTTGCGTGTAATGTACAAAGTACAACACTATGCAGACCTCCCCTATACCACTGAAACCCCATACTAACTTTGTTTTCTGATACAGGTTTGAATATCTTTTTAATTTTGACAACACCTTTGAGATCCATGATGACATAGAAGTGCTGAAACGAATGGGAATGTCCTTTGGCCTGGAGTCAGGCAAATGCTCTCTGGAAGATCTGAAACTTGCTAAATCATTGGTGCCAAAGGCATTAGAAGGTTATATCACAGGTATGTTAACTAACACTTTTCACATGTTGTCCCTGACTCCATGTCAAACCTAAACCTGTTAAAACCTTCCTCATAGAAAATTAAAGTCCACTGTATGCCCACCTTACATTCTGTGCCCTTGAAACGTAACCATTCTCTTGAATTGCTTATTTATCATCATTTATTTTTCTTTAGAGAGATATAAATGCAAATATAGTAAACTGGAAGCAACTTATTGTTTAATTTTACTTATTTCTGACCTTATATAAATGTATATATTTATATGTGTGTGTGTGTGTGTGTGTGAGATATATATATTCTTTAGTGATACAGGTTTTTTCCACTCAACGTGATCTTTTCATTCATTCATATGGTTTAATGTGGCTGTAATTCATACATTTTTACTGTTGTACAGACCTCCATTATATGGCTGTATCACAACTTGTTTATTCATTTTGCTGATGATAAACCTTTTAGTTTTGTTTCCAATTTCTTGATGTTAAAAAACAGTGCTACTGGGATCCCTGGGTGGCTCAGTGGTTTGGCGCCTGCCTTTGGCCCAGGGCGTGATCCTGGAGTCTCCAGATCGAGTCCCATGTCAGGCTCCTGGCATGGTGCCTGCTTCTCCCTCTGCCTATGTCTCTGCCCACCCCCACCCCCCCGCCATGTCTATCATGAATAAATAAAATCTTTAAAAAAAAAAAACAAAAAACAAAAAACAGTGCTACTTTGAACATTCCTATAACAATAGCATAGTACCCACCTGCCAGTGTAAAGCATGAGATTACTGGGTCAGAAGTCCATGCAGCTTCAGCTTCACTAGATGATGCCAGAACTTTTAAATTTGACTTCACAAGTTACATTCTCACCTGCAGGGTGCAAGTGTTCCATTTGCCCAATCAGGTAGATGTGAAATGGTATCCTAATTTTTTTTTATTGAGATTTAATTCACATACCATATAATTCACCATTTTATGGTATGTACAATTCAGTGGTATTTAGTATATTCACAAGGTTATGTAATCATCACTAATTCTAAAACATTTTTCATCACTTCAAAAAGAAAAAGAAACCCCATATACATTAACAGTCACTCCCTATTCCCCCATTCCTCCCAGCCCTAGGCAACTACTAATCTGCTTTGTCACTATGGATTTGCCTATTCTGGACATTTCATATAGATGGAATCACACACTATGTAGTCTTTGTGATTGACTTCTTTTACTTAGCATTGTGTCTTCAAGGTTCATCTCTTCTCATTGCCATTGTATGAATAATAGCACATTTTATCTATCCATTCATTAGTTGGTAGACATTTGGATTGCTTCCGCTTTTGGCTATCATGAATGATGCTGCTATAAACATTCTTGTACATATTTTTGTGTGATCATAAGTTTCACCTCTTTTGGTCATGTACCTAGTAGTACGATTTCTGGGTCGTATGATAACTGTGTGTAACATTTTGAATAACTGCCAAATTATTTTTCAAAAGCATGTGTACAAAATTACAATCCTACCAGCTTGTCCACATCCTTCTCAAAACTTGTTATTGCCCATCCTTTTTATTATTGCTATCCTTGTAGGTGTGAGGTAGTATTTTACTGTGGTTTTATTTTACATTTTCCTAAGCACTAATGGTGCTAAGCATCTTTTTGTGTGCTTATTGACCACTTGTAGATCTTCCTTGCAGAAATGTCTGTTCAGATCCTTTGCCCGTTTTTGCATCAGGTTGTCTTTATTATGAGTTTTAAAGAGTATACCGACTACACTTGAAAACAAAAACTAAAGGATCCCTGGGTGGCTCGGCGATTTAGCACCACTTTCAGCCCAGGGCCTGATCCTAGAGACCCGGGATCGAGTCCCATATCGGGCTTCCTGCATGGAGCCTGCTTCTCCCTCTGCCTGTGTCTCTGCCTCTCTCTCTCTCTCTCTCTGTCTCTCATGAATAAATAAATAAAATCTTTAATAATAATTTTTTTTAAGATTTTATTTTTAAATAATCTCTACACCCAATGTGGGGCTCAAACTAACAACCCAGAGATCAAGAGTCTCATGCTCACCAGTGAGCCAGCCAGGTTCCCCTCGTTCTTACTTTATTTTGCTTTAGGGTTTTGCCCCTTTGGTCAAAACACACGAGTTTGTTGATTGAGATTTGATTTCTGTTGGATTTGGTTCTTCAACCAGCGCCATCCACCTGCTGCAAGTGTGACCCCTTCTTCTTGTCCCTTAGCCAGCTTGCCCCTTGTTTTCACCCCCCACGCTTTGTTCTTCCCACTGTCTCCCAGAGTAGCCCTGCTGTTTTATTAGCAGCCCAGCCATTGTGGCAGTCCAGCAGGGGCTGAATAAAGGGTCTCAATAAATCATCAGAACTTTATTTTAGCTTATTCTCAGTGAAAAGCCTCAGGGCAATCAGGCAGGCTCTGTGGTTTTGGTCTCTTTGTGACTTCATTTGTAGGCTGGGAGATGGACTTTCTGGTGACTTTTAAAAAAAGAAATGCCTGTAGTGTGCAAAGGGGCAGAATGGCTCTTGAGTAAGATGGTGAGAACTATTGTGTGTATCTTACGATAATGTGAAAGAAATGTAGGCTTTTCAAAGCCATTGTAAGAAAGAAAATTTACTGTGTAATGCCCACAAACAAGTAAATAGCTGTGTTCTGACAGCAAGTTTCCATATATACTAATTGATATTTACCACAGGATTCTGGCTTTAATTTCATCTTGCACAAGCTTCTTATTTAATGTAGTTAAAGTCTGCTATTCTTCTTAGAATTGAAGTTTTTTTTTTTTTTTCACAGCTGCCTTAACTAGCCTATAAAGGAAAAGGTTCACAAGGCCATGGTAAAGTTAATGAAATCATTTCCTTTCCTCTTTTCCTACATAGGAAGCTTCTCTCTTGGTCACATGGTACCAGGATAGCAGAGTTTCTAATATAGTTTGGGGTTTTTTTTGTTTTGGTTTGTTTTTTTTTTTTTGCACAGGAATTAACAAAACTATTTTAGTGAACTTTAATAAAAGCTCATTACTAAATTGCACAGTCTTATTTTGTAATGTAAGTCAGAATTTCTTTTTAGGAATACATTTCTTTATTTTATTTAAATTCAGTTAGCCAACATACAGTACATCATTAGTTTCAGATGTAGTTTTCAATAATTCATCAGTTGCGATAGGAATACTTTCTAGAATTTCTTTAACCTCTTGTAAACTTGGTGTGAAAGAGACTATACTCATTCAGTAGCATTTAGATCTTACATGTCCCAGTCACTGCCTGCCTTGAGCTAAATTCTAGATACTGAGGCCAGTATTAATTAAAATTACAATAAGAATTTATCAGGGTTGTGATTGGAGAAATATGGTATATGCACAGAAAAGAATATTGCAAGGATACACCCAAAATATTTTATGCAGATTAAAACAGTAATGTCTGCTTCGCCTTCATTAAAAATTTGACTGCATGTGACCTTTTATTTATTTATTTTTTTTTAAGATTTATTTATTCGTGAGAGAGAGAGAGAGAGGCAGAGACACAGGCAGAGGGAGAAGCAGGTTCCACACAGGGAGCCCGACGCAGGACTAGATCCCAGGACTCCAGGATCACGCCCTGGGCCAAAGGCAGGCACTAAACCGCTGCACCACCCAGGGATCCCCACATGTGACCTTTTAAAATAAGGGCTAGTTGGGGTACCTGGGTGGTTCACTCTGCCTATGTCTCTGCCTCTCTGTGTTTCTCATTAATAATAAAATATTTTAAATAAATAAATAAATATTTTAAAAAATAACATAAGGGCTAGTGTGAGTTACAAAGCAAAGGATACCAGGAAAAAGAAATATATCTTTTATGAGTAACAACATTGAGTTTACTGAAGGGGCACGTGAAAAGCTTCTTACCTATTTCTCATTTAACTTTCTTTTTACCTGCTCCTGGGTTTGGCCTTTTACACCAGAGTCTTTGGTGGTGAGGACAGCAGGTGTCCAGGAATGGTGCAGTGATCACTGTACTCTCAGCTGCCCTCTCCAGGTCCTAATTAAGAAAAAAGATTGGGAGTCTGTGAGTGGTTTATATTTTATTGTTTTTGTGTGTGAGTGGTTTAATTTGAATTTTTCCTCACTGTCATCCGCCTTCCCAAATTTTTTTCCGGTTTTTACGTCCCAGAGATTTCCTTTTTCCAGGCCAAAGAAACGTGGGTTCTCCCCAGGGCAGGAGACTTACCTAGCTGTAATTTAGACCAGGCTCATGCCTTACCTCACCTGTGCTCCCTTCAACTGCAAGAGCAGCACCCACAGAGCTTGCAGCGCACCTACATCTTCTGTTTCTGTTTCTCCCTGTAGATATCTCCACAGGACCTTCTTGGTTAAATCAGGGACTACTTTTGAACTCTACTCAATCAGTCTCAAATTTAGACCTGACCACTGGTGCCACCTTGTCCCAATCAAGGTACGTATTTTTTCAGGGTTTAGAAAGAGAAGCCGTGAAGCCCTGCCCACACCCCCACCCCCACCCCCCCTGCAGGGGAGAGCCAGGTGTCACTGCTGGCCCAGGTCTTGAGCACATTTTGGCAGAGCTCCCCAGTGGCACCTCCTCTCCCATGTTTTTATTCCGACATTTTACAAAGCTTGAAAGATTTGCCACATTAATGAGCTTGTGTGTTTTTAATTATTCGCTAGTGTAAACCAAGGGTTGTGCTTGGATGCTGAAGTGGCCTTAGCAACTGGGCAGTTCCTTGCCCCAAACAGTCACCAGTCCAGCAGTGCAGCCTCTCACTGCTCTGAGTCACGAGGCGAGACCCCCTGTTCGTTCAACGACGAAGATGAGGAAGATGACGAGGAGGATTCCTCCTCCCCAGAATAAAGACAGGAGAAAACCCACGTTTTAATATTTGATGCTCATGTGTGTTTTTAGTGTGAGCTCTTGTTTTTAAAATGATTGCTTCAGTCTTTGCCTTTGTTTGCACTGTGTGTTCAGTGAAAACTAGGGAAACACAATAAGCAAATGATAGGAAGGCTGAGATGATTGAGATGAAAGTTAACCTAGCGTGAATGAAAACTCTGACCAAGGGAGCAATGGATCACACCGCAGACAAAGCGGTTTTCTGAGGTGATGGAGGGGATAGGCCCTAAAGAATTGGCAGCATGAATGAAGCTCATTTATCTCCCACGAGGTGGGATCTTTGTGTCCCCCCCGCACCCCTGTAACCGTCCTTAGGATCAGGATTGCTGTAACAAACAGTCCTTGACTTCATGTTCGTCGTGTCTCTCTTCCTCGACTGGGCTGCTTTTTACAAGCAGAAGTGAACGCAAAAGGATCCCAGCGGGGACGAGTTGTACAGTGAGGGATGTAGACGGCAATCCTTGTGGTCTAAGGAGCACAGACTGAACTGCTGAACTAGTTGAAAGTCTAGTTGAGGTGCTTTACGCATCAGCTGCCTTAGACGGCTTCTAGAAAGGAGCAAGCGCTAATTCTTAAGTACTTAAGTGACATTTAGAATAATTTATAGTAAAACTGAGATGATCATTATTAGCCAATGCATTGGTGCATAGAATTTTCTAGGGCTACTTCTGGAAGCCAAATATAGAATAGCATTTCCACGTGCATTAAATACTTTGCCAGCACTGCCTTTGCCAGCATTCTAAATCTGGAGTTTTACAGAGAAGGAAATTGTATCTATAGTTTTAATCAAAGCTATGCATTTCATATAGCTTTTTCATTTGAAACAAAACAAAGAAACCAATTCCTATGACCGAATTGCTTGCTTATAGCTCCCTCCAGTACTTGTATGATTTCACTCTGTGCAATTTGTGAAAATGAACCAAATGTCATTACTTTTGTCTTAAAAGAAAAGTCTCTTTCAAGAATACGAACAGCAACGTTTTCCTGTACACGTCACCTTTTGTACATTTTCATTACTCAAAATTACCTTATTGGGTTTATTCCTGGGTAAATTGCATTTCAAACTAACCCGATATTAATTGTTTCACAGAAACACAGAAAAATGTTGATCACTCCAAATGACTGGATTTGTGGTAGTGCAGTATACAGTATGTTGTTTCATAGCCAAAGATGCCACTGGGCATACTGCCCTGGGGCGTTCACAGCTCCTGGCCCTCTGAACAGGGCAGTGTGAGGACATCGGCCGGCATGGCCAGGCCCCGATCTATCACATTAAGGCCTTGAGAAGGAGCAAATAGTAATGGAAAATAACTCTTTGACTCGAATCCTTTGGATTTGCCTCTAGATTATGCATCCAGCACCTTTGGGCGCAACACTAAGCTTGTCCCAAATCGGTTCTTTTCTAATAAACCCATGGTGGGGGGTGGGGTACGGATGCCTTCTGATGCCTTTTTAAAGTTCTTCCACTCTGCTTACAGTGAGCTGGAGAGGAAAGATTTGGCTGACCTAAAATTTTTACTAAGGCCATGAAAACTAATACACAAGAACACACAGCTTTAACTGAGGTTCCTTGGAGACAACACTCATTCTGTCCCAATAAGCCATAGTGCAGACTCAGAGTGGTCAGGGGAGCAGAGAGATCGAGGCAGTTCTAGAGACTTCTGTCTCCGCCTGAGTTCTGGACACACCTCTGAGGCTGGTGGGTGGCAGGAGTCCGAAATAGTGCAGAGGCTGCAGCAGGGCCCCGAGGGCTTCCGAGACACTTCCGACTCGAAGAGCATCAGCTACACAGTTGGATAAAACTGGTTCCCTTCCAAATGGCCCCCTCCTTTACTGACTCCAACCTTAACTACCCGTATCCCTGTACTCGAGGGCCAGCCGGGACCTGGGGAGCCCAGGGGTCACAGCTGACTCTTTAGTCTTCACAATATTTTATGCAGGTTCCAAGACCTGTACATCAACATTTCTGCAGGTAATTCAGCATAACCATTCCTGCACCACATAGCAAAGTCCTTGCTGGAGCTCTAGTTCTCTCTCTCTCTCTCTCTCTCTCTCTCTCTGCTGCTGCTGCTGTAGTGTTTTAAACTGATAAAATGCCGGTTTGGGGTTTTTTGTTTTTGTTTTTTGTTTTTTTAAAGCAACCAAAGACTCTTCACATAATTGGTGCCCCATCATTGGCCATCTCAGCCGTTCGTGTGTGGTGTTTGGTGGAAAGTGGCCTCCACCCCTCAGTAAAGGGTTTGGGTTACTGCTGAGGACATCTGTTGGAGGCGCACTGTGGTCACCAGGACATCTCGCTGGTGTCAAGCCTTACCTGAGCAGAAAGCTAAGTTGAGATGTTTAGAAAGATAAATTCTTCTATTCTTGTATATCTCCCCTAAACAGATTTTTTTTTTTTAAGTTCAATACTCAGTCACAATTCTATATAGAAATCAAAATAACAAAATGTTGGGAAATTATGATTACGATATCCAGGATTCCTTATAGGAGTAGCCCTTGGGGTCACATGCACACATGCATACACACGTGTGTGTGCACAGACACCCCTCCCAGAAGGTGCCAGTCACACTCTGCTTTTTGGGGAGTTCGAGAGGCCTTTTTCCTCCTCAAGGGTCAGCTCAGCTATTACCCTTTTAAGTGCATGATGTCATCGGGCCGGTAAATTCCTGCTCCCATTAGCACATGCACAGGGGGCACCAGACCTGCCACACTGACCGTTACGTGGGGAGGCCAGCACTTTCAGAGTCCATGGCAGTGTGTGAGGCACCCCGGCACCTGCCCAAGCTTCCCTTCACCCTTCCCACCATGAATCTTTCTCATTTGCTTAGTCTTTTCGTGTGCTGGCAAGGGGGTGGGAACAGCTTTGGCAAGTGCTGATCTGAATTGTGCCTTATGATCACGGAGGACGTTGTGGAAGGGGCAGGAAAGGAGATGCCAACGCGGTGATTCCTCACCTCAGTGATGGGCACCGTCCCTGGAAAACTTGACAATGACCACGTGTCTTGTTCCCTGCAGTTTAATTCTTTATAGAAATGGTGGGGAGTTTCTGCCGTTTTACCAGGACAAAAGAGGGTAACTCCCATCGTTGGCGGAATTTACAGTGGTAACTGTCCCCTTGCCATACTTGAAAAATAAAGCCAGGGTCCGTCCTCAAATGCAAATTAGCTCCTATCAGATAATTAAGATGGAGAGGTTTCACAAAGGAGTGGTCCGCTTTCGCCGTGCAGACGTTTGTCACTGGGCTGTCTGCTAGACCACAGCTCTTTTTTGGCTACTTGGGTCACAGAGACAGCAAAGTTGCTCCAAGTGTAGATGTAACTTAGGCCCTGGGACAGTCAGAACATAGTGGCGGTGGATGTTCTTGGAGGCAAGGTTACAAAGGAAGGGAGCTGCCAAAGCTGTTTCGTAACCACAGAGAGAGAGAGAGGGAGAGAGAGGTCTGTTTAGCTTTATCAGTGATTGACTTTAAGGGCCCTTTAAATACCTATCCCACTTCCCGCTCCCTGTCCTCAGTCATATGAAAGGAGTGTTTCTCCCCAAACCAATCTGGGATGTAGACGTTAAGATTGTGCCTTCCTAGTGGTTAAGTACGCAGTGGGTGTTGGACAGTGAATGTAACAGTTTAATCCTTCAGTAGGTATTTGAGTGAATACAGAACAGAAAACATCGAGAGTGATTAGTGCTAAGGGAAAAATGATGGGGTAGTAAGACAGTGGGGGGGAAAGGTGACTTTGGCTAGGCCGGCCAGGGAAGGCCTCCCCCTAAGAAAGTGACATTTGTCCTGAGTCAGTTAAAAGACTGACATCTCTATACCTTCTTTCCACACTATCCCCATAATAAGCACTTGGATTCGCTACTAAATTCCAAAGGTCACACCGTTCCGGTGTTAAACATAGATTTTGGGTGGGATTTGTTAAGGAACTTTTAAGATTTAAAGGAAAAATTTAGCTGCCAACAGTATCCATGAACCAAGAGAAAATTCTAACTCTAACCCATGACGTTGTCTCATTATTCATTTCATCACTCTGCAGTGGAACCTATACCATAAAAAAGTAATCACTTTTCTAGGTGTTTTCTTCTAGTTTTTCAAGTTGTTGGATACATAAAGATCTACTTTTTGTATTAGATACATAAAAGATAACCTTTTACTCTACGTGTGGGTAGGCTTTAAGTGGAGCTAAAGACTTCCCGGGATATTTTCACAAATAGGCTCCCTGTCTCCGTGGCCCAGGGCAGTGGGCCCTAGGCCCTGATGGTCATAAGTGTGTACTGATGGGGGACCCCCAGCCGTGTGCCCGAGGCCTACACCACACTGTCGGCCTCAGAAATGTGCCTCCTTGCCCTCTGAATCACAGTCGGTACAGTCTTCAGCTGATTTAACTTACACTGAAGCCACACTATTACTCAAAAGGGAAAAGGCTGATGTTTGCTTAAGATCTTTTTAAGAAAAATTCAAACTAAACGCCCACATAAATGACAACATTCCTCAGGAATTCGCTCCAAACAGGTAGGCTTACGTAACCTTTGAGATCCAGTTTCCCCCCACACACCTACATTCACACTATGCTAAAGAAGGAAAAGTGGGGGGCACGAAACTGTGACCCTCCAGTTGTGCCCTGGGCATCTGTGACAAGTATGAAAGCTTAAATGGTGGTAGCAGATGTCCACTTGCGACGAGACTGCAGGAAGTGCATTGTTTCTTACATGCATTCTCTGCAGCTGTTCTCTCAGTCCAGGTAAAACCCTGAGCCATCCTTCTACAACCTTTACTTTGCAAAAAGGGCTCTAGAACTGCATGCTCTCCTGACCCTTGCGTTCAGCCGACTGGACTTGGCCTCCCTGCTTAGAGCTGCATCGGAAGCCAGTGTAGATGGAAGGGACAGGACTCCCCCATCCTCCCCCATCCTCCCCCGAGGGTCTCAGAATGGAAGGGAACATCTCTTCTACCCCATTTGTTGAGAAACAAGCTGAGAGCTTGGCCTAACATCCCTCAGCCTGTCTGGCAGAGCCTGCACCACAACCCAGAATTCTTCCTCCCGTGAGGGCCACTTGGCCTCCTGCAAACCACACCCTCACCACCGTCCTTCAGACAGCTTTGGATTAATATCAGTCCTCTGTCGAACCAAGTGCTTAACAGCTGAGCAAAAGCGGGACTCCACCCGTGAGTCCCCAGCATGAGGTTGTGGTGTCAGCTTTGGGCTTCTCTCGACTTGGAAGACCCCAGGTTTAGTCATCACACCTGGGAAGAAATTCATTCCTCCCTGAGGAAAGACCATCCTACATGTTTATGTTGGTCACCGGTAGGAGGTTGAGAGGTTGAGTTCCCACTGGATCCTTCTGTACCACATTAGCTTGTTCCTGTCTGTGCCTCTCAACACAACAAGGAAACTTCCCCAGATCATGTTTGGGGTTTAAAACCCTTTGTCACTTCAAACTCACCATGTTGTCACTTACACGTCATCTTCAGCATGTCAGGCACCACCTAATAACAAATGGCCTAATGTTTTATTTTGCTTATTCTTGACTGGGGTCAGTGTTTTTCGCATACTAAAAAGTCCGAAGATCCAGATATTTTTCTGCTAAAAGACTTCTTTGAGCACATTGCAGTTCTGTTTCTCCTTGTAGTACGATGGCAGGTGCAACCTTTCGGGGTCCTGAAAATAGAACTAGTAACTGGGGCAGGCTGCTCAGTGGCCTGAGCTCTGATGACCATGGTTCAGTACTGTGAGTTCCTTGAGAGATTTCGTTTGCCACCACCACACTTGACTTCTAGACAAAAAAAAAAAAAAAGGCTGTGAGCCCAAATCACAAGTTCATTCACCTTTTCATTTGGAGATGCTTTACTCTGATCATGTGCTGTTGGGTTTTATTTCCAGAAAATCTAGGTCTGTTTTTTTTTTTCTGCATGAAGGAAACGTTGTGGTGCCACATGCTTTAAGCAGTTTAAACAGGAGAAGCGAGGGGAAGATGCAGACACCACATCTGACTTGCCTAATGTAGACTTTATTAGATTGAAGTACCTAACCTAATATGATGTATTATTTTATAGCATCTCAAACTTTGTAAATAAATACCGTTATTTTTATATGGAAATTTTATAGAAGAGCTATTTCTGTATACTTAATTATTCCTGGATTTCCTGAAATTGCTTCCAATAGATAACAGTCAAGTCCTGAGCAGTGTTCCTCTAAGGATGGTTCAAGACCACCTGCAGCAGAATTAATGAGAGTTTTAACTTTTTGCCTCCCTAGGACTGACCCCAGACACTCCGAAGCTCTGGGAGTGGGCCCTGGGAAATTGTATTTTTAATAAACTCTTGAGTGATGGTTTTTGTCCATTAAAGTGTATCTTTATCCATCCTGTAAGATTAAAAGAAGGAAGGGAAGAAAAAACATCTGAGATGAGTTAAGTTGTGCTTGAGAAAAAAAAAAAATGGATCAGACTATTCTATGATTTGAATGAGATGTACTATAGAAAAAATAAATAATTTAAATAATGTTGGTCTGTCATTATTAGTGGGCTGACGGGGGGCCAGTGGGTACTGTGGCATGCCACCCGCCCTCCCTCCTTCAGGACCGGGACACTCCCTCCCCTCTCCGTGTCCCCCAGGAATTGCCCTCGGAAGAGAACTACCTTTCCCACAGCTACGTCCACATGCAGCCAGTGAAGGTACAAAAGCCCAGCCTCCTTGCTCCAATTTGGGGTATCTGAAGTACCGTCTCAACTTCAGAATTCCTCCTGGGCAGCTCCTCCCACAACGATCATGGCTCAGCTTCCCCTTTGCCCCATCCTGCTTCCCCCACTATCCAGGTGGTCCCAGAGTACCCTCCAACACAGGTGTGCCACCTGTCCCCCCATGAGGGTTATGGGTCAGATGTTTAAAGGGTTTTCTGGGGAGGATCCCTGGGTGGCTCAGCGGTTGAGCATCTGCCTTCAGCCCAGGGGGTGATCCCGGGATCCGGGGACCGAGTCCCACATCGGCCTACCCACAGGGAGCCTGCCTCTCCCTCTGCCTGTGTCTCTGCCTTTCTGTCTCTCATGAATAAATGAATAAAATCTTTTTTTTTTTTAAAGTTGTAAAAGGTTTTCTATGTTACAGATCTACGATTCTACATCATCTTAAGGTCACTGGAGAAGATTGTAGCATAAAGAATAATGACCTTACAGTCCCAGAAATGACCTGAATACAGATTTTTAGAGAAGATGTTTTCTTAACTTCTCTTTACTCCAAACCAGCAGCAGCCAGAAGAGCTGCAGTGATGAGTACCAAATACCCCCAGGCCCCGGGCAGAGCTTCACGGTTCAGCTTCGGAGACCAAAGCCCCTCAGCACCTGTTCAAGCAATTTTTGCCTCCTTCGGGGAGAGGCAGGAGCTCTCGGTAACGGCTGTCTCCTGTGTGCCAACAAGCTAAGCAGAGGACTTCATGGGCACGTGGACGGGAAGAAGGTACAGAAGGGTTGAGAGCAATTTGGAGGCCATTGCCCACCCTCCCCCCCCCCACCCCCCGTGGGCCAGGGCTTGAGGAGACCCCAGGAAACGGTGAAGGAAGCACTCGCCTGAATGTTACTGCCCAGAAAGGAAGGTCTCTTCCTGTAAAGATCCTCACCCAGGTTCAGTAGGCCGAGTATGTGACGGTGGTGGGCTGGAACACCCAGTGTGGAAGTGGGGAGCCAGTGCCCAGCTCTTTGTCCCAGGGAATTAATTTTTTTTTTTTTTTTTTTTTTTTTTTATTTATGATAGTCACACAGAGAAAGAGAGAGAGAGGCAGAGACATAGGCAGAGGGAGAAGCAGGCTCCATGCACCGGGAGCCTGATGTGGGATTCGATCCTGGGTCTCCAGGATCGCGCCCTGGGCCAAAGGCAGGCGCCAAACTGCTGCGCCACCCAGGGATTCCTGTCCCAGGGATTTACTGGCGTGGTAAGACCAAGCCAGTGTGCCCTCTGCTCCTCTTCTCCACCCCTTGTGGCAGAGCCAGTTGGTTAATGTGTCCAAGGACCTATGGCCGTAACCACTGGATCATTTGGCCCTAAGAAAGCGCTTTAGCTCTTGCAGCCATGTGGATGTTGTGAAGGACTGTCGGGAGTGTCGTTGGTAGCCATCAACGCAGCCCTGGGCACACGGCTGACCAGGGAAGATGTCTGCAGACTCCAGTTGTTTACTTCAAAACCCTGGTTTTTGATGAGGTGGGCCTACCTGAGAGAATAAAGCAGCAAGAAAAGATCGCTTCAACCAACGGGAGATAGAACCTATCTGACAACTTATCTATTTATTTATTTATTTATTTTTGAAGACTTTATGTATTTATTTGAGAGAGAGCAGGAGCAGGAAGGAGAGGGAGAAGCAAGGTCCCCACTGAGCAGGGAAGCTAGATGCAGAGCTTCATCCCAGGACCCTGGATCATGACCTGAGCCGGAGGCACATGTTTAACCAACTGAGCCCCCCAGGTGCTCCTCAACTTGTCCTTTTAGATTCATATTCCTAGAAGCTATTTTTTTTCCATTCCTTCTGACAGATGAACTGCTTCTGTAGTTCCCTACGCCTTCCATTTTTGCCTCTTATTTGAGCACTAGCTCGCCTTGCTGCTGCTTACACCCAAAGACACCACCAGCCTTCCCAGCTCTCTTACCCGGCAGGAGGCCTACATCTGGTCTTCCTGTGGGCAATCACCAAATGCCTGGGAGCTCCCTGAACGCTGCCAGCTAGACCTTCCTGCTGAGAGACCTTTCCAGCTCCTTGCTAAAACTTGTTTCAGGAAATCTCAGAGTATAAAACGCACTGTTGGTGAAGGAAGACCAGTATCAGAGTGGGTGAAACCGATCCCACTTAATGCAAAGAATTTGTCATAACCACTTTCTCACTTGCCTGCAAATCACTTTCTGACACCGATTGGGTGGGGCACAGTGACCACCACCCACTCACTTCTTTCTCACGTGCTTGTCTCCTGCTTTACTCGAGAGGCCTACCATACTAGGGCTGGGAGATTTGTTTTCTTCTTTCATACCCTAGCACTTGGTCATGGCTCCCCAAAGCCAGAACTCAATTAGAAATTTTGAGAAGAATGTACACTGAAGCTCAAAAATGATAGTCCCTAAAAAATAAAAAAAAATAAAAAAATTAAAAAAAAATGATAGTCCTAACAGGTGCAGTGTCCACGAGGATTATTTTCAGGCCCTGCTAATAGATAAACTTCTTTTTAAACCTCCAGTGACTGAAGATTTGTATCGGATCTTCGATCTGAACACAACAAAAAGTGCTTTTACAGGATGTGTTTTTAAAACATCTGGGTAGCATCTGCTTTTGTGATGTGTCCCTAAAGTAGAGACCAGGCCTTTTCCCACAGAGCAAAGTGGTGGTTGTGCATGAAGGGCTCCAGCGTATCTCTGATCATCTAAAAGATGAGTTGACAGTTTGCTCCAGTTTTATCGAAATTCAGTTTATAAATCACTATTCACAGTTAAAGATGTGAATAAGAATGACAAGATTGTTTTTTTGATAAATACTTCTGGAAATTGCTTTTAAGAATAAGAACCAGGGGGATCCCTTGGGGGTTCAGTGGTTTGGTGCCTGCCTTTGGTCCAGGGCACGATCCTGGAGTCCCAGGATCGAGTCCCGCGTCGGGCTCCCGGCATGGAGCCTGCTTCTCCGTCCTCCTGTGTCTCTGCCTCTCTCTCTCTCTCTCTCTCTCTCTTTATGTCTATCATAAATAAATAAATAAATCTTTAAAAAAAAAAAAGAATAAGAACCAAACATGATCCCAGTACACCCTCTTGAAAGTCAGATTAAAGGCATGTAAAGAGATGCAGGTCTTCAAACCACATTTCCTAAGGGGGATTAATATTCCTCTCATCCCTACGTTCTTCAAACAGACAAGCCAGGGCAGAGCAGGAGAGGCTGCCTACTTTTACTCTGGTGTTGACTCAGACCTTGGCAGCAGGATGGGGATGGCAGGCACGTTAAAAGGTCCTACGTCTCTGGCCTCCTCACCTGTTTTCAATGGTGTAGACCTCGACAGAAAGAGTCTTCGGAGACACAGTGCTTGTTAATGGACAACACCAGCCCCAGGGCTTCCAGAAACAGTTTCTCAAAAAACACATTTCTAAAACCTCTTGGTCAAGGATCACGACTGCAAGGGCAGCTGTTACCTCGCTGTTGGGCTTGTTCCAGAAAACTTGTCTGTACATTGATTGTACAGGTTAGAGACAGGCCTGGCCAAAGTAAGAAAGAAGCTTGCTAAGGAGAGTTCATCCCACCCTCCCCTCATCTCTTCCCCATCCTCAATCCCTTCTGAATGATCTCTCAGAGCCTGGAGGGCAAAAATATGAGCAAGTTGCAGGGTTGGGGTTTGGCCAGGGAGGTAGGTGCCTGCTAGGACAGGCTGGGGCCCCTCCAGCCATCATGACAAAGGACAGACACAGAAAGTGATGGGCGAAAGTGTGGGGAGATACTGTTGGTGACAACCTCAGGGGCTTTCCAGGTGGAATCTGAAACACACCCACAGCTGGAGGGCAGGGGGAGGGTGAAGAAGGAGGGAGGCCACTCCAGGTTGGGAGACGGCGGCTTTAGGAAGCAGAGGGGACTCACACTAAAGACTTGTCTTGGGTGGCGGCAAGATGAATGGATCCTGCACCACTCGCCAAATCTTGAAAGGTCATAAAGAGGCCTTAACTGGGTTTAGTCACGTACACCGTGCAGGTGTTCTCAACTCCAGCAAGGCTGTGAACTTGGAGCGGCCTCTGGGAACAGGAAAGGCAAGCAGAAGCCCCATTCCGAGGACACGGGAGGGAGGGACCAACTCATGGGTCAACTGGCCCTCACGTCTTTTTGATGACCTTCCCCAACTGACGTACCACGAGCAGAATGAGCCTAGAAATGAAAGACTGCCTGCAACCCCCATCTGTCATCAGCCATCGACCATAGAGGCGCTGGAGGGCAATGGCCCGTCAGCAATCTGCACTGTTTGTCCCGCCAGGTGGGAAGGGCGGGGATGGAAACTGCAGCTCCAGCTGCAGCAGGTGGTAAACAGAAGCACAGTCTCCTTTGTGTTGCTCTGCTGTGTTGAGGGTTTTGTTGCAAGACTCCGCATTACCAATTGCGGCATTAGGAGTCCCTGATTTAAAGTCTTGTTGGGGGGACGCTTGGGTGGCTCAACAGTTGATCCTGGAGCCCCTGGATTGAGTTCCACATCAGGATCCCTGCCTTTGGCTCAGGGAATGATCCTGGAGTCCTGGGATTGAGTCCCACATCAGGATCCCTGCGAGGATCCTGCTTCTCCCTCTGCCTATGTCTCTGCCTCTCTCTGTGTGTCTCTCAGGAATAAGTAAATAAAATCTTTAAGAAAAAAAGTCTCGTTGGGTATAAATTAATGAATTGACGAGACAAACCATTAACAATCCATTCATTTGATGATCTTGGAAGAGCTGCCATTTGAGAAATCTTAGTTGATATTTTTTTTTGCATATATATGTATAGATAAATACACAGTCCAAATCCCATGAAATAATTCCTAGGCATAATCCTATAACAAAATTCCAAATTTTCTGTAGGATTTTGTCATGTTCAATAAGCAGTATTAGAACACACTGTGCATTTGACAATCTGTTAACTTTCTTGGCATAGTTTTAAGTGAAGAGAGAAACCCTTAGTAGGGGAAAACAGGGAGTGTGCTTCACACACCCTGACCTCTCATCCTCCTTCCTATGAGCTCCTGTGTGTATACGTGTGCACGTGCCCCTCTTCCCGCAGCACACAGACACTGTGGGTGGTTGGGGATGTCCTGAAGGACCTCCGTGGCTGGAACACTTGCTTGGGAGAGGAGGGGGGAAGGTCACTGCTGCTCATAAGCTTAGGAATCGTAAGCCAGTGCCCATCCCACTTGGAGAGTACTCGAGCTTCACTGTCAGTGTGAGGGAGACCAATGAAAATCTTTTATCTCAGAAATTAGAAGTTCTCTAACAGTAACCTATAATCAGGAACTCGTTTGTTATTATACATGGATTCTTTCATCTTTGTAAATTCAAGGCCTGGTATAACACCTGATATATAATAATAGGCCCCTGGTCTTGAATGAATGAATAAAAAAGTGACTTACGCACTCTTCCAAAGTATGCTGACCTTTTGGTTAGTTTTGAATAAACAAATAATGTTCTCACCTTTGGTACAGATGATCTGGCTAAAGCCTGGGTACATTTGAAAAACTGGCCTCTTCCCACCCTATTACTTCTGCTGGATTGAGTCAAGAGGAGAGGACAGAGAAGTGTGAAAAGTCGCAAAGGTGAGGCATTTGCCTGGCTCTGGAAGCAATTGGGTAGTAGTAGCAATAAGCTGATCTAAGCAGAAAAAGTGCTGTTGACTCCTAGGGAGGAAGTGTGAGGAGACATCAGAACTTAGTCATCCACCTCTGGACCTCTGGATCCTAGAGACTTCTAGCCTCATCCTTTCTAGCACTTGCCCACCAACCCTACTGCTTTTCCAACCAATCTGGGCCCCTGAGTACAGATCCTTTTTTCTCGCCCAGAAAGATTAGTAGTTTGTTTGCTATCGACCAGGAAGAGACTATAGAAATATGGGGGTGACATACCTTTGATAAGTCCAAGCCAGTAAGGTCTGTGTTTCAAAACTGAAACAGCTGTTTCATTCCCCCTCCCCCAGTCGTTTACTAGCTAGTTGTTTGCTTGCTGCTGTTAACACGCTTGTTCTAGCCAGCAGCCACTGGATTTTTCCATATCTAAGTGTGGGCAGCTGTTAACAAGAGAACACTTGCCTAGAGAAGCCAGAGAGCATGGGAGGGAATGAATGTTTAATATAGTCAAAAACAGATGACTAAGAACTACATCAAGAAGTCTGTAATACTTCCAGCTGCTTCTCATGTGAATTTATCTGCAAAATCTTCCCAGTAGAAGCCCTAGCAGTAGAGAAGGTGAGTGACCATCCCAAAGTCATGAAGAGACCAAATCACTTGCCAAGGAAAGATCTCAACTCTGGAGTTCCAGAGGGCCTTCCGTGCCCAATCTTTGCATCCAGGGAGGGAAAAGCCATAAATGCCAGAGGGACCAACACAAGGTATCAGGCCACTGCTCCAAGCCTGAGTTGAGAGGTTTGTCAAACATTCACCCCCACCCCTGTCTAAGGTTCAAAGACAGTCCTGTTGAGATCCCGGGTTGAAAAGGTGAATTGGGGCGCCTGAGTGCCCCAGTTGTTGGGTGTCCCACTCTTGGTTTTGGCTGGGTCGTGATCTTGGGGTTGTGGGATCCAGCCCCGAGTTGTGCTCCCCACTCAGTGCAGATTCTGCATGAGATTCTGTCCCTCTCTGCCTGCCCCTCCCTCGCCTCCCACATGCATGTGCTTGCTCACTCTCTCTCTCTCATAAATAAATCTTTAAAAATAAAAGGTGAACTGAATCCAGGGACATACAATCAGAAGCCCATTTAAAAAGGCCTCCTGGGGGGCACAGTTGGTTAAGTATCTGCCTTCGGCTCAGGTCATGATCCCAGGGGCCTGAGATGGAGTCCCAAGTCCTGGCTCCCTGTTCAGCAGGGAATCTGCTTCCCTTTGGAAGAGGGGAGTCCCTCTCCCTTTGCCTGCTGCTCCCCCTGCTTGTGCTCTCTCAAAAATAATTTAAAGAAATAAAAACTTCTGGATCAGCACGAAGCCTGTTTTCCTCCTACCCTCTGCACCCATGGGTGTATTAATAGGCCAGGAATGCACCTCCCTTAGGAAGAAACTTATTTAGCCATTGGTTTGTAAGTTGAATTAGTGCCTAGTCTGACTGGTCGGGATGCTTCTCCACCCCCAGGAACTGCCACAAACCCCTGAACAAGACTCCTAAGCTGACCAGCTGGCACCAGCTCCAAATGCTCATGGTGATGAGTGTAGGGAATGTGCCTAACCAAGTTGAGGATTCCTGTGGCCAGAGTATGAGGCACGGGAGGGGACAGAGAAATGATTTGTTTCCCAAATAACTAATCTTTAACACCAACAATAATAAATAGCTAAGACATATAGCACTAATTGCCAGGCACTATTCCAAGTACTTAGTCCTATTTTACAAACCCAAACTCTGAGAAACAGCTTGAGCAAGGGGCTGAGAAGGGATTTAAACTTAAACAGTTGTGAAAATTAATCAACAGAAAACTCCTTTAGAATGGAGTTGGAGGACACTTGGGTGGCTCAGCAGCTGAATGCCTTCAGCTCAGGGCATGAGCCCAGGATCCTGGGATCAAGTCCTGCATGGGTTCCCTGCAAGAAGCCTGCTTCTCCCTCTGCCTATGTCTCTGTCTCTCTCCCTGTGTCTCATGAATAAATAAATAAATAAAATCTTAACCAAAAAATGGAGTTGGGAGGCCAGGTGGGGCAGTCCTCGTGCCCTACCACTCCTGGGGATTGCAGACTCAACAGGTGGGAGAGGCAGCTTGTGAGTAGCACTTGACCATCCTTTACTACAGGTAAGGAATGATTTCCTCCTCCCCCCAGCAACAGCCCCACCAACGAGAGACTGTCCCAATCAGCCAATCAGAAGCCAGTACCCTGCGAGCTCCCATTTGATGCCAATGGACTTTTTGTTTGTAACAGCCCCTCCCAGCTGTCCCCCTTTCCTATATAAAAGAGCTTTTCCTGTCCTTTGCTCTCTGCACTCCTCTTTGGTTTTGCCATCACCTGTTTGTTCTGGGTTGCAAGTCTCTGCCCTTTCCCAGTAAACTTTTTTTTTGCTGGTAAAATAACTGGCGATTTTGCATGTCAGGTTAATTCATGTAGCTCCACACTGTGCTCCAAACCCCTCCGAGGCAGACTTCAAACCTGGTAAATGTACTGCTTAAGGGCATCCCTGGGTGGCTCAGTGATTTAGCGCTGCCTTGGGCCCGGGCCGTGGTCCTGGAGTCCCGGGATCGAGTCCCACATCGGGCTCCCTGCATGGAGCCTGCTTCTCCCTCTGCCTGTGTCTCTGCCTCTCTCTCTGTGTGTCTCTCATGAATAAATAAATAAAATATTTTTTTAAAAAAAGTTTTAATACAAAAAAAAGTCCAGGTCAAACGGGTTGTCGGTCATTTGGCACAGAGCTGGCGGTAGGGGCGGGAGGTGGTCGGCCCTCCGGGTCTCGATGGAGGCAAGTCCAGTCTTAAGAGCTGGATGGTTTGGACAGTTGCACAGGATAGAAAAAAACAGCAAATTAAAACAGGGTACACGGGGATAGGGGTGCTGTGCACACCTTCTAATATCAAACTGAAATACTGGAATTCATGGGATAGTACGTCTAGAGCCAAATACCAGAATTTCCAGTGTGGGCTCCAGGAAGAAGCTAGAGAGCTCCCTGGGCTGTTAGAGCATTTTGCGGCCTTCAGCTCCAGCCCTGTGGACGGGCGGCCTCCACTCTGCCTCCCTGCCTCACATGCATTTCAAAATCCTATGAAGGTCAGAGTGGTTGGTGCTACCTTGGATAATGTTGAGTCCCGAGGAAGATCCCTAAGGAACTAGGGTCAAGGTAATGTGGCTGGAAGTCAGTACAACAGGTGACAAGTGCAGGTGCCTTGGATGCTGGAATGTGACAGTTGGCACCATCTGTGAAGGGAGACCAAAGGCCACCAGAGTGCAGAGTCACTGCCCTTAAGGGGCTGACAGTCACAGCTAAGAAGACGTACTCCTAGATGGCTCATTAACAAATTCCCCTGGATAGCTTCTGGGACAGCCTCTCTTTAAAGTGGCTGGTTCGGGTCGCCTGGGTGGCTCAGTGGTTGAGCGTCTGCCTTTGGCTCAGGGCATGATCCCAGGGTCCTGGGATTGAGTCCTGCATCAAGCTCCCTGCAGGGAGCCTGCTTCTCCCTCTGCCTAGGTCTCTGCCTCTCTATCTCTCATGAATAAATACATTAAAAAAAAATAACTGCTTCTCTGAAGGATCCAAATGATCGTCAAAGTACCACAAATGAGGTTTCCAGTGAGTCCTTGCACTATTTTTAAGCCATAATATCTTGGCTTCATATATTTGCAACACACTAACAAACATGTTGGGGAAGCTCATTGGAAAGCCATGACCATGACGGGCACTGAGGGGGGCACTTGATGGGATGAGCGCTAGGTGTTATACTACATGTTGGCAAATCGAACTTCAATAAAAACAAAATAAAAGACCTAAATAACCAGGCAAAAAAACACACACAAAAAAAAGCCATGACCAATTGACCCACGAGCGGGCCCCCCTCTACCTCTGCCCCCGTCCTTGAAATGTGGGTCCTGTTTGCCTTTCCTGCTCCCAGAGGCAGCTGCAAGAATACAGCCTTGAGATAATGATATGGTGCCAAGAACACCTGCCGGGGATATGGGCCCAAACCTAGTTAGGCCCCCACATAAGCCTTCACCTGGCACGCAGGTGTGGGATTCACTCCTCTTGCTGCTTCCCAGGATGAACCTTAAACGTAAGTCCCCTTTGCGTATCAAACCTGCCGCCTACCAACCTGGAGGGGCCCCCCTCCCTTGACCCTCCCCCTGCCCTCCGCATCTGGAGGCCAGTCTCAGATTTGACCCCGGAAGCTCCTGAGATGACGGACCGACAACACATCACAATATTCTTGTCTAATTAATATGGATTTTAAAATCCCACTTGCTGCCCAGGCTCCCCTTGTCCACTGGGGTTACTTGTTAAGGATCTGATAGATTCCTCTATAGTCTTTTACCATCTTAGAGTAAATATTATCTTTTTTTTTTCCAATTAAAAAAAATAGGTACATAGTGTATTATTAGTTTCAAAGGTAGAATTCAGTGATTCAGCAGTTGCATATAATACCCGGTGCTCCTCACATCACGTGCCCTCCTTCATGCCCGTCACCTGGTGACCCCGTCCCCCCACCCACCTCCTCCCCAGCAACCCTCAGTTTGTTTCCTTTTTTTTTTTTTTTTTTTTTTTTTTTTTTTTTTTTTTTAGTTTGTTTCCTAAAGTTAAGAGTCTGTTATGGTTTGTCTCCTTCTCTGATCTCATCTTATTTTTCTCTCCCTTCCCCTATATTCATCCGTTATGTTTCTTAAATTCCACATATGGGTGAAATTCTATGGTATTTGTCCTTTCTCTGACTTATTTCACTTACATATTGCCCTCGAGATCCATCTACATTGTTGCAAATGGTAAAAATTTCATTTTTTTGATGGCTGAGTAATATTCCAGTGCGTGTGTGTAGGTGTATAATACATATCTATCCATATATCTCTCCACCACATCTTCTTCATCCCCTCATCTGGTGATAGAATATGGGCTCTTTCCTTAGTTTGGCTATTGTGGATGCTGTTGCTATAAACATTGGGATCCACGTGCCCCTTCCTATCACTATGTATCCTTTGGATAAATACCTACTAGCATAATTGCTGGGTATAAGGTAGCTCTATTTTTAACTTTCTGAGAAACCTCCACACTGTCTTCCAGAGTGGCTGTACTAGCTTACATTCCCACCAACAGTGCAAGACGGTTCCCTTTTCTCTGCCAATATCTGTTGTTCCCTGACTTGTTGATTTTTAGCTATTCTGACTGACATGAGGTAATATCTGTGGGTTTTGATTTGTATTTCCCTGATGCCAAGTGATGTTGAACATTTTTTTCATGTGTCTGTTGGCCATTTGTATGTCTTCTTTGGAGAAATGTCTATTCATATCTTCTGCCCATTTCTTGATTGGATTATTTGTTTTATGGGTGTTAAGTTTAATAAGTTCTTTATAGATTTTTGGATACGAGCCCTTGATCTAATAGACGTTTGCAAGTATCCTCTCCCATTTTGTAGGTTGTCTTTTAGTTACTTTTGTTGACTCTTTCCTTTGCTGTGCAAAAGCTTTTTATCTTGATGGAATCCCAGTGGTTCATTTTTGCTTTTGTTTTCTTTGCCTTTGAAGACGTGTCTAGCAAGAAGTTGCTGTGGCCAAGGTCAAAGGTTGCCGCCTGTGTTCTCTAGGATTTTGATGGATTCCTGTCTCACATTTAGGTATTTTGAATTCATTCAAATGGTCTTATAAAAGACCATTTTGAATTTATTTTTGTGTATGGTGTTAAAAAAAAAAAAGGTCCAGTTTCATTCTTTTGCATGTAGGTGTTAGTTTTCCCAACACCATTTGTTGAAGAGACCATCTTTTTCCCATTGGATATTCTTGCCTCCTTTGTCAAAGATTGACCATGTAATTGTAGGTTTATTTCTGGGCTCTCTATTCTGCTCCATTGACCTATGTGTCTGTTTTTGTGCCGGTACCCCATGGTTTTGATTACTACAGCTTTGTAGTATAATTTGAAGCCTGGGACTATGATACCTCCAACTGTGCTATTGTTGAAAATTGCTTTGGCTGTTTGGCGCCTATTGTGGTTCTGTATAAATTTTAGGGTTGCTCTAGTTCTATGAAAAATGCTGTCGATATTTTGATACAGATTCCAATAAATGTGTGGATTGCTTTGGGTAGCATAGACATCTTAACAATATTCTTTCCAATCCATGAGCATGGAATGTTTTTCCATTTCTTTGTGTCTTTCTCAATTTCTTTCATAAGTGTTCTATAGTTTTCAGAGTACAAATCCTTTACCTCTTTGGTTAGATTTATTCCTAGGCACCTTCTGGTTTTCAGTGCAATTATAAATGGGATTGAGTCCTTGATTTCTGTTTCTTCCATCTCCTTGCTAGTGTATAAAAATGCAGCTGATTGATGTGCATTGATTTTTATGTCCTGCCCACTTCGCTGAATTAGTGTATGAGTTCTAGCAATTTTTGGGTGGAGTCTTCTGGGTTTTCTACATAAAGTAGTATCATGCCATCTGCAAGAGTGAAAGTTTGACTACTTCTTTGCCAGTTTGAATGCCTTTTCTTTTTGTTGTCTGATTGATGAGGCTAGGCCATCTAGTACTATGTTGAACAACAGTGGTGAGAGTGGACATCCCTGTTGTGTTCTTGACCTTAGGGGAAAAAGCTCTGTTTTTCCCCATTGAGAATTATATTTGCTGTGGGTTTTACATATATGGCTTCTATGATATTGAGGTATGATCACTCTAACCCTACACTGCAGAGAGTTTTTATCAAGAAAGGATGCTGTGTTTTGTCAAATACTTTTTCTGCATCGATTGAGAGGATCATATGGTTCTTGTCCTTTTATTTTACTAATGTGTATCACATTGATTTCTGTGAATGTTGAACCACCCTTGCAGCCCAGGAATAAATCCCACTTGGTCATGATGAATAATCCTTTTAATGTATTATTGGATCCTATTAGTATCATGGTGAGAAGTTTTGCATCTCTGTGCATCAGGGGTATTGGTCTATAATTCTCCTTCTTGGTGAGGTTTGTCTAATTTTGGGATCAAGGTAATGCTGGCCTCATAGAATGAGTTTGGAAGTTTACCTTCCATTTCTATTTTTTGAAAGAGCTTCAGAAAAATAGGTATTAATTCTTTAAATGTTTGGTAGAATTCTGATGGGAAGCCATCTGGTCCTGGACTTTGGTTAGGAGATTTTCTATTACTGCTTCAATTTCTTTGCTGGCAATGGGTCTGCTCTGGTTTTCTATTTCTTCCTGTTTCAGTTTTGGTCGTTTATGTTTCTAAGAATGCATGCATTTCTTCCAGATGGCCTAATTTGTTGGCATATTGCTCATAATATTCTCTTGTAATTGTATTTCTTCAGTGTTGTGAGCTCTCCTCTCATTTGTTATTTATTTGGGTCCTTTCTTTTTTTTGATAAGTCTGGCTACAGGTGTATTCATCTTATTCTTTCAGAGAACTGGCTCCTGATTTCTTTGATCTGTTCTTGATTTCTGTTGATTTTTGCTCTAATATTATTTCTATTCTCCTACTGGATTTAGGCTTTTTTTTTTTTTTTTTTTTTTTTTTTTGCTGTTCTTTCTCCAGCTCCTTCAGGTGTAAGGTTAGGTTGTATATTTGAGACCTTTCTTGTTTCTTGAGAAAGACCTGTATTGCTATGTACTTCCCTCTTAGATTGCATTTGCTGCATCCCAAAGGTTCTGAACTGTTTTGTTTTCATGTATTTTAAAAATTCTTTAATTTCCTGGTTGACCCATTCATTCTTAGTAGGAATCTATTTAATCTCCATGTATTTGTGTTCCTTACAAATTTCCTCTAGTGATTATGTTCAAGTTTTAAAGCATATTAGTCTGAAAATATGCAGGGAATGATCCCCATCTTTTGGTACTGTTTGAGACCTGATTTGTGACCCAGTATGTGATCTGTTCTGGAAAATGTTCCATGTGCACTCGAGAAGAATGTCTATTCTGTTGCTTTAGGATGAAATGTCCTGAATATATTTGTGAAGTCCATCTGGTCCAGTGTCATTCAAAGCCCTTGTTTCTTTGTTGATCTTCTGCTTAGATGATCTGTCCATTGCAGTGAGTGGGGTGTTGAAGTCCCCTACTATTATTGTATTATTATCAATGTGTTTCCTTAATTTTGTTAATTATTTTATAAAATTGGCTGCTCCCAAGTTAGGAGCCTAAATATTTATAATTGTTAGATCTGGATAGAACCTTTTATTGTGATAGAGTGTCCTTCTTCATCTCTTATTGCAGTCCAGGTTCTTCATCTCTTATTGTTACTCCAGGTTTCCTTTGATGTCCATTAGCATGATAAATGGTTCTCTACCCCCTCACTTTAAATCTGGAAGTGTCTTTGGGTCTAAAATGAATCTCGGGATGCCTGGGTGGCTCAGCAGTTGAGCATTTGCCTGTGGTGCAGGGGTGTGATCCTGGAGTTCCAGGATCAAGTCCCCATTGGCTCCCTGTAGGGAGCCTGCTTCTCCCTCTGCCTAGATCTCTGCCTCTCTCTGTGTGTTTCTCATGAAAAAAATAAAAATAAAAATAGTCTCATAGACAGCATATCAATAGGTCTTGTTTTGTTGTTTTTGTTTTTATCCAATCTGACACCCTGTGCCTTTAGATAGGAGCATTTAGTCCATTTACATCTAGAGTAACTATTGAAAGATATGAATTTAGTGCCATTGTATTACCTGTAAAGTCACTGTTTCTGCATATTGTCTCTTTTCCTTTCTGGTCTTTGTTACTTTGGGGCTCTCTTTATTCAAAGGATCCCCTTTTAATTCTTGCAGGACTAGTTTAGTGATCACAAATTCTTTTAGTTTCTGTTTGTCCTGGAAACTCTTTATCTCTCCTTCTATTCTGAATGATGGCCTTGCTGGATAAAGTGTCCTTGACTGCATATTTTTCTCATTTAGCACCTTGAATACATCATGCCAGTCCTTTCTGGCCTCCCAGGTCTCTGTGGATAGGTCTGCTGCCAGTCTAATGTTTCTACCTTTTTAGGTTAAGGACCACCTCTTATCCTGAACTGCTTTCAGGATTTTCTCTTTATCTCTGAAATTAGCAAGTTTCACTATTATATTACAAGGTGTTGACCCATTTTTATTGATTTTTTGAGGGAGGTTCTCTGTGAAATTTGTCTTTAAAGTAAAAGTCAAGTATCCTAAAGACCATGTGTGTTTAGGCAATAGGTTATTGCCATCCCTCTGAGTGGCCCTGGATTTAAAATCATTTAAAAATCCATCTGGACACATCTCCTCAGAAAGAGACTCTACAGACCTACTGAATGATGGCTGAAGGCCAGACCAGCCCACCTGGGGACTGCAGGAGAGCACAGCATGAGGGCAAGCACATCAAACCTCTGGCCTCAGCCCGTAGCTTCCAGAGATCATCACTCTCCTAGAAGAGCAGTGAGAACAATCACCACTCAGCCTACTTGAAGTAGTGATAGCCTGGCTGTAATTGCTAGACTATAAGCTCCATGAAGGCTGGAATCTTATTTCGATCCCCAGTATGTCCCAAGCTCCTAGTATGATACTGATAGACACTGAGTGCTCATTAAACTTTGTTGTTAATGAATGTGTCTGTCCCTTCTCACTGAGGACTATAGCAACTTCACACTGTTTTCCTGGCCAATGAGGAGAGTTCCTTCATCTTCCAGTTGGTAACCTAGAAGCTCACCTTCCCCATCAGTTGGGAGAAAGGGGGCGCTGGCAGAGACCTTGTTAACAGTAAAGTCTACACCATGCTGTCCTTTGGAAGCTGGACCTATGGCTACAGGCCCTTGTCTTCACAGAGGGACGCAGAAAAGAGCAAAGGACATGAAAATGCCCCATCTGTTCCCAGGCTGTGCCTGCTGGGCAGAACAGTCTAGTGTAACAATGCTGTGGGTCAAGCCCCTGAAGATGCAAGAGCAAGGGGCCCACTGACACAGGGTGCCTCTCCTCAACCTTCGTGGATGTTAATTCACAGCTTCATGATCACTATCCGGGCATTTCTTCTCGCAACTCCCATTTTCTCCCTCCTTTTCCCAGCTCTGAATTGCGGGGACTGCACTGGCCATCATGGTACACGGGAGCCTTGTGCTCAAATGCATTCCTCAGAGGGGCAGCAGCCCGGAAGTGCTTTAAGAATGCAGATCTCGGGCCCCACTCCAGATACTGCAGGATCAGAATGTGCTTTTCTTTCTTTTTTTTTTTTTAAGATTTCATTTAATTATTCATGAGAGACACAGAGAGAGGCAGAGACATAGGCAGAGGGAGAAGCAGGCTCCTCACAGGAAGCCTGATGTGGGACTCAATCCCTGAACTGGGATCATGCCCTGAGCCAAAGGCAGACGCTCAACTGCTGAGCCACCCAGTTGTCCCCAGAATATGCATTTTTAACAGGATCTCTTGATGAATTGTATGCATACTAGGTTTGAGAAGTACTGGGGTGGAGTATACAATCATCTTTGAGAAAATGACCATACCGGCTTTCTATTTGCTGCAGTAACAAATGACCACCAATTTAGTGGCTTCAGATAATACTCATTTATTATCTCCCATTTCAGTGGCCAGCAGTCTGGGCCCAGTGTAGCTCTTTCAGTTTCTCTGCTCTAAGGCCTCAAAAGGCTGTGGATAGGGCAGCCCGGGTGGCTCAGCGGTTTAGTGCCTGCCTTCAGCCCAGGGCCTGATCCTGGGGTCCCGGGATCAAGTCCCATGTCAGGCTCCCTGCATGGAGCCTGCTTCTCCCTCTGCCTGTGTCTCTGCCTCTCTCTCTCTCTCTCTATCTCTCTCTTTCATGAATAAATAAAACCTATTAAAAAAAAGTGACTGATTGAAAAAATTCAAGGCAGCCAAAAAAAAAAAAAAAGTTGCGGACACAGTGTTGGCTGGGCTGGGTTCTTCTCTGTAGGCTTGGGGGAAGATTCAGCTTCTGGGATTCATTTCCTTATCCCATTTTGCACATGGCCCCCTTCATCTTTAGATTTTATTTATTTATTTATGAGAGACAGAGAGGCAGAGGGAGAAGCAGGCTCCATGCAGGGAGCCTGACGTGGGACTCGATCCTTGGTCTCCAGGATCACGCCCTGGGCGGAAGGCAGGCGCTAAACCCCTGAGCCACCCAGGGATCCCCTCCCTTCATCCAGTGGTTGTCCTACTTTGGTTCTGACTTCTGCTTCAGGCTCCCATGATTACACTGGGCCCCCTGGATAATCCAGGAAAATCTCCCTAAGGTCAACTGATGATAACCTTAATTTCATCTGCCGAGTCCCTCTTGTCAGGTGATGTAACATAACCACAGGCATGACATCAGAAGGTGAAGGTCATGTGGGCCAAAAACCTGCCTAGCCCAAAGATCATCAGGGATGGGTACAATTGGGATTAATCATCTCAAAAGGGTGTTCCCAAGAGCTTTGGTCATCTGTCAGCTTCTCTACCTGCCATACCCTTTTGGTTCTTCCTTGGCCCTTAGTTTCACTCCAATTAACCACTGTCTACCTTCCGCCCTGGCATATAGTGTCCCTCAACATACCTCCATTCACTCCCAACTCAGAAGAGCTCTTACATGAAGGTGCACATAATTCTGCAAAGCCTACCCCCAAATGTTCTCAGCCACCCAGAGGGAAGGATCACAAGGAAAAATTCTAGTGTCAAAACATATGGCAACTCACGCCTACCATTTCATTCACCCTTGGCTCCTCCATGAGAGACCTGGGACTGTGACCTGCAGGACAGAAGGAGCCCTGGAAGCATGAGAGTCAGCAGGAGGGCCCCAGGGGCTCTGCCCCACCCCAGGTTCCCCCTAAACAAGCAACCTAACTTCCTGGTTGTCTTGGGGTCTCTTGCCATCAGCAGGATTGTGAATTCTTCCAATCCCAGAGAGAGACTCACATTCAAGTGGTTAGAGTGGTCGTATCTTCAAACAGATCCAAAACTAATAGCCTGTCACTAACTGGTTGGTCACCAGTCAAATCCAATTTGTTCTCAAGAAGGCCCTTAAGACTTATCCCAAGGCCACACAAATAATTTGAACAGACTGATCTAGGGGATGTTTCTTAACTACTTTGTTTCTGTTTTTCGTACTTTTTTTTTTAAACAAATATTGTTTATTTTGTTTAAAGATTTTTATTTATTTATTCATGAGAGACACAGAGAGAGAGGCAGAGACACAGGCAGAGGGAGAAGCAGGCTCCATGCAGTGAGCCCGACATGGGACCTGCTCCCGGGACTCCAGGATCACGCCCTGGGCTGAAGGCAGCGTTAAACTGCTGAGCCACCCAGGCTGCCTGTTTTTCATGCTTAAATACCAATCCTTATTGGTCTTGACTCCCAAGTGATTTTTTTAAAGATTTTCTTTCTTAGAGAGAGAGCATGCAGAAGTGGGGGGAGGCACAGAAGGAGAAGGAGACTCTCTGCTGAGCAGGGAGCCCAACTTGGGGCTTGATCCCAGGACCCCAAGATCATGACTTGAGCTGAAGGCAAATGCTTAATGGACTGAGCCACCCAGATGCCCCTCAAGTGATTTTTTTTTTTTTTTTATTGTCTCTAAGAAGCAGGTCCCATCAGTGGACAAATCCTGCCACATCTGACTGGTCAAAGACTGTGTTTCAGCTTCCTGAAAGCAAATTCAAATATCATTTCTAAAATGATATTTAGTGGGTTTTTTTTTTTTTGAGATTAAAAAAATTTAAGTAATCTCTATATCCAACATGGGACTTGAACTCACAACCCTGAGATCAAGAGTCCTATGCCCCACCAACCAGCGCTCCATTCCTAAAACATTTTTAAGTTTGAAACATGGTAGCATAATTGGCCTAAAAAAGCTTATTTGAGGGACAGTAGTCCCTGGGATGTGAGGTGCACAGCTTCTCCCCTCCGGAAGCACTGGCCCATGTACAGGTGATCCTGGTGAGGAGCACGTGCAGATCCACTGCTCCAAACCCCTCCCCTTCGGTGCGGGCACTGACGGATCTGGAAGACCAATCTCCTTAGCAAACTCTGTTTCACCTTCTCGAAGTTCCAACCTGACCACTTCACCGAAACGAGAAAAGCCAAGTGAAATTAAGAATTGCAATGCGGAAGAACAGTTCAGGTTCCCAAAGTCATGACCCCCTCCTGCTACATGTGGCTTCTGCACTGGCTGTAGGCAGGCCCAGGACGCTTCCGGCTCCACTCTGGCCATGTCCTTCTCTGAGTGACCGTCACTCCAACCCATCAGCAGGACTGCAGTGATGTGCACCTGTTTCCAGTTAGCAGGAAGGAAGTGCTCCGGGCACATCTGGAACCTCAAGGAGGGTGAGCCCTCAGAAAGGAACATTTAGAAAATCTGCGTGGGGACGCCTGGGTGGTTCAGTGGTTGAGCGTCTGCCATGAGCCCAGGGTGTGATCCTGGGATCCAGGATCGAGTCCCACATCGGGCTCCCTGCATGGAGCCTGCTTCTCCCTCTGCCTGTGTCTCTGCCTCTCTCTCTGTGTGTGTCTCTCATGAATAAATAAATCTTAAAAAAAAAAAAAAAGAAACATCTGCATGTTGGCACCATGTGTATATTTTCTCATTTATCCATTTTCTCATTAATCCATTCAGTGCAGAAGGGCAGTGGTGCAGTAATTTTAGTTAGAGAGCTGCGGCCCGGGAGTCGAGGGACCTACCTCCGGTTTCTAGCAATCTAATGTCGCTGTGGATTCACAGTCACGTCTGCTTTCCTCTCCATCTGAGGTGAATGATGGGGGATCCAAGCTGAAGTGCTGTCTTCCAGCAGGCTCTCAGGACAGCCTGGGGGCGCCTCCTCACGCTACACCTTCTGGGACAGGCCGTCCGGCCCTGTTTGGATTATGCAGAGAGGGCAAACCAGCTTTTCATATCTCAGCACTGCACACCTGGGGAAAATTCACACCGAGAAAGGACAACAGTTTAAGGTACAGGACAAACGATAAAAGATCTAGCTAAATGGTATGTTTTACAGAAAACCCTAAAAGAGGCACTAAAACACAGAACAAGAGTGAGAAAGCCTATATATACAAAATGGGACCACATAAGCTCTACTGTAATTTGTCCATTTGGCACCCACCGAAGTGACCAAAATTAAAGAGGATGGACAGTGGGGGGCATCTGCCTTTGGCTCAGGTCATGATCCTGGGGTTTCGGGATCAAGCCCTGTGTCAGGCTCCCTGCTCGATGGGGAGCCTGCTTCTCCCTCTGCTCCTCCCCCTGCTTGTACTCTTGCTCTCACTTACTTGCTCAAATAAATTTTAAAAAATCTTTAAAAACAAATACATAGAGAGGGTAGACAAAACTTCCAAGTATAAACCAGGCTGGATATCTAAGGAAACCAATGCACAATTATCCTGGACCTACAAATACAATACATTTGATTTTTTTCATTTTATTTTTAAAATGTGTGTGTGTGTGTGTGTGTGTGTATGTATATATATATATAAATTTTTTTTAATTGTGGCAGAGTTGAGACACGATGTTGCATTAAATTCAGGTCTACGGCATAATGATGCCCAACTCCAAGCTCTGCTCTGCTCGCCCCAGGTGTGGCCGCATGGTGGGCACACAGCGCTGTTAGGATACCCTGGCTGTCGCCGATGTTCTGCCTTTATCCCCGGGAGTTACTCCATAACCGGACACCTGCACCGCCCCCCACTATAGCCACGTGGCCCAATTCCTCATGCCCCTCCCCTCTGAAAAGCTTCAGTTGATTCTCTGTATTTATAGCCCTGATTCTACTATGGTTTGTGGGTTGTCACTTTTGCATTTTATTTTTTAAAGATCTTATTTGAGGGACCTGGGTGGCTCAGTGGTTGAGCATCTGCCTTCAGCTCAGGGAGTGGCCCCAGGATCTGGGATCGAGTCCCACATCGAGCTCCCCGCAGGGAGCCTGCTTCTCCCTCTGCCTGTCTCTGCCTCTCTGTGCGTCTCTCATGAATAAATAAATACATATTTTAAAAATTTTATTTGAGAGTGAGAGAATGTGAGATAGAGACCATGAGCAGGGGGAGGGGTAGAGAGGGAGAAGCAGATTCCTCGCTGAGTAGGAAGCCCCACATGGGATTCGATCCCAGGACCCTGGGATCATGACCTGAGCCAAAGGCAGATGCTTAGCCACCTGAGCCACGCAGGTGCCCCCATTTTATATTTTATATTTCATATGAGTGAAGTCCGATGGTATTTATCTCTTTCTCTCTTACTATTTCACTTACTAGTGGCAAATGGTAAGAATTCACTCTTTTCTATAGCTCAGTGGTACTCCATTGTGCGTGTGTGTGAGAGAGAGAGAGAGAGAGAGAGAGGGAGGGAGGGAGAGAAAGAATAAACATCTACTTTGTCTCTTCATCACTCAGTGGGCACTTCGGTTGCTTCCATGTCTTGGCTATTGTAAATAATGCTGAATTAAGTATAGGGGTGCATGTATCTTTTGGAATCAATAATTTTGTTTTCTTTGGGTAAATACCCAGTAGTAGGGATTACTGGATCGCATGTATTACTCTTTAATTTTTTGAAGAACCTCCTCCATACTGTTCTACGGTGGCTGTGCCAATTTACATTCTCCGCCAACAGTGCACGAGGGTTCCTTTTTCTCCATGTCCTAGTGAATACTTATCACTTCTTGTTTTTACTTTGTTTTTTGATTCTAGCCATTTGGACAGGCGTGAGGTGATATTTCATGGTGGCTTTGGTTTGCATTTCCCCGGTGATTAGTGATGTTGAGCATCTGTTCATGCGTCCATTGACACTCTATATGTTTTCTTTGGAAAAATGTCTATTCAGGTACCCTGCTCATTTGATAATTGGACTACTTGTTTCTTTGGTGTTGAGTTGAACAAGTTCTTTATATATTTTGGGTATTACTCCCTTAGCAGGTATATCATTAGCAAACATCATCTCCTCTTTTGTTTCTTGGGAGATTTTTTTTATTACTATTTAAACTTCTTTGCTGGTTATTGGTCTTTTCAGGTTTTCTATTTCTTCCTGTTTCAGTTTTGGTAGTCAGTAGGTTTCTAGGAAGTTATTTATTTCTTCCAGATTAATTTGTTGACATATGATTTTTCCTCTTAAGATTTTGTTTATTTATTCATGAGAGACAGAGAGGCAGAGACACAGGCAGAGGGATAAGCAGGCTCCATGCAGGGAGCCCCAGGACCAGGATCACACCCTGGGCCAAAGGCAGACGCTCAACTGCTGAGCCACCCAGGCATCCTGATTTTTCAAAATATTCTTATAATTGTATTTCTGTGGTGTTGATTATGATCTCTCTATTTTTAAATATTTATTTGAGAGCGAGAGAAACCCAAGCAGACCCCATACTGAGTGCAGAGCCTTGATGCAGGGGCTCGATCTGACAACCTTGAGATCATGACCTAAGCCAAAACCAAGAGTCGGGGATGCTTAACCAACCGCA
Organism: Canis lupus dingo; assembly: GCF_003254725.2. Taxonomy (NCBI): domain Eukaryota; kingdom Metazoa; phylum Chordata; class Mammalia; order Carnivora; family Canidae; genus Canis; species Canis lupus. The sequence continues at coordinate 37,796,793 of NC_064265.1, read as the reverse complement.
CCACCTAGGTGCCCCGTCTCCTCTTTCATTTGTTATTTTATTTATTTGGGTCCTTTCTCTTTTCTTTTTGATAACTCTGGCTAGGGGTTTATCTATTTTATTATTTCAAAGAACCAGCTCTTAGTTTCATTGATCTGTTTATTTATTTAATCTTTATTACTTCCCTTCTGATTTTAGATTTATTTCCTGTTCCTTTTCTAGTTCTTTCAGGTGTAAGGTTAAGTCCTGTATTTGAAAATTTTCTTGCTTCTTCAGGTAGGCCTGAATTGCTACGTACCTCTCTCTTATGACTACTTTTGTTGCAACCCAAGTGTTTTGGACTGTTATGTTTTCATTTGCTTCTGTGTATTTTTAAAATTTCTTTCATTTCCTGGTTGACGCATTCATTCCTTAGTATGACGCTCTTTAACCTCCATGAATTTGTGGTCTTTCCAAATTTTTTGTGTTTGATTCCAAGTTTCATAGCGTTGTGGTTTGAAAATGCACATGGTATATTCTCAGTCGTTTTGTACTTGTTGAGGTCTGGTTTGTGACCCAGTATGTGACCTGTTTTGGAGAACACTCCGTAGGCGTTATAAAGACTGCGTTCTGCTTCACGATGAAATGTTCTGAATGTATTTAAGTCCATCTGATCCAGTGTGTCATTCAAAGCTATTGTTTCTTTGTTAATTTTCTTAGATGATCTGTCCATTGCTGTAAATGGGGTGTTAAAGTCCTTTACTGTTATGGTATTGTTATCAATGAGTTTGTTTGTTATTAATTGGTTTATATATTTGGGTGCTCCCAAGTGGGGGCATAAATGTTTACACTTGTTAGACCTTCCTCTTCTTCTTTTTTTGAATTTTAAAATAAGTAAAGATTTTACTTATTCATGAGAGACAGAGAGGGGCAGAGACACAGGCAGAGAGAGAAGCAGGCTCCTCACAGGGAGCCTGATGCAGGACTCAATCCTTGGACTGGGATCATGCCCTGAGCCAAAGGTGTTCCCAATTGTTAGATCTTCTTATTGACTAAACCCCTTTATTGTGATATAGTGTTGTTACAGTCTTTGATTTAAAATCTAGTTTGGGGGGTGCCTGGGTGGCTCAGTTGGTTGAATGTCCAACTTTGTTTTGGTTCAGGTCATGATCTCATGGGTTATAAGATTGAGCCCTGCATTGGGGTCCACACTCAGCAAGGAGTCTGCTTGATTCTCTCTCTCTGCCCCGCCTCCCATTTGCATGTTCTCTCTCTCTCTCTCTCTCAAATAAATCTTTTTTTTTAAAATTTTTATTTATTTATGATAGTCACAGAGAGAGAGAGAGAGGCAGAGACATAGGCAGAGGGAGAAGCAGGCTCCATGCACCGGGAGCCCGATGTGGGATTTGATCCCGGGTCTCCAGGATTGCGCCCTGGGCCAAAGGCAGGTGCTAAACCGCTGCGCCACCCAGGGATCCCCTCAAATAAATCTTTAAAAAAAAAAGAGACCTAGTTTGATATAAGTATGGCTACTCTGGCTATATTTCTTTCTAAAGATTTTTTTTTAAAGATTTTATTTATTCATGAGAGACAAGAGAGAGGAAGAGACATAGGCAGAGGGAGAAGCAGACTCCCTGTGGGGAGCCTGATGCAGGACTTGATCCCAGGAGCCCGGGATCATGACCTAAGCCAAAGGCAGAGGCTCAACTACTGAACCACTCAGGTGCCCCAAGATTTATTTATTTTAGAGTATGAGCGTGGGGAGATGCAGAGGGAGATGGGAGAGAATCTCAAGCAGACTCTGTGCTGAGGGCTCCATCCCACAATAACCCTGAGATCATGACTCAAGCAAAAATCAAGAGACAGATGCCTAATTGGGCCACCCAGACACCCTGCTCCAGCTTTCTTTTGGTGTCCATTAGCATGACACATGGTTCTCCATCCCCTCGCTTTTTTTTTTTTTTCCCATGTAGACTCCACTCTGGGTGTGGAACAACACTGGGCTCAGGCGCATGACCCTCAGGTTAAGACCTGAGCTGAGATCAGGAGTCGGACACTTAATTGAGCCACCCTTGCACTCCTATCCTCTCTTTCAATCTGGAGGTGTCTTTTTTTTTTTTTTTAAGATTTATTTATTTATTTGAGAGAGAGAGAGAGAGAGAGAGAGAGAACACGAATATACACACATGTGAGTGAGGGGAGGGGCAGAGGGAGAGAATCTCCCAGCAGATTCCCTGGTGAGTGTGGAGGCCAAACAGGGCTCAATCCCACAACTCATGAAATCATGGCTTGGGATGAAACCAAGAATTGGATGATGCTCAAACAGCTGAGCCACGCAGGTGCCCTTGGAAGTGTCTTTTGGTCTACAATTAATCTCTTATAGGCAGCATATACATGGGTCTTGGTTTTATTTTGTTTTGTTTTGTTTTAATCTTGTGGTTTGCTTTTTTACCCCATGTCTTTTGACTGGAGCATTTAGTCCATCTAAATTCAGAGTGAGTATTGATATGCCATTGTATTACCTGTAAAGTTGGTTTTTCTGGAGATTTTCTCTGTTCCTTTCTGGTCTTTGTTACTTTTGGGCTCTCTTTCCTACTGAAAGATATGTCATGCAGGGTTGGATTAATGGTCACAAGCTCCTTTAGTTTTTGTTTTGGAGATTCTTTATCTCTCCTTCTATTCTGAATGACAGCCTTGTTGGAAAAAGTATTTCTAGCTATATATTTTTCCCATTCGGCATGTTGAATATATCACACTACTTTCTTCTGGCCTGCCAAGTTTCTGTGGAAAGATCTACTGCTAACATTTTTGTCTTCCCTTGTAGATTAGGAATTTCTTTTCCCTTGCTGCTTTCAGGATTCTCTCCTTACTCTCTGTATTTATTTATTGATTTTTTATTTATTGATTTTTTATTTTATTTTTTTTTACTCTCTGTATTTTGCAAATTTTACTACACTGTCTCAGTGTTTGCCTGCTTTTGTTGATTTTGATGAGAGTTCTCTGTGCCTCCCGGATTTGGATGTCTGTTTCCTTTCCTGGATTTTTTTTTTTTTTAAGATTTTATTTATTCATGAGAGACACAGAGAGAGAAGCAGAGACACAGGCAGAGGGAGAAGCAGGCTCCACGCAGGGAGCCCGATGCGGGACTCGATCCCGGGTCTTCAGGATCACGCCCTGGGCTAAAGGCAGACACTTAACCGCTGAGCCCCCCATGCGTCCCCTTTCCCCAGATTAAGGAAGTTTTCAGCTATCATTTTCTCAAACTGTCTGTTCCTTTTCACCTCTCTTCTTCTGGGACTCCATTGATACAAATGTTATTATGCTTTATGGAGTTGCTGAGTTCCCTAAGTTTACATTCATGATCCAATATTTTTCTTTCTTTTCAGCTTCATTATTTGTCATAATCTTTGTCACATTCATTCCTGTGCTTTTTCCACCCTTGTGGTTATTATGTCCAGTCGGTTTTACATCTTGGTTATAGCATTTTTTATTTTGGCCTGACTAGTTTTTAGGTCTTTTATCTCTGTGGTAAGGGACTCCTTGGTGATTCCTATGCTTTTCTCAAGCCCAGCTAGTATCCTCATGATTAGTTGTTTTATTTATTTATTTTTTTTTAAAATTTTTTTAAATTTTTATTTATTTATGATAGTCACAGAGAGAGAGAGAGAGAGAGAGAGGCAGAGATATAGGCAGAGGGAGAAGCAGGCTCCATGCACCGGGAGCCCGATGTGGGATTCGATCCCGGGTCTCCAGGATCGCGCCCTGGGCCAAAGGCAGGCGCCAAAGTGCTGCGCCACCCAGGGATCCCTGATTAGTTGTTTTATTTTTTTTTTTTTTTTTTTTTTTTTTTTTTTTTTTTTTAAATTTTTATTTATTTATGATAGTCACAGAGAGAGAGAGAGAGAGGCAGAGACACAGGCAGAGGGAGAAGCAGGCTCCATGCACCGGGAGCCTGACGTGGGATTTGATCCCGGGTCTCCAGGATCGCGCCCTGGGCCAAAGGCAGGCGCTAAACCACTGCGCCACCCAGGGATCCCTGATTAGTTGTTTTAAATATTTCAGGCATATTATGTCTGTTTTCATTAGCTCCCTGGCTGTGACCTCCTCTTGTTCTTTTGGGATGAGTTCCTCCAGCTTGGCATTCTGTCTAGGTCTCTGTCTTCTGTGTTGGGGAAGCCTGCTAGGTTTCCTGCGTCTGCAAGTAAGGGCTATATTAAGAGATCCTATGCTGTCCAGGGCCTGACATTTCAGGAAGCGTTTCTGGTGTGCTGGGTGTACTCTGCTGTTGTGTTTTAGCTGTTCTTCCCCTAGGGCCAGTCTTCTGTAGTTTCTCCTTGCCTGCAGTGTGGACTATTTGGACCCCTTGACCACTGTGGTGAGTGTTAACCAGGTATGTTTTGGTCTATTTGCTAAAAGAAGCTAGATCTTGGGGCACTTGGGTGGCTCAGGTCATTGATTTCAGGGTCGTGGGACTGAGCTCTGCATTGGGCTCCCTGCTCAGCCGGGAACCTGCGTCTCCCTCTCCTCCTGCTTCTCCCCCTGCTTGTGCTCTCTCTCTCTCTCTGCCAAATAAAATCTTAAGATCTAGCCTTTTTTTTTTTTTTAAATAAATTTCCCCTAGAGCTGAAGCTGTGCAGCGCTCTGTGCCCAGTACACTTGGCGCAGGCCAGAGAGAGGTAGGGTGTGTGTGTGGGGGGGTGTGCGTGCCGCTCTCCTGGGGGAGAGGCCTGCTCTTGCTGTGACTCCCGGGCACACGAGGCCTAGTTCCCAAGTACCCGCGGCCAGGGAGGGGGCCGGGCCTGGAGTGAGGGGCGCAGGCCTCTCACTGCCGCTCACCGAAGCCCGTGCTAATGCCCGGGGGTAAAGATGCCTTGCGCCAGCTCCTTGGTCCCGAGCGGGAGCTCGTGCGGCCGGTGGCCCTGCGGACCGTCGTGCGTGCCGGGCTCCTTCAGGCCCCTGCCTTCAGCCTGCGCGGGCCCCTGTTTTAGCTCGGGCTCCGCTGGATCTCCCCCTCCGCCGCTTAGGGCCGGCGCGGTGCAGACCTGCTGACCTCTGGGGGGCGTCGCCCGCTGCGGTGGGTGCGGGAGCTCCTGGGGTCCCCGGGACAGCACAGCAAGGAGCCAGAGCAGGGGCTCAGCTCGGGCGGGGCAGCCCCGGCCCCTGTGGGCTCTGGCTCCTGAGAGAGGCCGCCCCCCTCCCAGATGCTCTCCAAGAGGAGGAGGAAGGGCTCGCCAGGCCACCAGGGGAGCCTGGGACCAAGAGGCCCCCGCCTCGGCCTCCACGGGAGCAGCGCTCCCCACCCTGTTGTGGGGGGTTTCCTGTGCGGTGCCCTCCCCGCCTCCGGGATCGGGCTCCCCCCTACAGCACCCCCCCAACCCCCACCTCCCACCTTCCCGTCCCCTCCATCTAGTCGTGCGGTTTCTTCAGTCCTCGGATTTCCTGGGTGTTCAGAACCCTGCGGGATCGACCTGCTGTGTTTGAGCGAGGAAGAGGCAGAGTCCCCCTTCTACTCTTCCACCTTAACTCCTCCCCCCACCTTTTTCTTATTTTGAGGGGCTTTTAGTTTTGTGTTTCCTCGTCTTCTAGATCACTGATGGGTTCTTCTGCATCTATTCCGTTGGTTCCTTCTAGCATATTTTTCAACTTATTTTACTCAACTGCGATTAGTTTTTAGTATTCTGTTGAGGTTGTGAATATATCCACTCTTTTCTCCAGTCCAGTGAGCACGTTTGACCATTACTTTGAATTTTTTTTTCCCCTAAGATTTTATTTATTCATGAGAGACAGAGAGAGGCAGAGACCTAGGGAGAGGGAGAAGCAGGCTCCGTGTGGGGAGCCCAATGTGGGACTCGATCCCAGGATATCAAGATCTTGACCCGAGCAAAAGGCACTCAGCTGAGCCACCCAGGTCTCCTACTTTCAACTTTGTATCAGTAGATTGGTTCTCTCCTTTTTAGTTTTTTTCTTTTGTGGCTTTTTCTTGCTCTTTCATAGGAAGCATATTCCTCTCCTTTTGCTGGACTCTGGGTTTCTCTGAATTAGAAATCCAACTACTTCTCCTGAATTTGAAGAAATGGTCTTGTGTGTGGTTGTCCGCTTGTGTAGGCTGTGTGGGCCTGGCAACTTTGGCTGTCTGCCCAGAGTTGCAGTGGCGTGGGCTGGGTTCCTGGGGCACTCCATGATGCGGTTGCCCTTGGTGGGATGCTGAAGTGAGCATGGGGTAGGGTGGTCCTGTGGATCTCCAGAAACTATGGCAGTATAGCTAAAGTGGACATTGGTACAGGCTATGGCAGTCCTGGGGCTCTCCAGAGGGCACCCTGGAGCTGTCTGGCAGGACAGCTGAAGTTAAAGTGTACACATCAGGATGTCCTGGGGTACTCCCCTTAGGTGGTACTTTGGTGGGGAGGTTGGAGCCTATGTGTACTACAGGCCAGGGGCGTATGTGTGTGGGTGGCTAGAGCCAAAGTGAGCAGGAGCCTGGAGGTCCTGGTGGCTCTCTGCATTGGGAGTGCTCTGGCCAGGTGTCTGGAGTGTTCCAGGATGCGGGGACCTGTCACCTTGGAGAGACAGGTATTGTAGTGAGCAGCGACTGCAGGTCTCCTGGTATGCACATGGATGGTCTTGGGCTGGTGGGTATGAGGGGTCAGAGTTCACGGACACACTGATCACAGTGCCTGCACTCCGCTCCTGTCTGTAGTATCAAGGTGGAGGGGGGACTGTAAATGGTAGTGATCACCCACCTACCCTAGTTCCAAAAGTGCCCTTCTGTTAGGTAGGGTTTCAGTGCTGTGATTTTTATATTCTAGTTGCTCGTTTAAATGGCAGCTTTTTCCTCTGTGCCCCCAGGCAAACCAATCTGTGCAGTCTTACATAAGCATTCCACCCCACTGCAGCAGTGTCAGGGTTTCCCTTTGTCACGGGCTGGTCCTTCTTATAATTTTCCACGTGCAGCTCTCAAGTTAGCGGTCTTCAGGAGAACTTGCTCTATAAATATGTGTAGATTTGGTTATGCCTGTGGAGGAGAGTTAAGGGTCTTCCTACTTTGCCATCTTGGACCCTTTTCCCCCAACCTCCTGAATTTAAGTATCAGCTAAAGACAACTGACAGTTGAGACTTCTCCATCCAGTAGTCAAACCAGTGCTAGACTCCATGGCCAAGGAAGCAAATCTGGTTGTCTTAGTCCTCTGGTCTCTTGTTATTCAGACTGTGGTCTAGGAATAAGCAGCAAAGCTGTGACTTAGAGACCATATCCAACAATTTCCTATGGAATCAGAATCCGCATGTTAAGATATCTGGTGAAGTTGTGAGGAAAATGTGAAATGAAGCAGAAATGCAGACTCATTGTGTCCAGAGTCCTTTTCATTCCCAAGCTTTTCATCTGTATCATGCTGGCCCAGCTCCTTTTGATCCTCCCCTCCATGTAACACTTGCCTCTTGAAAGGGACCATTGCAGGGCAGTCACCCCACCTCCTTGGGCTCTTGCACACAACAGCCATTACCGTAACTTTCCCACTGTATCTTGTCCCAGAGCCTGTTCCATTTCCTTCTCATCTTCGAGAGACCATGTCTTTGTCTCTATATTCTCAGTCTGGCACATCATTACCTGCCACTCAGCAGGCCTGTGATAGTTGTTAAACCCCCTAATTTCAGTAGGAAAGAGCCAGGAAGACTTAGGTAGGTCAGCTGTGGCCACAGAGGAGTCAGGGGGTTCCCAAACTCCTCAACCAGCAAAGTGCAAATATCATTTAGTGACTTCCGTGTAGGTCTCATTTTTATTCTCCCCAAAATCCACTACCCATTTGGGATATCTCCATTCTTGTTTCATGTTCTGAGAACAAGTCTGATTTTATCTAAGCTAATTGAAACAGAACTTCCATTATACTTCAAAGACCCAAAAATACTAATTTAAAGGAATATATAATATGAATTCCACAGGAGTCAAAACTGAAAACCTTTTCACATTGAACCAGCTGAAGTGACGCTCTAGTATTGTAGCATTTTTAAAGTGGTATCGCACTCTTAAGAGACAGGGCAGGAAGGAAAATCAAAGCCCCCATACGTTTGCTCTATTAATAGCTCCAAGAATCATTTTTAGTTGCAAAGATGTTGTTATCACTAAGATCTTAGTGGCAGAGATCCCGCTGGGCTGTGTCCCATTCATCCTGGCTTGTACCAACACAAAGAAAACCATGAATGTAAGCTTTGGCCTTTTTAGGGTAAGAATTAAAAATTGGCTTAAACCACCGATCACATAGGAAGCACATCTTTTTCAGTAGAGGAGAAAGCAGGTAACAATATGACAATCGTTCCAGTACCCACTGATAGGAGAAAATATTTCACAACACTAGTCAAAGGATGCTGAAATAAAACTGGTTTGAAGCTTTGAATAAGTTCCAAGTTTTTATATTTCACAATTTATATTTTTTATTAGAGTCCACAGTCTGCTAAATAAAAGCAGTAACAAGATATTTCACAAACTATTGTACAATTTAAATCATATGAATTTAATTTCATAAAAAAATTAGGTGCATATTCATAGTGGCTAACTTAAAAATGCTGTTTCACCTATGGTCTAAAATACTTTATAAGAGATTTAGTTCCAGCACTAAAAATAATCCCATCGTATATATATTTTTTACATGTTTTACAACATAAAGTTTGTGCTCTTAATCAAGAAGATCCACAGACTAACTCAGCATGTAAAAAATAATTTTACAAAACATCAAGTCAACCTTTCAAATCCACTTTTATTTTTTTTCTCCTCACATACAGAACATCTCCCCCCCCCCACCACATTTCTTACAGCTAGAAAGTCACTTGATGATGTTCAGGTACCATTTTATCCCTAAAACTTTGCTGGCATCAAAATAGGACAGTTAACCAGTGTTAAATCTATAAAATATTTACATAGCACAGCACATTAAGCTTTAGACACTTGGCAATTAAACCACATAAAAATAAGACAAGACCCCCATACTATTCAGATTTGGTGTTCATGGTCCCTATCTGGCGACTGTACACTGGTTCAAAAGGCAGCAGAGGCAACAGGCAGTTACTTGAGAGGACACTGAACACTATGATCTGAAAGCACATTATGATGTTACCCCAAGGTCATGTACCACACCCCACCTTTCTCCAAGGTGGTCTCATAATTCTAGACGGGCAGGTCCAGCTGATACAAAATGAAGACAGACAACACAACATTTACTCTGTGGAGATATCCTAACTCCTACTATGCACGTGCTATGACTTTGAACACAACTCGTCCTAAAAACTTGTCACGATCATCCTGGTTTTTTAGGTTGGGTGATCCATCAATCTTGCACTCGACTGTTACTTCATTTGTGGTACTGCTGGTCGCATTAAAGGAGACCTGGACAGCAACTAATGGCTGCAGATAACTCACCTGGCAAATAAAGGAAAATACATGAAACTCCTGTTCTATAGTAACTTCATTTACACTTTTATCAGGAGTTTATTCTGTAAAACTTTAAAAACAAGTTTTAATTAATAATACCTACTTTCTATTGTTATTTTCAATTGAATTTTTATGGATGTAGACAGTTCCTGCGAGCACTGCTTTAAATATATCTTGTAATTAGGTTGTGTCTTGTTACCAGTTTTTAGATATTCTATAATCTTAGTTTGAGTTTCCCCTTTACCCAAGGACTCCCTTACTGATTCTGTAATTTCATGCAAATATATTCCTAACTGTATTATCAGTGTGGTTTCTAGACACATTTCTTCACTAAAAGGAACTGGGGGCTGATTCTAGGATGGAGGCAGAGAAAGTACAAGATGAATGCAGAGTATCTTGTGGTGCCAGAAAGTAGACAGGTGCTCAAAGCAGCACAAGAGCATGTCTAAAGGATGTAAGAGTCTGCCTAAGTGTCTCACTGGCCAAATCGGAGACAATTTTAGCACCAAACAGTAACAGGTAAGAAGAGTCCATGAGAATACAGGGATGTAAATAAATGGTGGAGAAGGCAAAGCTCTTTCTCAGAGCAGAATGCCAACTAAATGGAGGGGAAAAAGGGGAAAAAAAATCTGGGAACAAGCCTATTAGTAGCTGATTCAGGCAAGAATCACCAACGTGCTTAAAACTGGAGGAGAAACAGAATTGTAGAGACTCTTAAAGTACTCTCTCCACGACATACTTGCTGGTTACAAAAGAAAATAAAGCAACCTGACAGCGGAGAAACCTGGCTGATGCCACCGGAACCCAGTGTTCACGGTTACCTGACCACTCACGTGACCAATCATAGCCACATCTCTCTTGCTAGGCTATTCTGAAAACATTTCTTCTGAGGCATTCTTGCCAAAAACGTACAATCTACATTTAATCGTGAAAAACATCAGGCAAACTCAAATTAAGGAACAAACAAAATAGGCCAAAAAAAGTCCTGTGCTCATTTTTGAAGAGCACAAGGGCAAGACACAGAGGAACTGCTCCAGGTTGTGACTAAAGATCTCTTGTACCAGGAATTTGCAAGAAAGGGCATTATTGGAACAACTGGCAAAACTTCAACAATGTCTGCAGACTGGATGATAGCATTATATCAATGTTAGTTTCCTTTGATAACTCAGTTATGGTCATATAGAATGTCCTTATTTTTAGGAAAAGAAAACAAGCATTTAGTGTAAAGAGGCACTATGTTTATAACTTAGTCCAAAATGGTTCAGGAAAAATATTAAACATAAATGGATACAAATGAGGTAAAATATTAACATTTGGGAAATCTGGAAAAAGTCTACAGGAATTCTTTGTACTGTTTTTTCACCTCTGTGTATACTCTACCCACATTCTAAGTAATGAAAGAGAAAAGGGCATTTTGAAAATAACCATCCTTTATCTGCTTGGGTTTTACATTTTGGCTGGAGATGTGGGATCTCTACTTGGCATCACCATTTATATTTAGAGACCAGAACAGAGGATGCACAAGTTACACAGGCCAGGGCCTGTCTACCCCAGACAAGTGACATTTACAACCACGTACAAACTTCTAAGTACTTACATGCAGTTTTTTCCCATAATATGGAAAATATTTTAAATCTATAACTCCATTGAAGGGGTAAGTTGACAGAGTTGCTGTGTTTTCACTCTAAAGTAGAAAACAAGAAAAATTCCTTTTTAGGTCACAAAAAACAACTTAAAAATATAAAGGCAGTATCAACTGTATATAGTAATCCTACAATGCTGTTCCAATTGCATTAATGACATTTTTGAGAACAGACCTATTAATCTTGATTTGAATTCTTTGACACAAACTGTCTTAACTCTTCTTACATTTCCTGGTACAGCCTACATGCTTTTCCAGGAGAATCCCTTCTTAGAGTCAGAGCTGTTCATTCACTGTCTGAAAATCTTATCTGTCTTCCAACTACCAAATGCCAGTTTCTCCAGCCACTGATAGCAGGAATACAGCAGTCTGTATGGGACCAATGCATTCCTGAAAGGATTTAAAATACTGTGCTTCCAGACTGTAAACAATGGCTGCCATACTATAGAATGCAGGATTCAGGCTTGGGAGGCAGAAGGTCCCAAAGTTTCCTGTGATTAGTAACTGTTAGGGTAGCCAGAAGGGGAAACTATGATGCACCTACCAAAAACTATTAGGAAAAATTTAAGGTACTCCAAGCAAAGCTTTTTTTTTTTTAAACTCTTCTTAACTGATTTAAATACCCTAAAATTGAGCAGCCTGGGTGGCTCGGCGGTTTAGCACCGCCTTCAGCCCATGGCCTGATTCTGGAGACCTGGGATCGAGTCCCACATCAGGTTCCCTGCAAGGAGCCTGCTTCTCCGCCTCTCTCTCTCTCTTTCTCTCATGAATAAATAAATAAAATCTTTTAAAAATACCCTTTAATTTATGAACACATGCAAAATCAAAGTCCTGAAATTTACTGAATCATACATATTCCATATATTTAAACTAGTAAATGTGACAAATCATCCATAATCCAACTCATTCATGCTATTATTTCTATTCTTCTTGATAACAAGAATTCTCAGGTAACACATTACGAACGGGATTAATTTTAATGACTATAACACACAGTAGATGACTAAGATCAGTGCAAGTTTAGTAAGCATGAATTAAAACGTCAGTAAATGCTTGAATTCTAGTTTTAAACACACTAATTTCTATTTTTGAAAGCACACAGGAAACACTATAGCAAAACTAGTATCTTCTCTAAGGAGAAGTCCTACTCCGCTTATGTAACTCCAGGAGTAGCACATGTAACAGACAAGTAACATAGCAAGATAGCACAATGCGGAGCGACGATACCCCACAAAATGGGCAAGTTCTGATGATCCAGGTCAAACATAGGTGGGAAGAACAGGAGATAACAAGACTAAAAAAAATTGTAGAAACCATTTCTACCCTACATTTGTACTCTGTAAAAAAAAAAAAAAAAAAAAAAAAAAATCATTGTGATGAGTGCCTTTCTGTATTAATTGCTTTTCTCTTAACACATGAGCTTAATTCACAGAAGTAGATGTTCCCCCAAGATATAAAGGTTTTCTGTGGATTACTGGTACTTCTAGCCAGACACCACACTTATATTAAATTCATTTGGACCCAAGAGCCTTCTATGGGCAGGATCAATTACAAAGAGGGGGAACTGAGGCTCAGTTAAAATCACATGCTCAAGATCACCCAGATGTGATGGACTCTTAACTGTTCTCTTGGTTTGTACCAAAACCGTAATGTTGGCAAGCTTTTGTTGTTGTTGGCAAGCTTTTACTTGAACTTTATACCTTCTGTAAAAATAAACATTGAGAATTTACGAATATTGAAATGCATATCTGAATAATGATACTTTAGGGTGAAGCATACCTGTCATAGTTTTAAAATGAGTGTATTTTCTTATACACACTCACCACCCTTAAAAGACCTGAACACAAACCAAATGTTCTAAGCAGTGGTTATCTCTGAGTAGCATTTACCAATTCTTTTCTCCTGCATTTTCCTAAATGAATATTCCATCTTTTGTAGGAACCATCTTTTAAATTAAATGCCTAGAAGCTTCTTTTAATTATTTTGGTATTTTCAGGACTTTTGTATAAAACAAAGCCAATCAAACTTAAGAATATGAGATATAAAAAAATGTATTACATAAAAAGTCAACTAAAGAATTTAAAGAACACTTGATATAGACAAATGTAATGCTAATAGCCACTAGGATGGTCTACAGTAAATGTTCCCCTCTGTTCTGCAGAGCCACACCTCTAAAACATATGCACTCCACCTGATGACTAGCCTAGAAGTACAACGAAAAGTTTTACAAGCTTTCTAAAAACAAACCTATTCTATAAATAAACAAAATCCCCATCTACTTCGATTATTTTACGTTCTTTACACACAACTCTTCACACAGGGACAACAAACTGAAATCTGAATCATCAACCACAATTTTTCATTAACATTTCCATCAACTATTCTAGAAGCAAAGGATACACGATAGATAAAAATCCATGTAGAACCTCAAGAAAACAGTTACGTGGAGTTGTTTATACTGGCCAAAGGTTTACAAAATTGAAATCTTAGGAGTTTAAAGCTTTTGCCTTTGTGGCCAAAATGTGTTTTCCTTTCTTAGTAGTGTTGGCTCCACAGAGCCACTACTCCAAGCTTATCTGTGTAGTCTGCTCACATGCAAAGGCAAAAGTTCCTGCCTACAGGTATGCTGTCATGAAATTAGCACTTCTCCCTGCCTGAAGTATAGCACATAAGCCTTGGGAACTTTCTATTGGAAAGACCTGCAAGCAAGGAGGAAAAAGTTACTTTTTCTAAATGTAGCTTGCAGCCATATGTTTTCTTACCAGATGAGAGAATATGCTTAGCTTTTCAGAAGTATTTGTTTAGCAAGAAAAGCTCAGCTTAATGTAGCATCTGGTTGTAAGTAACCTACTGGCTGCACTGGCTGTGTATAAGAAGGTCAAGTGAACTGCCCATGGTTCATACACATATATTCCAACCTACATGAGAAACCAGAATTTCCTGGCTTTTTATTCTAAACAGTGAATAAATCCTCAAAAGAAATTATTAAGGATACGCTAAAGCAGAAGTTCTCAAAGTAAGAGCCTGAGACTATCCCCATCACCTGGAAACTTTAGTTAGAACTACTGAGTCAGAACTTTGAGAATGGGACCCAACAAGCCCTCCAAGTGATTCTGATGCAAGAAAGAATTTGAGAACCACTGAGCAAGAAGTTTCTGCACAGGGCAGCCTGGGTGGCTCAACGGTTTAGTGCCACCTTCAGTCCAGGGCCTGATCCTGGAAACCCGGGATCGAGTCCCACGTCAGGCTCCCTGCATGGAGCCTGCTTCTCCCTCTGCCTGTGTGTGTCTCTGCCTCTCTCTCTGTGTCTCTCTCGTGAATAAATAAAATCTTAAAAAAAAAAAAAAATTCTTATAAGAAGTTTCTGCACAAATAAATCTATTCATGGCTAAAAGAATATAGTTTTCATCACAAACAACTTTTAAAAAGATTATTGAGAGTGTGAGAGAGGGCGTGCACACACACACATAAGCCAGGGTTGGGGTGGGGGGAGGGAGAAGCAGACTCCTCACTGAGCAAGGATTCGGACTTGGGGCTCAATCCTAGGACGCTGAGAGATCATGACCTGAGCAGATGCTTAACCCACTGAGCCACCAAACTGCCTCGCAAACAACTTTAGAAGTGATTTTCAATGTAACATTTCAAGTAAGATACTTTTGACAGATTTGGGATTGGAATGCTAAATTTTGTACAACAATAAAATTAAATTTAGAACTTAACATTTTCTCCTCAGAACTCTTACCCATCATTTATATATTTGTCTTAGTTGCACTTGCAGCATGGAGAGAAAACAAAAGAAGTTATGAGATGAAAACTGCATAGCACTCTAGAAAAAATAATAAAGTAGGGATAGGAGAGAAAAATACTGCCTCTACCTTAAGGAAAATGTACCATTTTTCATGAAATCTCAGATGCCACTGATGCACACCAATTTACCTACTATTAATAAAGAGAAAATCTCATGATACGCTAGTAAGACACCAGCAATTATAAGGCCAACCCCCATTTCAGTGTTATTAAGCTAGAAAAAAAGTGAATCTCAAAATCAATGAAATATGGTATATGTAAATGTAAACACAGTGTCTATGAAATCCATGCACATGGAAAACATCTTTTTGAATTACCATTTGCAAATAAAAAAGGGCTCTACACCCAAAATTTGGTGGAATTTTATTCTTCTAAGACTAGCACTACAGAGGACTTTCAACATGTGACAGGAGGAAAAAATGACTAAAAAAATCACTGTTTTAAAATATTAAGATCTATTAAAGCTTTAACAGAAGCTGGGTTAATTTTTTGAATACTAACCTTTGAAGTACATTCTATCCTTGGCATTCCTTGAGGTTTTAATCCAATTATCTGTGGTAAAGAAAAACTGATTAACTGAAACATCACAAACATAAATAAAAGAACTTCCTATTTTGTTGCTGGGGACCCAGGAGTGGAAGGATTGAGATAAATACCAACTCTGTGTATTAAAACCTTGTTATGTCTGCCTTTTAATTTTATTTTAGAGGGTTAGAATGGACTTTTCAATAAAATAATCTTACCAGTTAGCTGTCTTGTTACTGTACTGGGGCAATTTAGAAAAATCAGTTACCAAAGAATCAAGTAAAACATAGTATTGTACTCTGCTATCCTTAAAACAAGAAACAAACAGAAATCTTTAATGCAAATAATAAGAATTGCAGAAGCATAATAAAATGTTTTCATTAAGATTTATCAGGTCAATCTGCCAACATATGTTTCCACAAGGCTTCCATGGGGCCTTACCATATCTTACATCTATCTATTCCACAAAATGCATGTTGGGGAGAATCCCATTTTAAGATACAGCACTATTCAGTTCTATATAATGAGGCTACTTTCATGTATGTAGCAGATATAACTAACTCTGTATGGCAACAGACATTTATTCATCTGTTTTGTGGGAGGATCTTTTTATGTTTTAAATTTATATGCATTTTACATGCAAATGCCTGTAAAATGTAAATATTCCTCCCAAAAGATAAGTTTTGTAGCAACCAAAATATCAATAGCAGTGATTCTTGCCCATGTGATGACTTTGGAACAAAGATGAGCACTGAACATTAATAAAATCATGATTTTGGGCATGACAACCAGAATACTTATCCCTTGAAGAATTAATCTATGCCTAGATGCACATAACTAAAAAGGGAAAAGTTGTTTTACTTCCCTAATCCATGATTTAATGAACCAGTCTTAGATTTTTTCTGTATTAATTTTCCAAAGGTCAATTATTATCGTGGCTAATCTTATACGCAAGTTACCCATAAATGAGATAAAAGAGTTGCCAGCTTTCTAACAGAAGACACTAAAAGCAGCAGTGGCAAAATATGTACATACTCTGTTCATTTTCACAAGAACACAAGGGCTTCCTCTGGAGTAGCCAAAATCTGGATCATCCACACCACTGCATGCTTGGAGTAAGGGAAGAGGAAACTGACATGCACTATAAACTGGACCCTTCTGTTCAAAAAGTGCTCCATCAGAACAGGCTGTGAGATTCTTCTGTTCTTCTGACTCATATGCTAAAAAGTAAAGATACATGTGCATAGATCAGTCAGAAACAGACTTTAAATAAAACCAAAGACATCCCATCCGATGGACAACACTTTTCTTTATTTTTTGACAACACTTTTCAAAGACAAAGACACTTTCAAAGACATTTCCTTAGAATGATCCTAAGGAAAAAATGTTAAGTTTGTTCCTTTAAAGGTTTAATAAGCTTTAACAGTTCTGTTTGTTTTTTTTTTTAAAAAGATTTTATTTATTTATACATGAGAGACACAGAGAGGCAGAGACCTAGGCAGAGGGAGAAGCAGGCTCCATGCAAGGAGCCTGATGTGAGATTTGATCCCCAGATCCGGGATCACGCCCTGAGCAGAAGGCAGATGCTCAACTGCTGAGCCACCCAGGTGTCCTGCTTTAACAGTTCTGATGTTTGTTTGTATTCAACGATGGTAAAAACTGGATTACAGATCAATGTCTTTTGTCACCATTAGGTGGCGCCAGCCACGGCCATAGTATTATTTCAATGCCTCCTACGCTCATGGCCGTGGGGACAACTTATAAACTTGTCACATCACCATGTTGTAACCTGAAGCTAATGTAATATTATGTGTCAACTATACTCCCATAAAGAAAATACAGTGGTGAGAACACAGGCATTGTGGCTGCCCTTATGATGGATTTTACAGTATAACAGACCTTACAAACAGACATTAGCTCTAATAATCATAATGGAAGGGCCTAAAGAAAAACAGTGCTATGGCAGTATATTCTGGAGGGACTAGAACAAAGCTCAGTGCCAAGGGGCCCCTGTGAGTTAATGTTAACTTAGAGAAGGGTTGTTTGGTTTTTTTTTTAGCAGAAACAGGTAACATCTTAGATAAACTCAAGTGATAAAGGAATAAAATGGTCACAACCTGGAGATGTGAAAAGAAAGGAGGGAGAAAGACACAACGGGTTTTTGGCTGTTTGCTCCATACTGGCACAGTGTTAGGCAAGAGTGGCACAACAGTGAGCAAGCCTGATGTGGTCCCTGCCCTCTATGAATTTGTTTATTGAAAGATGCTAAGAAAGAGTTAAGATACACTCAACAGTACCTCCCTAAGAACTACTGGGGTATGGGTACAACTGGTACCAGAAAGAGGCCACCTAAAATGAATCCAAAACAGCAACAAAAATTTCAAAGTAAATGCATTTATTAAAAAGTGTAAAGATCTTTACTTTGGGGAGAAAAACTATCAAAAATCTTTGGTTTCATCTTATATTTATAAAAAATTAGGATATAATTGGAATTATGTACTCATTTAAAGGATTCAAATATTTGGGAGATGGAGTTAAACTCTACAACACAATAGGTATCATATGACATTCATCACTTCCTTTTTGACTTTGGTGGCACAATCATAAAGATCATTTTGCAAGAAATATTCAAGGCCTTCCCAATTTCCCCCAAGGGTTTCAACTGCATAGACCTTTTGGTATAGGTCAGTTCATCAGTTCAGTTTTGTATTATGCCACCTTCCACTTAATGCAAGGAGTTGTAATGATGAGAGGTCAGATTATGAAGAACCTCCTCCCTCCAACTCCAAGGCATGATGGGACATAGATCAATGATCCCGGACAGAGTAACATAAGAGCCCTATACACCTGAAGAAAGCCTAAAATAGGAAGGAAGAAAAGGAAAGGAGGAAAGAAACAAAGAAGACCTGAAAAGAAAAAGGTTAATTTGAACAAAATAAAACTTTAAATTTTAAGTGGTATCTATTGGGGAAAAAAAGGCAAATCTTTTAAAAAGAAATGTTACCTTTCTAATATGAGAAAGGCTTTCCTAAAACTCAGCAATAACAACTGTAAGTTAAAAGGCGAGGGGTGAGGCTTGAAGGGTTAAAGAGTTAAAAGACCCCAGAAAGTATAATACAGTAAAAATAGAAAATGAGAGCAAAACAAGAGATCCAAGACCCAACTAACAGAATAATTCTAGGAAAAAAAAACCAACAGAAAATTGAGTTGAGGAAATTATTAAAGTAGTAATAGAAGATAATTTCCTTGAACTGGAGAACTTAAGCCTTTATTTATCATGAAAGATCCCCATCAAGTTACCAGTAAAGTGATATTTTAGAGACTGAAACCAAAACAAATTTTAGAACCCAACGGAAATACATTTAAAAGCAAAATTTAAAAAACAGCCTTGCAGGAGAAAAAAATAAATACAAAGGAACTAAAATTCTCTATACAGCTGAAGTATCACCTATAAATGCAGAATTAGGTTATTTTCAGAAATGAAAGGACTCAAAATTTACATTTCATGTATCTTATGAAGTTACATAGAATAAATATACTCCATCAAAACTAGGTGGTAAATTCAGAAAAAAATCCAGAAGCCAAGAAACAGTGGATCCAACTAAAGTGATAAAAGGGAGTCTCAAAATGACAGCTGAATATGTTAAAGGCCTCACCAGTTACCATACAAACTATGGCAGGAGGAGAAAGGCTCTGAGTTTTCCAGAAAAAAGGGACTTGAGGATACCTCAAATGACATTGTACAAATAGAGAAATCAGAAGAGTGTCTACAGATGACAGAGTAAGACATAAAGACTATGTATAAATAACAAAACTAAAAATAGTAATTCAATTAATGTACTGAGTGGAGGTGGGTGGGAGGGAGGGCTGAGGCATGTGAAGTAAATTCTCATCTCTCATGGCAGGAAGTAAAGACAATGCACAAAAGTGATAAATCAAGAACCATCAGGAAACTATAATATTTAGAGATACAGAAAAAACCACTGTAAGAGAAAGATCAAAACCATGAAGTTCTTTCCCACTGAACATGTATCCAGAATCCAATTACAATGTCCACTGCTTCTTCTCTTGCCACAGCACCATTCTACTCATCTGGATTAGTGTAATGGCCTCCTAACTAGCTACCCCCTATAGTCTCAAAAAAGCAGCCTGAATGATCCTTTAAAAATTCAAATCAGATGATATTCCCTGCTTAAAAACCTCTACTTGGTCAGCATAAAAACCAAAGAACTTAACAGTGGCTTCTAAGGACCTACACCACCTAGTCCTTTACTTCCCTGACTTCCATCTCCTACAACTCTCACCCTAGCTTATTTCATCCAGCCCCTTTAACTTCCTTGATAAACCCTGAACACATTGGACACGGTAAGCCTCAGGCTAGTTCCCTTATGTTCAGATCCTTCCTCAAGGGTCACCTTTCCATGAGACCTTCCTGGACCACCCTGTTCAAAACTGCAACCCTTCCCACTGCTCCCATCTCCCTCTCCTCCACATCACTTTCCCATGCACCACCGGATGACAAGCTCCATGAACACATTTTTCTTGTGTTCACAGATAGAACTTAGTTAGAAGAGTGCTTGACACAAAGAAGACTCTCCAAAAAATATTTGTTGAGTAAATTAACAGAATTGCAGCTAAAAAGGAATAGGATGGAAAACTGTTTTCATTACAGACCTTTCTTTACTACTTGATTTTTTTTTCTTTTTTTCTTTTTAATTTTTATTTATGATAGTCACACACAGAGAGAGAGAGAGGCAAAGACACAGGCAGAGGGAGAAGCAGGCTCCATGCACCGGGAGCCCGACGTGGGATTCGATCCCGGGTCTCCAGGATCGCGCCCTGGGCCAAAGGCAGGCGCCAAACTGCTGCGCCACCCAGGGATCCCCTTTACTACTTGATTTTTAAACCATGGATTATATTTTCACAAAAACACCTTTAAAAAACTATCAAGGGTGGGGGGCTGGGGGAAAGGAGGAGGCCTGGGTGGCTCACAGCATGGTCCCAGGGTCCGGGATCAAGTTCCGCATCGGGCTCCCTGCAGGGAGCCTGCTTCTCCCTCTGCCTATGCCTCTACCTCTCTGTGTCTCTCATGAATAAATAAGTAAAATCTTAAAAAGAAAAAAAAAAAAATCAAGGGAGAGATTTAGAAAGACAGCCAAATGGATGGTGTAGGATCAAGAGGTTTTTGATTTAAGATTAGAGGAAGTGGAGGACTTCCGCATGCTGACGGGAAGGATCTAACAGAGATTAAATATATATGAGAAGGAATAGTAAATAATGCTTCCAAGACACTGAAAGCAGCTCCAAAAAGCAGGACTGGTACACATAACCTTAAATGTGAGGAATGGCATCAGAGCAGGAGAAATACCAGACAAAATGGCTGTAACTATTGGTTTGTTTTACTGGGAATGGGGAAACTGGTGGAGTTCCTACCACTTGAATATTTCCATTATTTCTTTAAGCAGAAAAGCAGGTTATATGAGGTGAGTTATAGGGGGAACGGTAACAGGTTAAAGTTTTGAGTAGAGGTTGGAAATAATCCTTTCAGAGGATTATCCAGAGAAAATTCAGTGGGACTGCCAGGCAGTAGAGCGGTCGACTTGAGGGAGGTGGTCAAGTATTCATAGCGCTGATTAGTCCTGAGGAAGGTCTTCAGCAGCCTGTTCAGGGGGTAGGCTCAAAGAAAGGGCTTCATTCAAGAATTATATGGTTTCATCTAGAAGAATTATGTGGCTTTTTCCAGGTGCATTTTCTGACAGGTATGGGATTTTAGAGTACTGGCAAAACTAGAAATGAGAAACCATGGAATAAGCTTGGTAAAAAGGGAAGTTGAGGCTGGGATAAAATAAAAGGGTAAGTGAGGCAGCAGTCCCCATGATGTAGAGGAATAGTTGAGGGAAAGTGAAACAGGCAAACTTGCAGGTTATATCAGGAAAGCCTCCATCAGTCATTTTGGCAATGGGGTCCTACATGTTTTAAGGAATGAATGTAGATATGTGTGCCTGAGGAAGAGGTGATGTGATCAAGGACAGGCCAGAGCATGTCATGATTATTCATGTGCATGTTAAAACTACAGAGTTAAGTTAAAAAAGGAGGAAAAAAACTGAGCTAGGACGACTACTGTAAAGCATTACAGACTGGTAACTCCAAAAACCAGAGTGGTAGATATTTGGTTTTGTTTTGTTTTTTTAATGATAAATACCATTCCCTGTCTCCTCCACAAGTACAATGGATCCAAAAGGTTCAAACATTATTTTATATAATTTAGTTTTGCTTTATGAAATAGTTTTTAATGTAGATATAATTATGTCTGTCTCAATAAACTTGACTCATATACTTACTTTAGAAAAGTCAAATCATCTGCCCATTAGGCTTAGACCCCTATGTCTTTCCGTAAGTTAGAACATGCTCATGCCAATTATAAAATCTACTTCCAAGTCCTCTCAGTTGACTGTGTTTAACAGAAAAGAAATAAAAGGTAAAACAGATTCTAAGATGTTTCTAAAAGCAATCATTATTTGGTACTAGTTTCTCTAATAACTAAAATCTTTTACCATGCCTTAAGAAAACATACTTACGTTTTAGAAACTTCCTAAGGTCTTCAATGTACCCTTTATAGGACTCCGGATCAGATACAGTGAATGAATATTCCAATGCAGTTACTGGTTTTGGGAAAACCGTAAGTCCTACAAAGAGATAAAAGAAAAAGGGGGAAATTAACTGCAGCAACTTCCCTTCTTTCTCCTTGCTTATACTTAAAAGGGTAGATCTCAGTAATTGTATAAAAAACGGTGTTCACAGGTATGCTAAAATGATCAAGAACTTCTGATTATGAAGGCACAGATATTTAAATGAAAGAATTGCAAACCTTCAAAATCATCTCAGAGGTTATCAGTTAGAAACCTCCCCCAAATTTGATTATCTACAGTTAATTATAATTTCTCTGTTTCTGACTTAAAAAGATACAAATTTTAGTATGTACTTCCTACATTCATTTTTCTACCAAATATTTTTAGGTTTTGCTGATTTGCTATTAAATAGGAGAAAAATTTTAGCAAATCAAAGTCTCTGCTCTTTTGTCATTCAAATTACAACTCTATGAAAACATAAAACTCAATGAAAGAGGCCTATACAATTTTAACTCTGGTTAAACATTCTTCCTTCAATAATAAACACTGCTCTATAATCAAAATGGGGTTTTCACATATTGAATATAGAATATAACCACCAACAATTTCATGTATCAGGAATCTACAGCTGTGTATATAGAACATGCTGAATGAGTTTATGAAAAGAAAATGTAAGCATATTTATCTGTAAGAAAGATAATCACGCTTCCAACTTTAATATAAGCTTTCTTTGTTTAAAAAGCATTAGATCTAGGGGCGCCTGGGTGGCTCAAATGGTTAAGTGTCTGACTCTTGGCTCAGGTCATGACATGCCCGGTCAGGCTCCTCGCTGCCCTTTCCCCACTTGCATGTGCACAAACACTCTCTCTCAAATAAATCAATCAATCTTAAAAAAAAAAAAAAAAAAAAAAAAAGGGCAAAGCATTAGATCTAGATTATTAATTTAGGCTTGCACCCAGACTTAAAAAAGTCCTAAAATTTTCACCAGTCTCAAACATTTCCCATATCACAGTTATTAGAGATGCTATGTTTTCCACTGAATCTGAAAATATACAAATAACAAGGGTTGTTTTAGTTTCCATTTAAACTGCTCACATATATCTAATTCTCTTGGGGTTTTTTTTGTTTGTTTTTTTAAAAATTCCAGTATAGTTAACATATAGTGTTACATTTTAGATTAGATCCAGTTTCTTTTAAACCCTAAACTTGCCTGTGTTGGTTTGCATGAATTTTGAGTTAGACTAGATGCAGTGCTACCCACATATGATAAAACAATGTTCCTAAATGGCAGAGCAAATCTCAGTCTATATTCAGCCCAAAAGACCTCCTGATTAAACTCCCCATTCACCTACATCAACATACCAGAGATCACTTGGATTTGGATAATCTCCTATGCCTGACTGTCCATCCACCACAAAATCTCTATAAAATCTAGAATAACTTTAAGACTTTCTGTAAAAGCATTTAATGAAAGAATAAAATACCTTACTGTCCATTATATTAAATGACCATCTGTATATGTCTGAAATTGTTTTTATTTTTAAGGTTTACAGCAGGAACAAGATATAATATACTGTAAGTAAAAAGGTAATGGAATTAAGGCAGCTTGCATATAACTATTAAAAATACCTAACTTTAAGAAAAACCCAAAATATCCATATTTTTTAAACATTTTATTTATTTATTCATGAGAGACAGAGAGAGAGAGAGAGAGAGAGAGAGGCAGAGGGTGAAGCAGGTTCCCTGTGAAGGCAGGCGCTAAACTGCTGAGCCACCCAGGGATCCCCAATATCCATATTTCTCAACTAAAGAAATTTTAAAGAAAAATACGAAGATATCTATGCTTTATACAAATGACTATATTCCTTTACATGACTAATGACTAATTTCTAAGGCAATGTTTTAGCCATTCAATTTGCAAAAACTTTGTATTAAGACCTGAAAGTCTAAAGCTGAATTGCTGAATTTTTTTAAAAAAGATTTTATTTTTTTCAAGTAATCCCTACCTAAGGTGGGGCCTGAACTTCCAACCCTGAGATTAAGAGTCATATGCTCTACCGACTGAGCCAGCCAGGTGCCCCTAAAACTGATTCTGATACCAGTTACTTCCCAGACCTTGCTTAACAATACTCTTGGACCCCTGGGTAACTTGCTATTTAACAATTAATTTGAAACTCTTAAGAAAAAAACTATGGTACAAGCACATTTTTGACATGGTATGCTTAATTCCTCCAAATAAAGTCCTGCCTTACCCAAAATAAAGAACATCAACAGAATGTAAAGACCAGTAACTCCTCTATCTCTTTCCAATTTAAACCACTGGAGTATGAGACTTTGTGTGCATAATATGCATGTTTGTCAGGGTATGATGATCAGTATGTGTTCATGCTATGTGGATGTATAGGTTACTTATACGTACCAATTTCAAACAAGCATTTATTTTACTGGGTACAAATAATATTAAAATGATGTCATTTAAAATTAAAACCAATATAGTCAATGCAAAACCCCCAGTATATTAAATACCATATATACTGTGGAAAATATAAGTAGAAAGAAAAAATATTAACCCATGACCCATAACCCTTTGTAAAGAGAAAATCTTAACAAGCTAATGTATATTCATCCATTAATATGTACACGTTATATATGTGCATATATATTTATTAAGTTAAAGATAAGACTAAGTACTACAGTATAGTTTGTTGGGTTTTTTTAAAGATTTTATTTATTTATTCATGAGAGACACACAGAGAGAACAGAGAGAGAGAGGCAGAGACACAGGCAGAGGGAGAAGTAGGCTCCATGCAGGGAGCCTGATGCAGGACTCAATCCTAGGTCTCCAGGATCATGCCTTGGGCCGAAGGCAGACACTCAACGCTGAGCCACCGGGGCTGCCCTACAGTACAGTTTTAAATAATTTTAAGGGACTCAGTTTGAAATTGTGAATTATTTTATTACTTTTGTTACTCATGCAATTATAAATAGTTTAGTATTCCTGAAATAGACTGGATCAAAGTCACATAACTTAGCAAGAAAAATATAGAATTAGGTTAGATAGGGATACCAGGGTGGCTCAGTTCATTAAGCATCTGACTCTTGGTTTCAGCGTAGGTCATGATCTCAGGGTTGGAGATTTCAGAGCCTGCACTGGGCTCCTCCCTCAGTAGGGAGTCGAGATTTGCTTGAGATTTCTCTCCCTCTGCCCCTCCCCCCAATCAATCTCTCTCTCAAAATAAATAAATCTTTAAAAAAAAAAGAGAAAGAGAGAGAATTAATCTAGGTAGAAGAAAACAGGCCTACCATTAGAGATGAGGGGAAAATGAGCATGGAGCTAGTTAAATAAAATACTTGATCAAATAAACTAATGATGTAAATGACATTAACTAGTGATTCCTGATGTTTACACAAATATTAGCAGCAAAATAAGGGAAAGTCCTTAGAATAAAATGTTCCAAGAAAAGATGGTTTGGGAAACTGGTGCCATTTGGCTGTTGATAAGGCTTACAAATCCATGCCCTGAGCAAGGATCTAGATCAGGGCTCCTCAGCACTGGCACTATTGACATTTTGGGCTTGGTAAATCTTTGTTGCATGGGGGCTTGTCCTGTGCATTGTAGGATGTTTAGCAACATGCCTGACCTCTGGTCACCAGTAGCACCCCTCCAGTTGTAACAACCAAAACTGTCTCCAGATATGACCACAAGGCCCTGGGGGAGCCAATCTTTGTTAGATGAGAACCACTGCTCTAGAAAGAAACCTCCCGGGATCCCTCGGTAGCTCAGCGGTTTAGGGCCTGCCTTTGGCCCAGAGCGTGATCCTAGAGACCCGGGATCGAGTCCCACCATCGGGCTCCCTGCAAGGAGCCTGCTTCTCCCTCTGCCTGTGTCTCTGCCTCTCTCTCTCTGTTCTCTCTCATGAATAAATAATTTAAAAAATAAAATAAATAAAAAATATATTAAAAAAAAAAAAAGAAACCTCCCACGATATTCCTTCCTTCCCACCCTTCCTGCTATCCCCCCCCCCACCCCCCGCCAGCCGTTCTCTATTATCTCTAGCAGGTGTTCACATTTTTGGGGAATTACACATATTGGAGTTTTGCATATTGTTATCTTCTTCTATAAAAACTGCCAGCACCTTGAGGACAAGAGCCATGTTCAACAAAGACAAAGCTGGCATTCAAAGACTTTAAAAAGGATGAAATCAGGCAGTAGAAAATACGATTTAAACAAGTGTTTAAGATATTTTCTGTAGTGGAGTATCCTGGAGAATTTTTTTTTTCCTCCCAACAATCAGTGGAAAAGAATTAAACACAGTAAGAATATATACCCATTCTATTCCCAATTGATGATGATTATTATTTATTTTTTTTTTTTTTACCACTTCCATGTTAAGCAATTAAAGATAGAAAGCTTGTTATTTTACAAGACCAATGCTCTGGCCCCCAAGCTAGAGCTAAACTATATACTTTATAAGTAAATTACTCAAGACAAAGTGAAAATGGTACACGATATTCACAAAAGCCATTTATAACTATATTGGTCATATTTGGCTTCACTCTAATTCCCCATATTCATTCCTGCTTACTCCTGGCAAAGGACTCAAGATTTATCAGCTCAGGTCCTTATATCAGTATGTAAATATTATAGGTCTTCAGTATGTAAATATTAAAGGTCTTTATATCATTATGCAAATATTAAACAACAAACAAAAATCAAAAATTTCACACTAATCCCAAAGTTTAACTTTTACCTATGTAAGAAATTTACAGTGAAGATAAGGTATAACCAAAAAAAATTTTTTTTTAAGATTTTTATTTATTTATTATGAGAGTCACAGAGAGAGGTAGACACAGAGGCAGAGGGAGAAGCAGGCTCCCCGCAAGGAGCCTGATGTGGGACTCGATCCTGGGACTCCTGGATCACGCTCTGAGCCAAAGGCAGATGCTCAATTCAACCACTGAGCCACCCGGGGTCCCCCCATTTTTTTAAAAAGACTTATTTTGAGAGAGAGAGAGAGAGAGCGCAAACGCGAGTGCAGGTGTGCGTGAGGCTAAAAGCAGGGGTAGGGACGGGGGGGAGAGTGAGAGAAGCAGACTCCCCACTCTTGATCCCAAGATCCCCAAGATCATGACCTGAGCTGAGCCAAAGCCCAGAGTCGGACGCTTAACTGACTGAGCCACTCAGGTACCCCAAAGTAGAACCAAATTTAGTTAAAAGCCACAATAACTGCAATATAATTACCTGGACTAGGAATCTGGTCACGGTATTTTGGAACTTCATCATTCAGTGTCTGAAGCATGGCCCACATTGTGAATGAGAAGAGTGCAGCCAGGAAGCCATAAAACACTAGATAGAAGAGCAAGATCAAACCTGCAAAAGAAAAGGAAACTTGGGAAAATTGGAGACACACACGTACACTGCACGTGGGGGACCGTGAGGGGCAGGTTAAGGAAACAAACCAACTGTCATGAGGCTACGGTTCCAAGCTCTGCCATGCACACAGCCAAGTCTCCATACTCAGAACAGTACAATCTGCCCAAGCAGAGGGTGTTTCGGCAGGCATCATCTACCCATCCCAGGACCCCGCATCTCCACAGTTGCTTCCAAGGTAGACAGCTTCCACAAACCATACTCTGGTTCAAGATCAGAGATTTAACATTCCAGCACCTAGGGGAATGTTTTCCAAATGAACTTGATGTCCTTCAGTGAGATAAGGATGATTTTAGGTGGAATAAAACCCCATTATGCACATGTTCCTTTAAGTCGCAAACAGAAAGGAATTAGTACTTCGATCCCATATTTCACAATAATTATTTGTATAAATTTAAGTTTTATAAAGTAAGTGGACTTAACGGCCAGGAAATGTGCACAGAGGCAAATCATGAAGATGGTATTCAATGAATAATGTTTAGGAAACTCTACAAGTAGAAGGCTCATGCAAAAGCAAACAAAGGACAAGACCAGAAACAAGTGCCCCAACCAATGGGACTTCAAAACTCCACTGCTCAGCACAAAGCAATAGTTGGCATACCCAAGTTTCAACATCAACATCTTTTTCCTTCACAATCTGGAAACACTAAAACAAGTCTATCCTAAGCCAGTGGCTTATTTGGGGGAACATCTAAAACCATTTTTCTCAAATGTCTATATTCAAAGTTCTAACATCAGAAGTGGTTACCATCAAGATTATATATTAGAATATATTGGTAAAGTCACATATTTATATTTAAATGTTAAAACTGATCAAAAGATAATAAATTCCCAGATACAGCAATAATGAAAACATTTAATTCCCTGGAACTGAATTAACATCAGCTTTATTTCCCCGTCTTAATAATATACTTGTTTATTTGCCTGACTCTATTACCAGCAGAGGGGCCATTGCAGAGGTTCCTACCTAAAATAAATGGACTCCAATCATCCATCCCCAGGCAAGGATTAACTTCAGAGTTTCTGAGATTTCTGTAATAATATATTTCTAAATATATCCATTCTTTACTCCCCAGAGAATCGCTCTACCAGGTTTTTCTGATTTTTCTAAAGACCCCATGACCCCAAAACAGACTATGCCACAAGCTAGGTAACTTTTATTTCTTAAATGTGAGCAGGACACTGCCCAGCCCTCCCCACTTCAAGTAAAGGCAAAATAGTTACAGCAATTTCATCTTAATCTAGACTAGCACCCACCCATCCTCCCTTGCCCCAATTACCAGGAGGCCAAAATAGGGAGCGAGAGGACAGAAGGAAGAAAGGAGGACAGCATGTCACCTTCAGATAGCATCACTTCCCTACCACATACAGCGATCCTGTTGCAGAAAAAGAAAAGGAAGACCAATCTCAAAGAGGTGCTTAATTTACTACAGAGGGAAATGAAACACATGCAAAGCCGAAAGGCTAGTTTAATGAGATATAGGAGAAATTATTCTTTCAGATCTAGATGTTTACAGGAACTGATAAATCCTCCATTCAACAGACTAGGGTCCACAAATACATAAATGTAACAAACATGGGCTATGTTCCATACTATAAAACACTACAGCAGCAGGCAGATTGAGTCATGGTAGTTTGCTGATGCAATAGTGAAGTTTGAAACTAAAGTGCTAAGAGTTTAAT
Organism: Canis lupus dingo; assembly: GCF_003254725.2. Classification (NCBI taxonomy): domain Eukaryota; kingdom Metazoa; phylum Chordata; class Mammalia; order Carnivora; family Canidae; genus Canis; species Canis lupus. The sequence goes on along the minus strand of NC_064265.1, from coordinate 37,767,700 downwards.
TATTTAGCTGTGTTTTTAAGTCATCCACAAATAATACTATTTTCAAAATCTGATTTTCAATTTCTAGGAAAAATAATGTAAATGAAATTCATAAAAAGTTACATGTGGAGTAAACATAAAACAGACATGAACAAGCTATATCCAAATATGCTTTCTCAAGAACCATTACATAATGAAAAAAGTGTTAAAATTTCCTATAAAGAGATATATCCATAAAAGAGATACACAAACTGAGGTGCCATCGGTTGAGCGTATGACTCTTGGTTTCGGTTTAGGTCATGATCTCTGGGTCAGGAGATTGAGCCGAGTCAGGCTCTGCACTCACTGTGGAGTCTGCTTGGGATTCTTTGCCTGTCCCTCACCCTCTGCCCCTGCTCGCTCTCTCTCTCCAAATAAATGAATGAAATCTTAAAAAAAAAAAAAAAAAAAGGATATACAGATTAATAACCATGTCCCACATCTGATGCTATATATTAATGGCCATTAAGTTGATTTTGAATGTAAGGAGTGTAGAAATAAGAAATAAGTGATTTCTAGCACTAAAATGAATTTTCTCTACTGGAACATTTACTAAGACCTAAACCTAATATTTAAAAATTAATCTCACTTATAAATATCATATATGAAGGATCACTCATAAGAGTAGCGACAATTTATCAACTTAACCTTTCTCATACTAAGAAAAACAAAAGTTGGGATATTTAGGTGGCTCAGAGGTTGAACTGCCTTTGGCTCAGGGTGTGATCCTAGAATTCCAGGATCGAGTCCCACATCAGGCTCTCTGCGTGAAGCCTTCTTCTCCCTCTGCCTAAGTCTTTGCCTCTCTCCTTCTGTCTCTCATGAATAAATAGTTAAATAATAATAAATAAATCATGAATAAATAAAATCATTACAGAAGTTATAAATTACTGCTGTCACATACAGTTCCTCAGATGCAGTTTGCTGATAGGCTTAACACATTGATGGGGATCAAATTGGGGCACCCTGGGTTAGTAAATGGATGGTGCAGATGGAACCTATTCAGTGTGGCATGTCTGTGTCAGTTCTAGTTAATAAAAGCAGGAAAAAGTAAATGAAGCTTAAATAGTGATTTTATTACTCATGTTCCTCAGCTTAAAATCCTTCAAGAATTTCCTTAAGTCATTAACCAACTAAAGAAACTAACATGCACAAAACTCTGAAGAAACATCAGCATTTTAAATAGTCTGAGGTCAGCAGAATTATAACCAAAGCTGTTTACTCAAAATAAATATCAAATACCAAAAATCTTCATGTTATAATTGGTGTTTTTGCATTTTCACATTGTTCTAATAGTATATATTAGCACAACAAATGCTACTTCTGTACTCACACTCAGATCTAAAGGCACATAAGAGAACTACTATCGAATGGCTAAAAACTACCTTTCTCTAACACAGGAACTGACTCTGCTTTTCATTTCTATTCCTTGAGAAGCCCCAACTTTTAAATCCCTTTCTTCTTTCTCATTTTATTTTTGTTGACAATAGGACAACAGACGGAGCAGGGTGGGTATATGCATAGGCTATGCTAGAGTATGACTTAAACTCAAATCCTGGCCAGACCACTTTCCCACGGTGACCTTGTACCTACTCTCATTCGAAGAGAAGGGGTAATAGTAGTATCTAATTATTTACATTATGGAAAGGAAACTAAAAGTCAAGAAATCTCACGACATAAAAAACTTCAGGGAGGAAAAAAAGCCAACAACTATCTAGAAACATTTTTGTAATGATACTGCAACTGGGCTCTAAGGCTAAATTCAAGGTTTAAATCTTAATGGAATCAATTGCACTTAACTCTCAAAAAATGTTTTCATAAATGAGGTTTGTTAATGTGAAGTCTATAAAAGAAACTAAGCAGCAAAAAATCAGGCCACGGTTTATGTCATTCAGGGGAAAGAGAAATGGATCTTGACCAGACACTTTGTTTCAACCCCACTGAATGTCCAACAATCCAGTTCTTGCATCAACTGCCCAGCATAGCACAGACTCTACTAGCTCAAGGCATGACCCTACACAAGAACGCCACTCACTTCAGATGCCTCTTGAACCTCTAAACCAACTGGCTACCAATCTGGGAGGGCCCTAATGCTCCTTCAAGTTTGAGAATTTGCTAGAATGACTCAGAACTCATTAAAGGGCTATACTTAAGATTACAGTTTTGTTATAAACGATATACACACACATACAGCGTAGCGTCTGGGAGGTAATGCATTTTTTTAAAGCCACCACTGTCTAAACCAAAGTCCTGAAGACTTGCATCTATGTTTTCTTTTAAGAATTTTATAGTTTTAGGACAGCCTGGGTTGGCTTAGCAGCTTAGCGCCGCCTTCAGCCCAGGGCGTCATCCTAGAGTCCCACGTCGGGCTCCCTGCAGGGGGCCTGCTTCTCCCTCTGCCTATGTCTCTGCCTCTGCCTAAGTCTCTCATGAATAAATAAGTAAAATCTTAAAAAAAAAAAAAAGAATTTTATAGTTTTAGCTTTTATGTTTGGATCTTTGACCTAGAGTTCATTTTGTAAAAAAAGGATTTATTTATCTATTTTTAAAGATTTTATTTATTCATGACACATACACAGAAAGAGGCAGAAACATAGGCAGAAGGAAAAGCAGGCTCCCTGCACAGAGCCTGATGTGGGACTCAATCCTAGGACCCCGGGATCATGCCCTGAGCCAAAGACAGACAACCACTGAGCCACCCAGGCATGCCTGTAAAAAAAATTTATTTTAAAAATATTAACTGGGATCCCTGGGTGGCGCAGCAGTTTAGCGCCTGCCTTTGGCCCAGGGCGTGATCCTGGAGACCCGGGATCGAATCCCACGTCGGGCTCCCTGTGCATGGAGCCTGCTTCTCCCTCTGCCTTTGTCTCTGCCTCTCTCTCTTTCTCTGTGTGACTATCATAAATAAATAAAAATTAAAAAAACATAAAAATATTAACTAATTAATTAATTACATGGTGCTTGAACTCACAACCCCGAGATCAAGACCTGAGCTGAGAACAAGACCTGATGCTTCGGAGTGCTGGGGTGGCTCAGTTGGTTAAGTGTCTGCCTTCAGCTGGGGTCGTGATCCCAGGACCCCTGGGAGCTTGGCAGGGAGTCTGCTTTTCCTTCTGCACCCCTGGCCCTGCTTGTGCTCTCTTGCTTTCTCTCTCAAAATCTTAAGAGTCAACACTTAACCAACTGAGCCACCAGGCACAGAGTTCATTTTTAAAAAATATTTTTTTAAGATTTTATTTTGAGAGAAGCATGTATGAGAGTTGGGGGAGGGGGAGGGGGAGAGAGAGAATCTTAATTAGACTCCATACTGAGTGCGGAGCCTGACTTGGGGCTTGATCATGACCTGAAATGAAATCAAGAGTTGGACAGTTGGGCATCCCAGGTGGCTCAGTGGTTTAGTGCCGTCTTCGGCCCAGGGCCTGATCCTGGAGACCGGGGATTGAGTCCCATGTAGGGCTCCCTGCATGGAGGCTGCTTCTCCCTCTGCCTGTGTCTCTGCCTCTCTCTCTGTGTCTCTCATGAATAAATAAATAAAAAATCTTAAAAAAAAAAAAAAAAGTTGGACAGTTAATGGACAGAGCCACCCAGGCATCCCGAGTTCATTCTTATATATGGTATGAGGAAGGAACTGGACTTCATTGTTTTGTATGTGGATATTCATTGTCGCAGAACCACCTGTTTAAAAAAATTGCTTTTGCGTGGTTGGCTGAAAAAAAAATAATTTGTTTCCCATTGAAAGAGTGACTTTTTAAAAAAATATTTTATTTATTTATTCATGAGACACACACAGAGAGAAAGGCAGAGACACAGGCAGAGGGAGAAGCAGGCTCCACACAGGGAGCCCGATGTGGGACTCGATCCGGGGTCCCCAGGATCACACCCCGGGCTCCAGGCCGCGCTAAACCGCTGTGCCACCGGAGCTGCCTGAAAGAGTGACTTTTCTTAAACTAATGGACATGTACCATTTTTGTAATAAAAATATGTATATATACACATGCAGTCATATTTTATATATTTATTTAAAAAATTAAACAAGAGGGCAGCCCCGGTGGCGCAGCAGTTTAGCGCCGCCTGCGGCCCGGGGTGTGATCCTGGAGACCCGGGATCGAGTCCCACGTCGGGCTCCCTGCGTGGAGCCTGCTTCTCTCTGCCTGTGTCTCTGCCTCTCTTTCGCTCTCTCTGAATAAATAAATAAATCTTCAAAAAAAAAAAAGAGTTAAAAAAAAATTACACAAGACTAAATAGCCTGCCTAAGATTAGCCTACCAGTGAGGGTGACATTCAGACCAGTACCTCTCCATGTGTTACCTTTACCTGGTCTGCTCTCCCTGGGAGCCTTCAGTTGTTACCTTTTATTTTTTTAAGATTTTATTTTTAAATAAACTCTACATTCCATGTGCTGCTCAAACTTACAACTCTGAGATTAAGAGTTGCATGCTCGGACTGAGCCAGCCAGGTACACCAAGTTGTTACTTTTTATTATAATCTAAACTCCTACTGTCTGAAAAATTTATCATTTAAGCATTCTATGTTGCTCCAGGTGATAGAAATTTACACAGAATAAGATCTGTTCCTTCTCTCCAAGAGTTCAGTTATCACAAGTGACAGACATATAAACAAAGAATTACAGACATCAAGGGTTAGGGAAAAAAAAGATAAAGAATGAACTGTCTCTAGCAGGGAGAGGAAGGAAAGGGATTTCATCAGGCCTCCCAGAAATAAGTACGTTGGCTCGCCAAGGATGGAGAAGAGGGGGGAGCTCTGAGTCAAAGACCAGACAGATGACTAGAGGATTCCATAGCAGGAGCAGACACACCGAGTTTAACTTTGGTCCTATCCCTCAATATATACACTTGCCTCTGGCATTAAGCAACTACTAACAGTAGCAACATCTACTTTGAAGTGGGAGAGGGAGTATAGATGCTTGGGCTGGAAAACCTGGCAATGTCCTGGGTAGGTTGGTAAAAGCCTGAAGCAGAAGAGAGTCCCCATACCTAGACCAGTCTTGGTTGACATATGCTACCTACATCCCCTATTTCTGTAACTAGAAAGTCTAAATACAAAGAGGAGGAGCACAGAGCCAATAATCCCCAAATATTTGAGAAAAATCTAATCTTCTTTTTTTTAAGATTTTATTTATTTATCCTTAAGAGAGAGAGAGAAAGAGAGGCAGAGACACAGGCAGAGGGAGAAGCAGACTCCATGCAGGGAGCCCGATGTGGGACTTGATCCCAGGTCTCCAGAACCAGGCCCTGGGCTGAAAGTGGCGCTAAACCGCTGAGCCACCTGGGCTGCCCGAGAAAAACCTAATCTGATAAAGTACAAGCTCAACAAAGAAAGTAGCTAATATCCAAAAGAAGTGGGTGCAAATAGAGCAAGAAGGAAAAAAGCATTAAGTATATTTAAAATACAGAGTAGAAGGTGAAAGAACAATTTTTAAAAATCAGATCTCACATTCTGATTATTAAAATAAAAACCTCATTAGATAAACTGAACTGGAGAAGAGTTAAACTCCAAAGAAAAATTCAGCCACTAGGGACGCCTGGTGGCTCAGTGGTTGAGCATCTGCCTTCAGCTCAGGCTGTGATCTCAGAGTCTGGGATGGAGTCCCGTATCGGGCTCCCTGCATGGAGCCTGCTTCTCCCTCTCTGTCTTTGCGTCTCTCATGAAGAAATAAATAAAATCTTAAAAAAAAAAAAAATTCAGACACTTAAGAAAACAAAAAAGCTAACCAAGACTAGGAGAAAATTTTTACAGAACATGTAACCAACAATGGACTTCACTTGCCTCTAGAATATGTAAAGAACTGTTACTACAAAAGAAATTTTTCAAAAATGCACACAAGTTTTGAAAGAAAATTTCAGCAAAGACGTAAGGATTACAAAAAATAAGCTCATGAAAAAGTGCTCAACATCACTAGTCATCAGAGGAGGGCAAATCAAAACCACAATTAGCTGCCACTACAAACTCACCAAAATGCTAGAAAACCTAGGGACTGACAATACCAAATGATGGCCCAGGAGTAGAACAACTGAACTCTCTCATACACTGCTGGTGGGAATATGGAAAAAGGAGAGAGGGATAAAAGTCCTATTTTAGAAACCAGTTTGATAATTATTTTTTAAGATTTTATTTATTTATTCATGAGACACAGAGAGAGGGTACAGACATAGGGAGAGGGAGAAGCAGGCTCCTTGCAGGGAGCCCGATGCAGGACTCAATCCTGGAACACCCGGATCACACCCTGAGCCAAAGGCAGACGCTCAACCACTGAGCCATCCAGATGTTCCTGTTTGATAATTTTTTGAATAAGTTAGCAACATACACCTATAATAGGATCCAGCTAATCCATTCCTAGATATTTAACCAAGAAAAATAAAAGCACACGTTCACAGAGGTTAAGGTATATGAATATTCATAGGTGCTTTATTTGTAATTCCTAAAAAGTACAAATCATATGCACATCAACAGAGGAATTAATAAATAAGTTAATTTTGGTATATCCACAGATTAGATACTATTCATGAACTATTTCTCAAATAATTATACTAAATGAAACAAGTCAGTCCCTCCTTGCCCACGCTAAAAGAATATACACTACATTGCATGTATTTAAAATTTCAGAAAACACAAACTGGGCTGAGGTGTCAAAAAGAAGATCTCTTTTTGCCTGGAGTCTGGGGAGATAGGGAAAGAGGATTAATTACAAAAGGGCAAGAAGAAATTTGGAGAGTAATGATTATGTTCATTATTTTCACTAGTGGTAGTTTCACAAGTATACTATATCATATGCATATATTTGAGTATATGTCAAAACTCAGGTTGTGCACTTTATGTTACAGCTTACTGCATGTCAATTACACTTCAATAAAGTTGTTTAAAACACAAAAACTTAGGAGAAAGGCTAACCTAGTAAATTGGCCAGCTAAAGGAAAATTCAGTGAGCTAAAAGATCAAGATTTTTTATAACACTAGGCAAAAAGAGGAAGGGAATAAATGGAAGTTATTGAGACATGGCGACAGAACCAGAATATCATCAACAGACCTAAAAGAAATTCCATCAGAAAAGGGAAGAGGGGGAAGAATGTTCAAAGAAGTAATGAATTTTGTGTCTAGATTGGAAAAAACTGAAAAATACTGGAAAACATCCAATACCCATACATATACAGGTAAAGTCTCAGAACACCAAAGAGAAAATTTCTTAATGCTTCTAAAAACATGAAATAGGCTCTACCTAAGGTAGACAACTGTAACTGACAAATATCTCGCTGGTCAAAAATGATATATACTCCAAATTGAGGAAAAATGATTGTAAACTAAAAGATCAACGAATTAAATAAACAAAAGGACATCTCCAGACATAAAGGACTCAGAAAATTTACTAACCTCAAATCCTAAGTGAAAGAATTGGTTATGCAATACAAAAAACTGAAGAGCAATAGCAAAATACTGCTAACAATGTAAGTGTCCTCAAACAAAGCAAAGAAGAAATAAAACATATTATGGAAAACTATAAACTAGTTATAAAAGGAATGAAACATTTCAAAAACCTCAAGTGAGAAAAAGTAATTCAGAATGAAATATACTACATGCTTATATTTAAAACATTCAAAAGAGTTACATTTCTGTAAATACACATGAAATACATTTTGTTAATGGACCAGAGACTTACAAATCAAATTCATAAATGGTGGTTGCCTCTGAATAAAAAAGGAAGGGATCAGAATTGGGACTGGGGATGTGGTCAAGGAGGATTTGAATTTTAGCTAAACTATCTTAATTCTTTTCTTTTTTTGAAGAACTTCTATATCTGACTTCAAAAAAAAGAGACGATAGGTGCCAAATTCCAAAACAAGTTAATATATATTTCCATTTTTAAAAGTTTTCTTTAAAAACCTAAGACAGAGGAAAAATATATAAAGCAATAGTAAGCAAAGAAACCAGTAAGACTTACTGGCAACATCTTAAGTGTCAATTTTATTTTCTTTTCCTTATCAGGTCTGAGGAATAATTTACACATAACTTTTATTAATTTTAATTGCACAATCCCAGTGAGTCTTTGATAGTTGCATAATCTGTGAAACCACCACTACACTAAAGATACAGAACATTTCTATCACTTCCAGAGTCCCTGTGCCCCCCTTTGCAATCCACACATCATTCACCTGGCAGCCAATCATCTCCTGTTATCACTATATTAGTTTATATTTTACATAAAGTTAAAATTTTAGACTTGTTTAAATTCAAAAACAAATTAAAACTCCAAAAACAATATGGCATGAATAATTTCATAGTAGTCAAACAAGACATTCTCAAAATGAGTTAAAAAAATCCACTAAATACTACTTACAGAAGAAAACCTAAAATTGTAACACATAATGGTTGAAAACAAAGGAGGTCTTGGCTTACAAAAAGAAATCTCAACTGATATTATTACTCTAAGCAATCTAGAATTCAAGTCAAAAAGCATTAATAGAACAAACGTTTCATATTAATAAAAATACATCAAGAAGGACAGCATCACAAAGGTTCCTATTCTGTCCTTTTTTTTTTTTTTTTAATTTATTTATGATAGTCACAGAGAGAGAGAGAGAGAGAGGCAGAGACACAGGCAGAGGGAGAAGCAGGCTCCATGCAGAGGGAGAAGCAGGCTCCATGCACCGGGAGCCCGATGTGGGATTCGATCCCGGGTCTCCAGGATCGCGCCCTGGGCCAAAGGCAGGCGCCAAACTGCTGCGCCACCCAGGGATCCCTATAAACTATCCTTTTATAGTATGTTCTGTAAGTTACCTAAATGGTTTTTATAAAGCCAGCATATGTGGTACCAAAACTGGACAGACAGTATCCACACAAATTGCACACATGTATTTTATTTTACAAATGCTCACATAGAGCTTACATGTTTGAAATTTGTGGTAACGACACAGGAATAGAGATACAGATCAACAAAATTCAAGAAAAGATCCATAAGATGAAGTTTTACATGAAGAAAGTTGGCAATTCAAATCAGTGAGAAAATAATGGATTATTCAATATATTTTGGGTTAAGTGATTAGGAACAATTCATTAAGACTATTAAATTTGTGACATTGTTTATTTAAAATAAATACTTTGAAATACAAGAATTAAGAGACAAAAGAGAGCAAAGACACTAGGTGACCATAAAAAAACTGAGCAAACAAAAATATGCGTTTACCAGAGACACTGCAAATTAAACCAACCAGGTATCAGCATGCCATCAAACTGGCAAAAATTTTTAAATAGTGATAAAATCCAATGCTCAGAAAGTCAAAGGGAAACCAGTACTTTATCCTTTGCTGGTGGGAATATAAATTGATACAGCTTTTTTTAGAGGACAGTCTATTAATATAAAAATAAGCACACACTAAAAAGTGGTAATTCAGTTTCTCAGGATTTACCCTAAAATAGTAGCACACACACATCAGCAATTTTCAGGAGAAAAATTGGAAACAATCTAAATATTTATAACAAAATATATGTATATCTTGTATAGCTCTACACTATGGATTATGTAAAATAATTCAAAGGAATGAGAAATACACACTGAGATGGAAACACAGGACACAATAAGTGGGGTGGAGGGGAGGCAAGTTTTAGAACACACATTTTTCCGATTACACATGTGAAAGACAATTGCTTATTCCTACATATTCTATATATGCCATATACACATTTAAGTATACACATATATGCATACATAAATGCACCGAAATAGGAATGGCAAGAAAACTGATTTAAAAAAAACCATTTTTTGTAAGAAAGATTCCACAACTGGTAGAAGGCAATCAAGAGAAATATCTACATAATCTACATATATTCATGTATTTTCTCAGAGCACTTGGGTGGTTCAGTTGATAGAGCATATGACTATTTAAGCTCAGGTCATGATCTCAGGATTGTGAGATAAGAGCCCTGAGTTGGGCTCCATGCTCAGCATGGATTCTGCTTGTTCCTATCCATATGTTCCCCACCCCCTCAAGCACGCCCTCTCTCAAATAAATCTTTTTTAAAAATATTTTTTCTCAAAAAAAAAAAGAAAAGTGTTCTCCAGTATTCAGTTAGCAATGTTTATAGATACACAGAAAGGTGGAATGTCAATGAACATCCACAAACCCACCCAGATTCTACAGTTAACATTCTACTATATCTCATATCTATTCACTATTTGTTTTTTTAATGCATTTCAAGTTCCCAATGTCAGTATGTATACGTCACCCCTAAACACTTCATCATGCATATTAACTAAAATTGAAGAAAAAAATCACCTTCAATGAAATACACAAACCTCTAATGTGCCATTAGATGGGTTTTGACAATCACACCCCAAAAAATAAACCAATTAAAAAAATGGGCAAGAGACGTGAACAGACATTTTTCCAAAGAAGACATACAGATAGCCAAGACACATGAAAAGATGCTCAACGTTACATATCAGGAAATGCAAATCAAAACTACAATGAGGTTATCATGTCACGCCTATCAGAATGGCTAAATCAACAACACAAGGAACAATAGCTGTTGGCAAAGATGTGGATGGAGAAAGGGGAACCCTCTTGCACTGTTGGTGAGAATGCAAACTGGTGCAGCCACTCTGGAAGATAGTATGGAAGTTCCTCAAAAAGATTAAAAAATAGAACTACTGGGGTGACTGGCTGGCTGAATCTATGGAGCATGTGACTCACGATCTCAGAGTTGTGAGTTCGAGCTCCACATTGCTGGGCATAGAAATTACTTAAAAATAAAATCTTAAAAAAAAGAAAAAATAGAACTACCCTATGACTTGGCAATAATTCAAAGGGATACATGCATTCCGATGTTTATCCACAATAGCCAAATCATGGAAACAGCCCAAGTGTCCATTGATTGCCAAATGGATAAAGGAGACATGGTGTGCATGCATGCATGCATACACATACAAACAATGGCCTATTAGCCATAAAAAAAGAATGAAATCTTGCTATTTGCAACGACATGGATGGAGCTAGAGAGTATTTCGCTAAGTGAAATAAGTCAGTCAAAGACAAATACCAGGTACGCCTTGGTGGCTCAGCAGTTGAATGCCTGCCTTCGGCTCAGGGTGTGATCCTGGAGTTCTGGGATCGAGTCCCACATCGGGCTCCCTGCATGGAGCCTGCTTCTTTCTCTCTCTCCCTTTGTCTCTGTCTCTCTCTCATGAATAAATAAAGTCTTCAAAAAAAAAAAAAAATAAAGACATACAATATAATCTCACTCATATGTGGAATTTAAGAGACAAAACAAAGGAGCAAAGGGAATAAAGAAAGAGACAAACCAAATTTCTTAACTATAGAGAACAAATTGATAGTTACCAGAGGGGAGGTGGGCAGGGGGATGGGTGAATAGGAGATGGGTGAATAGATGATGGAGATTTAGGAGTACACTTGTTATGAGCATAGGGTGATGTATGGAAGTGCTGAATCACTAAACTGTATACACCAGAAACTAATATTACACTGTGTGTTAACTAAAATTTAAAAACTTGGAAAAAAAAAAAAGGTTTTTGACAAATGCATTCTATAAGATCTAAGCCCCTAGCAAGAGGCAAAACATTATACCACCCTACTGAGTTCTCTGGTGCCCCTTCCCAGTCCCCATGACCACCAGCTTAGCGGCAAACACCATTCTGGGCTTTTTTTCTAGCACTAAGAAGTGTTGCTTGTTTTAGAATTCATATAAATGAAATCCTATTGTGTTCTGTTAGGTAAAGCTTCTTTCCTGCTCAGCCTAATTGTGAAATTCACCCATGTTCTTTTTTTCCATAGTTTGTTCCTTTTTACTGTGGAGTAGTATTCCACTGTTTGGACATACCAGTTTGTTGACCTAGTCTCCTGATGGCTGTTTCCAGTTTGGAGCTATTATGAATATTCTTGTACAAGTATTTTTTGTGAATATGTTTTCATTTCTCTTAGGTAAACACCTAGGAGTAGAACTGCTGGGTCATGGGATAGGAGTATATTTACTTTTATAAAAAACTACCAGAACTTTATCCAAAGTGGATATACCATGTATTATTGTTAACAGTGGTTACCCTGGAAAGCTGAAGAGGACAGTGGACTTACTAATTATTCACATCTGTACTGTAAAAATTCAAACAATAATGTTAACTTTCATTATGTGAAAAGAACAAAGCCAGGAGTGTACATCTTATTTAAGACCAGTTTAGGGACTCCCGGGTGGCTCAGTGGTTTAGCACCTGCCTTCGGCCCAGAGCCTGATCCTGGAGACCCGGGATCAAGTCCCATGTCAGACTCCCTGCATGGAGCCTGCTTCTCCCTATGTCTCTGCCTCTCTGTGTCCCTCATGAATAAATAAAATCTTAAAACAAACAAACAAACAAAAACCAGACCAGTTTAGATTTCTTGAGTCAGCCTACACGGACACTAACTTCTTTTCTAAAGAGGTCAGCAAACCACAGTAGCAGTTTTTGTAAATAAAATACTCTGAAATATAGCTAGGTCCATTAGTTTACAAATTCCTAGTGCCACTTTCAAGCTATAATACCTGAGTTGAGTAGTTACAACAGATACCAGATGACTAGCAAAGTCTAAAGGATTATCTGGTCCTTAAAGAAAAAGCTCACCGCCTGTTGTCCTGAAGTGTTTATATAGACTTTTTTTTTTTCCATTTCAAAGTGACATTTAGAAACTATCTTATACAACTTTTCTCCTACAGAAGAAACTAAAACTAAGAGACTTTAAAAATGAGTTATCTAAGCTTAGCTGATGTGTGGAATGAGAAATCAGGTCTATATTCTGAGTGAGTCCTTGTCTGGTCATCTCAGGATATTGGTATACTTCTAAAAGTCATGCAGTAAAAGAAATATATATATATGCCCACAGGCTCATTTATACTATGGTACCCTCTCTGGAAACTTCAAAATGAATTAGTTTAGTGGGGCAGAATCATGGTAAGGTAAGGGGAATTATGCCTTTACATACAAGTATCTCCACAGGGTGGGGGTGACTGGGTGATGGGCACTAAGGGGGGCACTTGATGGGATGAGCACTGGGTGTTATTCTATATGTTGGCAAATTGAACACCAATAAAAAATAAATTTATGTTAAAAAAAAAAAGTATCTCCACAAATAAGACTTTCACAGTGTGAAACTATACTAACCCACAATACTCTCACCTTTAGCCCAAGGAATAGGTGAATCACAAGCTGAAACTGATTAAATGACAATTTGTCCATCCAAAAAAAAAAAAAAGAAAGAAAAAAGGTGCTCTTACTATGTGTTAGATACTACAGGGATATGCAAATGTAAATCCTGATTTGTGAGAACATCTAGTTAGTAGGAGCACTGTACATAAACAACAATTCAGGATACAATGTTTCAAATGTTATAGGAAATAAATGTGGTATTATTTTCACCTGGGCGTATCAGAGAATGCTTAGGACAGCTGACACTCAAAGGTAGGTCTCTAAAGTAGGGAAGAATTTATGATGTAGGGATGAAGGACATGGGGGAGGGAATGAGCAGAGCATTCCAAATACACCCATTTTGGCTATGACATGTGGTATATGGGGAGTAAGGTGGGAAATGACAGGTTATAAGATTGGAAACTTAGTTCTAAATCAATATATATAATAAGCCTGGAATGCCAGCTGTTTGGAATTTAAGCCATCTGAAAGCAGTGGGAATCCAAACATAATTTTGGGTATGAGAAGTAGCATGATCAAAGCTGTAGCCCTAAAAATAACCTGAAAGAAGTGAAGTTACACCACTTTAGGTCACGATGATTCCAAATGATTCCCTGGATCTTTCTGGGGATGCCTCAGGCGTTAAGAGTTCACTTTCCCCAAAGTGAACAACACTACAACTTTTTTTGTAAACAGTAGGTAAAAACTGGAAAGCCAGTGGTCTTGGAACAACTATGGAAAAGTTATAAAAGCTCTTCATCTGGTGCTTTAAGTTTTTAATCAGAGAATTTTTAAGAAAAGGCACTACCAGACCCTGATACAGTGGGTCCAGGGCTGATGGGAGTTTAAGAACTAGGAAATTTGAAACAGGTGGTGTAAGTATTGTTAAGCTATGAAAAGTGAACACCCTGAACTCCTTCTGAACGTGGGTTTTCAAAAGATAATGGGGTGGGGGGAGCAAGGAAGGAGTAGGGCAGAGAAAATTAATTCCTGATTAACCACAGTAGAGGCAAGCAATGAGGGTGTGGGGGTCACAGATTTAAGAGATGTTACGGAAGTAGAACTGGGAAGACAGAAAAGATAGTGACCTCTGTTTTCAAAAACTGCTAATATAGGAGCAACTCAGAACTTCAGTAGAGGAAGGGGAGAAAACTGTTTGCCATAATATAATATATACTTTATATATATATATATATATATATAAGGTAGTTTAGTTACAGAGCTGGTCAAGACATTGAAGCCTTTCCCTCTTAAGTTCATGGGATATTCAGGAAGCAACTAAATCTGAGATAGGTGTTAACCAAGAAGTAAAATGAGTGATCTTTGCAATTGTTTTATGAGATTGCCAGGAAGAAGATGAGAAAAAAAGGCCAAAGACAGCACCTGGGAAATACACATTTAGGAAATGAGACAAGGAAAAACAGACAAGGAATCAGGAAAAAAAATTATTAGAGAGGTTTTGGACGAAGAGTGGTAGTAGTAAGGGTACATAAAGGGCCACTATTTATAGGCCAGAACCTGCCAAAGTGCCTTATGCCTTGGACAAGGGTCAGCCCCAAAATCATACCTTATGATGGCACTGACAAAATACTAAGTAAAAGTTACAAATAAGAGGCAGTCTACAACCAACTCAGTTATAAAGTTTGAACAGATATGTGGGAGGCTAAGTTAGAGAATCCTTTTCAGAAACAATATTAGTAAAGCACCCTGCAGGGCAGAGAATGACACTGTTAAAAAATGCCCATTAAATTTCAAAGAGGTTAAAAAATAAAACAAACCTTTAAGCAGGTCTCATAAGAGCAGTATAAGAAGCTGAACAGAGCAATAAAGCAGAAAGCAGGAGACCTGGATAATAATCCTGTTTCTGTTAACCTAATCAGATGCACCACTTAGGCATGCCACAAACTCAGCTGAATCTCCAAAGAGAAAGTTAAGTGGAAGCTTCCTCTTAACACTGAATTTCCATGAAACTCAGAGTGCTATTAAAAAACGGGGTAGGATGCCCAAATATTGGGGAACCCTTACACTATGATATGCCAATACCATCAAAGACATTTTAATGTTGCAAAAAGACTAATTACATGGACACATTTCATTAATAGTGCTCATTCATTCTACCTATTATTACCTTCCTAAGTACTGAGCAACAGGCTCAGAGAGAATCAGAGAATCAAAGCTGAGTTAATAAGAAACTTATATACTACTACAAAAAAAATCATTAAATGCTATAAAAAAAACTATTATGGGATACACAGGAGCACTTGACACAGTCTAAAGGCAAAGAAGGGTTCAAAGATACTTATCAGAGATCAGATATATTTATCAGAGCTGACATCTGAGTACCTAAGCCAAGGTGAAGGAAAGACTCAGAAGAAATAGGCCCAGAAGGGGTAGAGAATGGTAGAAGAGATGACAATGGAGATTTACATGAAGAGGTGTGTGAAACACTTCACAGTTCTATGAAACATCCAATTGAAGATCTCTGTCAGACTATATTAACACTAATATTAATATAAAAAGCCATAACAACTATAGACACAGATCTGGGAGTCTCAGCATAGAGAAAATAACTAAAGACACCAGAACACATACATTCTAGCAGGAAGTATGGACAGTCCCCACAGAGGTGATGGAGAGGGCCAAGGTTATCCCCAACACAAAACCGTTCCCCTTTAAGTGATAAAATTAGGTTATCTAACTGTAGATTTAAAAATTTTATTTATACATTAAAAAAAAATTGATACACAAAAAGGAAATAAGACTACTGAAATGTTGGGATGCCTGAGTGGCCCAGTGGTTGAGCATCTGCCTTTAGCTCATGATCTCAGGGTCCCGGGATCAAGTCCTGCATCAGGCTCCCCACCATCAGGCTCTTCTCAGGGAGCCTGCTTCTCCCTCTGCTTGTGTCTCTGTGTCTCTCATGAATAAATAAAATCTTAAAAAAAAAACTATTATGATGTTAATAGTGGTTATGCTAAGTGGTTAAAGATTACAAATAATTTTACTTCAAAATCAATGCAATGAATGCATAATTAGAAAATAATAACTTTATCTTTCAGAGTTAAATTTTTTTTTTCCGGGGTGCCTCGTAGCTCCGGTCAAGCAGTTGTCTTTGGCTCAGGTCACAATTCCAGGGTCCTGGGATGGAGCCGGGCATTGGCATCCCTACTCAGTGGGGAGTGTTTCTCCTGCTCCCTTCCTCACTTGCTCTCTTCCCCGACTCATGCTCTCTCTCTCAAATAAATAAAATCTTTTAAAAAAATAATAAATTATTTTAAAAATATATTAAAAATGTCTTTTTTCCTCCTTAATTAAACATGACCAATCATGGCAATATTGCTACTAAAGATAGGCAGGTTTTCAAACTCTTTTAATACAACTAATTTAATTCTACAGATATAAATCAGAAAGTCAATTTCAAAGAATCAAAATATTTTGAGGGTAGAGGAAGGTTGCTTTTTAACAACAGTAAAGCACATACTACCATAATGAAAACATCTAGAACATAACACACAAACTTACCCCGTCCCCTCCCTTCCACTACCAGTCCAGGAAGTGCTGTCTCCTGCTGGGTGATGGCTCAGTATGCCTCTGCTGCTGGCGCTGCCACACCCACCACTGACCTTCATTTATAGCCTGCACACAGGGTAAGGCAAGTCCTGTTACTTTCCCAACAGTGCACATTTTTGTAAAGTTTCTTTAATGTCACACTCCACAGGACAAAGAACATCATCTTACAAAACTATGTGATACTGGGAAAATAAACACACTTGCCTTCTCCCCTACAGTCAAACACCCAAGATGGGATGGAGTCTGATCTCCAAGGCAGAGCATTTACTGAGGCATGACCCAGAATGGGAGCAGGTGACTGAGAAAATGGCACTTCATGGATCTATAATAAAAGAAAAGGTACGTGAACAAAATGTAGGTGTTAACAGTTTTGGTCCAGAATCCTGACTAGCTGGGAAATCAGCAACTCCAGTATTAGGTCAATATAAATATAAAGCATCTATTGGCAGGTAGCCTTAAGATAATGAACTCCAAAGAAGCCCACAGCAGATGTCATTAAATGACATCAAGTCATAGCATAGTTAAAAAACAAAACAAAACAGGGATGCCTGGGTGGCTCAGCAGTTGAGCATCTGCCTTTGGCCAAGGGTGTGATTCTGGAGTCCTGGGATCGAGTCCCACATCAGGCTCCCTGCATGGAGCCTGCTTCTCCCTCTGCCTGTGCCTCTGCCTCTCTTTCTGTGTCTCTCATGAATAAATAAATAAAATCTTTAAAACAAAACAAAAACCACTCTGGCCTTGGAGGTAGTCTAAAGGCCAAGGATTCTATTGTTGAGTACATCTGGACAAATCAGACCTATGAGTTCAATTTTCTCATCTATGAAACGAGAGCACAAGGCTAGATTAGTGGCTTTCAAACTTTTTTTGACTGTGAGCCACAATAAGAAACACATTTTGTATTAGGGTAACTGTATATGCAAAATACAGAAAAGCTCATGGAAAATGTTTCCTTAGAATAAACAAATTAAAAAAAAAAAAGAATAAACAAATTAGGTAGAATAAAATGGTATTTTTGTTATTCTATTTCATTATTCTTAAAAATGTTAATTGCAACACATGGTCCATCACTTACAGTATAAATAGCAGATGATCCTTAAGCTTTCATTTTAATTGTATTTAACACATTTAGGTTTAATATTTGCAGCATAAGCCACAAGATTGTAAATTTTCTTTGTTCTGTGTTTTCATGCACAGCAACTACTTACTCCTGATGTGTCCTTACTGTTCAGCCTAAGAAACCAACTCTAAGTACACTTTGATCACCTACATAGTGTACTTTACTGTAGAAGATGGTTGTGAAAATCAAATGAGGTGACTTTATGTATGTGAGCATTTTGAAACTGCGCAACATACAAGAAGCTACTGAAAAGCTTTTATATAGGGGTCCATGGCTGGCTCAGTGGGTACAGTGTACATGCAACTCATGATCTTGGGGTTGTGGGTTCAAGGCCCATGCTGGGTATAGATTACTTAAAAAGATAAAATCTTAAAAAAACAAATCTTTTACATAGTCCTTTCAAATAAGGCAATGTGGTGTAACCTGCAGTATTTTCACTTTATCCCAAGTGTACATGGTAAAACTGCTTTTTAAATGTGTGCTTTTAGGGGCACCTGGGTGGCTCAGTTAAACATCCAACTGTTGATTTTGGCTCAGGTCATGATCTCAGGGTGGTGGGATCTAGTCCTGCATCCAGGCTCCACTCTGGGCATGGAGCCTGCTTTAGATTCTCTCTCTCTCTCTCCCTCTACTCCTAAAAAAAAAAAAGTATATGTTTTTAATATAATCCCATGCACTAGTGAGGAACTTCAGATTAAATGGAACTAATGTACTGAAGACTTGAATGTAAAAATAAAATTAGGAAACATCTTAAATGAATGTCTTTATAAAATCCTTAGGGTAGAGAAGGCTTTTTTTCCTACATACCAGGAGACACAGCAACTTTATCAAGGTCAAAATAATAATAATAATAATCTCCCTCATTCAAATTCAAAAGCAACTAGAAAAAAATTGCAAATGAGTTTCAAAAAACCCCAAAACAAAACAAAACAAAAACTGCAATACACTTCCAAAATGTAAAGAGTACACGTATTAATGCACAACCTAGAAATTCCACTAGTAGAAACATATCTCAAGAAATAAATTTGCAAAAACGTATGCTCAAGGCTGAAGGGACTAGGAGGAGAGAGCAGTACATAAAGTATGTACTGGTTAAAAAAAAAATCAGGGAAGGGCGGGGGGTGGGAGTGAATGGGTGATGGGCACTGGGGGTTATTCTGTATGTTAGTAAATTGAACACCAATAAAAAATAAATTAAAAAAAAATCAGGAGTTACTCATATTTCCCTGGGTATCTCCCATGCATACATAAGCTATATATCTTTAATAATAAACACATTGTTTTAAAAAATTACAGTAGTACATGGAACCATAAAACAGACCATTAGCCAGCCATTAAAAATGACGATATAGATCTATTTATTAAAATGGAAGGTACCCACAACATCGGGGCACCTAGGTGGCTCAGTCGGCTGAGCCATCGACTTAGTTTTGGCTCAGCTCAAGATCTCAAGAGTCTTGGGGTCGAGCCCCCAGGTTCAGGCACTCAATGGGGGTGTCTGCTTGAAAGATTCTCTCTCCTTCTGCCCCTCCTCCAGCTCTCTAAAATAAATCTGAAAAAAACAAAAACAAAACAACCCCACAACAAACACTATACAGCAACACTTATTGTATGATCTCTTTTCATAAAGAATAAATAAAAACTAACATTATACCCTTCTAAGTCTCTCCAGATATACACCGAAATATTAATAGTGGGTATCTCTGTAATGAGGAAATCAGGCAATGCCTTTCTGAGAATTAGAAAATACCCCCTTCTCCAGGCAGACTCCCCACACTTGAGGGCACACAGCCTGGAGGGCAGAGTATGGACTTCAGCCTCTACACACCTTGCCCGTACATATCCTTGGAGCAATGCCCTTGATGTTGGGCTGGGGTTATGGATAATTTATGCCGTTTCACACTGGTTTACTACTATTCCAATAAACTCAGAAATGTACTATTTGTTGATAAGAATAACATTTATCTTCAATTTTGCAAAAAAGGTCTTGCCTCAATCCTTCTGAAATAAATCCCAACTTCACTTGTAGTACCGTAGCCCTTATATAAGGCCTACACTTTGGTATCTTGTGCATATTTACTTAGTGCATATACTCAATAAAAATCTCAACCTCGACATCATATAAACACAAAGGTTAGATAAGAAGCACTATCTGCAGTAAGAAATGTCATTCCAACAAAAAAATCAAGGTACTGATTACTGGAAATAAGGCACACTAAGTTAGGTAGTCTACAAAAATCCCTCTCCACCACTCAAAAATTCCTTCAGCAAAAAGGTAGCACATTCTAGAAGCTATAACTTGACCATCCCCCCCACCCCATTTAACTCCAGATGCAAGATTTATTTCCTCTTCACATTAGTGGATTCCCAAAAGGCAGCTATCTAAATACAAATCCTGAGTGTGTGTTAGGCAAGGCATCTGTAAAATAATAAAACCGCTGGACTAGGATTAAAGGACAACTGGGTTCTTTTCTTGGCTCTCCGGAATATGTAATTTTACACAAAGCAAAATCACAACCTCTCTAGATCTCATTTTTCCTCATCTCTAAACCGGGGGTGGTGGGGGGGGGGGTGGTGGTGTGTGTGCTAGAAAACCTCCAAGGCCCCTTTCAGTTAGTGACTTTATTTATTTTTAAAGATTTTTTTTTTTTTTGTTTATTCATTCATGAGACACACAGAAAGAGAGAGAGAGACACACACACACACAGAGGCAGAGACACAGGCAGAGGGAGAAGCAGGCTCCATGCAGGGAGCCCGACGTGGGACTCGATCTCGGGTCTCCAGGATCACGCCCCGGGGCCGAAGGCGGCGCCAAACCGCTGAGCCACCCGGGCTGCCCCTCAGCTAGCGACTTTAAGTCGACTTTCCATTCCAGAGGAGCCGATTTCAGTCAGTAGCAACAGTTTATTTTCTGAGTCATACCTAATTTACTCTCTTCATGCTTCTCTTTAAAATGTCGTGCCCAAATAGTTCTCCCACTCTAGAAATTTATTCTCACTGAAGGGGGCGGGGGGAGGTCAAGACCCACTAACAAAGTGTTCTTCAAAAGGCGCACACACACACACACACACACACACAAAGTCCTCATCCAGACATTAATACAATTTTCCTGAAGAAAAAAAAAGAGAGAGAGAGAGAGAGAGAGAGAGAGGGGCACCCTAAAGCAGTACTACATTGGCGGATAGTTAAGTATTTCTTTTAAAACAAAAGAACTCCTACACAGAAAAACCAACATACACAACAACCATCACGTGTTTTGAAGGCACAAAAATTGTGCCACTCGGGATTCACCCCCCGCCCCCCCCCAAAGCCGCCTATTTGCTGGGAAGAAAACGTCTGTAAACCAAGAAGGAATTAGGCAGGAACCAACCTTTCCTTAAGGGTCTCTTCACGGTCCAAATTCAAGCGCATTTTCGCGTGCCCGGCGCTCGGTGAGGACTGGCCGCGGCACACTCGTGCGACCCACACACCTACGCTCCCTCGCACTCTTCCGACAGGGGCGGCAGCGTGGACGAGTCCCAAGAGAGCGGAGAGAGTGGAAATTTCCTCTCCCCGGCGTGAGGCAGGGTCGGCCTCCCGGAGCCTCCCCGAGCGCCGCCGCCGCCGCCGCCGCCGCCGCCTGGGCCTGCCCCGGACCGCGCGCTCCGTACAAAGGGAGGCCCGGCCGCCCGGCCCCGTACGCTCGGGCCCGGCTGCGCGCAGGGAGGCCGCGGCAGCACGTGCGCCGCGCTCCGGGCCGCGAGGAAGGGACCGGCGCGGCCGGGCGGGGGCCGCCTGCGGGCCGGGCTGCGTCGGCAGCGAGCGGCGGCCCGGCCGCCTCGCTAGGAATGAATGGGGCCGCGCGGCCCGCCCTCCGCCGCCGCCCCTCCGGCTGCCCCTCGGGCCCCGCGCGCCCAGCCGCCCCCCGCCCCTCCCCTCCCGCCCCGGCCCCGCCCGGCCGCCGCCCGCTCACCCCAGCTCTTGGCGGTGCGCCCCAGGAACTCTCCGGTGGTCGGGTTGTAGATGAAGAGCTTCCACTCGGCGAGGCTCTGGTTGAAGGACCTCTTCTCCTTCTTCGTCATGGTGTGTGCGCGGACGGCGAGGGGAGCGGCGGCCGCGGGGGCGGAGGCGGAGGCGGCGGCGGCGGCGGCGGCGAGGAGCGCGGAGGCGCGTCCCGGCTCAGGCGGCGGCAAGCGGACGGCCGAGGACACCTCCTCGCTGCGGTGCGCACTCGAGCCGACTGCGCCGCGCGAGCCCGGCGGCCGCTCGGGCCGCGGGAGCCTGACGTCTCCGCGCGCCGCAGCCAATCCGCGCGCCGCTCGGCCCGCGCCGCCGTCGCCGCCGCCACTGCCTCCCGCCCGCCGCCCGGCGCGGCCCGTTTCGGCGAGGAAGCTCCGCCCCCCGCGCCGCGGCCCCGCCCCCCGCGCCGCGGCCCCGCCCCCTCGCGCCTCGCGCCCCGCCCCCCCGCCCGGCTCCGGGGACGGCCGGGGGGGTGCCGCCCGGGGGGTGCCGCCCGGGGTCCCTGTGCCCTGGTCCCGGGAAGCAGAAACCGCACATGGCAACTTCAAAAAAAAAAAAAAATGACGAGGGCTCAGTACGGAAATGTATGATGACAAACCGAAGGTGGGCGTCCCTGACCCGCAGGTTCCTCGGGAGGCGGAGGGGGAGGAGGAGGAGGAGTCGGGAGATGCTGTGGGCCACCCGCCGGGAGAACGCGGAAACCACTGCGGCGGCCCGAGCCGTCCCGGCGGAGCAGGGGACTTGAGCACGCTGTCCCCGGGCCCCCGCCCCGCCCCGCCCCCGCCCCGGGCTCTGTGACGGGACCGGGAGGCTGCGGGGCCCCGTGGAGCCCACCCCCCGCTGCTCGCACAAGTGTCCTTACTTGGCCCTTTTCAGGGATTGAACCGGGAGCCGCAGGTCGATGGAAAGAAATGTCATCCTAAGGCTTGTCGGTGTTCAGTGAACAGAGCATGACTTTCTCCAGATTCGGTTGAATTTATCAAGGAAATCGATAGACGGTGCTTTCCTGAGCGTCCCGTGCACTCTTTAAGACCTGCTTATTTCTGAGGCCGGGTCTGCAGGAAAATCAGTTCTTGGTGGAGTGTGGATCCCTACATGAAGTTCCCGGCTTCTCCTGGTCGCCGGAGCCGCGGATGCTCCCCGAGGTCGGAGCTGAGCGTGCAGTCCACGTCTGTCTACACTAGGTGGAGCTGAGGAGTTCAGTGCCCGGCGACTGGCCACCGAATGGAAAAATAGTTTGGGCAGAAGGTGCTGGTTTTTTTTTTTTTTTTTTAGAAATAAATGGGGCGCTGCTTCTGTTTCATTGGGAAAGAAAAAAAAATTATGGAGGAGGAAGTGTAGCGCACTTATTTTTTGGAGTCATTGCATTATAACCCGTCTGGAAGGTTAAACACACACAGCCTGCAAATGCTGCAAGGGAGTAGTGGATAAAGACATTCTGGCATCTCTCACGGTTCCTCACTTTGCTTATTGGAGCAAGGAATTATGGATTACGTCTCCCGTAAATGGAAAAGAGATAGAAGAAGAATATATTCCTGTAAAGCCATTCCCACAAGCCCTGCCTTTACGAAAGCTGCTTTCGTCTCATTAAAAATCTAACTACAAATCAGCTAAAATACTAGTAGGGTTGATGACAGCCTTTTCAGTGTAGATAAGAGGTTAAGATATACAGTGTGATTAAAGTAAAATAGAAAACCCATCTGCTTCATTTATCTTGTGTGTCTGTGTGTGCTCTTAGCGAGCACGCTTTGAAAAACAGTTAACGCGGTACACACAAAGAAAACGTGGTAAAAAGGAACATTTTGAAAACAGTGCCTCAAAGATTGAGTGTTGTCAAGAGATTTGTGATCTGCATGTTTTTAGTGGTCCTCAAGATGGCTTTCGGATGTCATGCTTTGTGGTTTTCCAAATAAATATTTAAATACAAATATAATTCAGCAAGTGGTTTGAAAACCCATGCCTAGTTTAGGATTGTAACTGATCCAACAGATCTCAGTGTGGGGAAAAGGTGACATTCTACTCCAAAATACAGGCACTATGTGTTTCTCTGATATATGATAACTTGAGCATTACTCCGAAGAGAAAATTCTGACTGTACTGGAGATGGGAGGGGATAGGAGACTACCAAGTTTGAGCAGATGAAATACCATCTTTAATCACAACTTTATTCCTTATAAGTTTATTTTACCTAAGTTTCCTTTTAAAAGAGAAGTTCTTTTGCCAGGATACCCACTTAAATTTGAATTTCAGATAGACGATGGATAATTTTTTAATAGAGGTATATTCCGTGCAATATTTGGGATATACTTAGACTAAAAAATTATTCTTATCTACCTGAAATTCAAATTTACTTGGATATCCTGTATCTTTATTTGGTAAATCTCAGTACCCTACCTGTAGAGGATACCTATGAATCCCACAGGAATAATAATGATCGTTTATACGTATTTAAGTCCGTAGGCCCTATACCACTTGCTTAGTGTGATGTGTTTCTTAATCTTTACAAATATCCTAACAGGGAGATAATTGCTTCCCTGACTTTATAAAAGAGGAAACTGAGGTTTAGAGAAATTATGTAACTTCACCATGGTCAGAAAGCTACCAGACAACAGTATATTGATTCAAATCCCTGTCTTTCCTCCAACTACCCAGTACTGGCTCCCAGGGAATGATGGCAGAGCTCTGGGGACACTTCACAAAGCTGAATGAGGTGGAATGAGAGAAAATGAAACAGTTGTGGGGCACTTGGTTGAGTCTTCTCTCCAGTCAGCAGAATCCACTTTCTGGCTTCTATGGGCACAAATAAGATATTTTGGCTTTTAATTTGCTAACACTCTTAGTTTATTCCTGAATTTTAGAATCGTGTACAGAAAAATATAGTTCTTATAAGCAGCATCACATTTATAATTTGGTGTTTTGTGGTGTTCTGACTGACGTGACTATGATACGAAATCATAAAGGCCATTATTTGTCCCTAAAGGGTATTAAGATTTATTTTAAAAATAGTCCTTCCTTATAACAGCGGCTACAATTGTGTTGGCATTTTATTGTATCTGAGAAACCCGGTCATGAACACATACTTCTCTTTACAGAAAATGTCCTTGTCCACACATTGGTTTTCATATTGAATGCGTTCACTAATCCTTTAACAAACAATAGTTCTACACCCTTTGCAGATTAAAGGGCAGACACCTGCATTATTAATCATCTTAAATTAAATGAACCAGGGTTTTTGTAAAGTGTGACATAGTATACGGCATAGAAAGTGCTCTGTTAAATGGTCTGGGTTTTTATCATTTTTAATACTGTCATTCGCTGTATTAGGTAACATGAAAAAGTGTGTGATATGATCTAATGGTATAATTTATTAAAAATAAATTCAAATGACCAACTCAATGTGAAATATTTAATAATTTGGTTATAAAAACTTACAGGTATAGGTGAAACAAAAGGCAGAATGTTGATATTTATTGAAGTTGGGTGACAAGTCCATGGAGTTCATCATATTTTGTCTACTTTGTGCAACATCAAAATTTTTCATAATACAATTTGTTTTTTATTTTTAAGATTTTATTTGAAAGAGAGAATATGAGGTGGGGAACAGAGGGAGATGGACAAATAGGCTCCCCACTCAGCAGGGAGCTCAATGTGGGACTTGATCCCAGGACCTGGGATCATGACTTGAGCTGAAGGCAGACACTTAACCGACTAAGCCACCCAGGTTCTCCAAGAACTTGTTTTTTTTAATTGGGCAAAGGTTAGGCAATTTTCCTGATATACATTTTTCTGGTTCACTTAGTTGAAAAATAACAAAAGAAGGAATAGTTTTAATAGAGGAACCTGGGGGCTTAGTCGGTTAAGCGTCTGCCTTCCGCTCAGGTTGTGATCCCGGGGTCCTGGGGTGTAGTCTTGTGTTGGGCTCCCTGCTCAGTAGGGGAGTCTGCTTGTCTCTCTTGCTCTGTCCCCCGCTCATGCTCTCTCTCAAATAAATATATATATTTTTAAATCAACAGAAGAGCTGAAAAAAAAGATCAGTGGAATCTCCTAAAGTGTAAAGCGAAAAGACAGAAGGGAAGAAATATTTTTAAAAGCCAAAAAAACAAAACAAAACAAAAAAATAAAATAATAAAATAAAAGCCAAAAAACGACATAAGGTCATCAATCCAGGAGAGATAATAGCCAATTAATTAGTTCCAGAAGTAGACAAGAAAACTTGAGAGAAAAGATAATGAGGGCAATAATACAAGAACATTTTTTAGAGCTAAGATAGGAATCTTCAGATTAAAAGGTTTACCAAGTGCCACACAAAAGAAAATAAATACATACTTTATAAGCTTGTGATTTTATAATGCATTAAATACTAAGAGAAGATTCTAAAAGCTTCCAGAGAACAAGCAACAGGTCAACTACAACAGAACATGAATTTAATTGTCTTTTCATCAACGATGCTCAGTGCCAGAAGACAGACACTGCTTTCAGAGTTCTGAGGATCTGAGTATCATACCTACGTAAGCTATCACTCAGCTGTAAGGATAAAATGAAGACATGTTGAGGCATATAAGAACTCAGAAAGCTCACCTCTCAAAAATTCTTTCTGAAAAAATTAAGGATAAAACAGTGAAAAGAAAAAGGAATCCAAGAATAAGAAAAACTTGAGATCCAAGAAACACTAATCCCTAACTCAATGAAAGGAAGGCCTAGAATGATTGCTGCGCAGCAGGCCAAGAGAGCAACTGATATTGAACTGAAGAAGAATGTCCTCAGGCGGAAAGTGGATTCCATGCCACAGAGACTAGGATTAAGATCTTGGACAAATTTAGTCATATGGTGGAAGGCATGTGCTTTCTTTGTTAGGAAAAATGGAAAGCGATTAAAACCAAAGAAAACTGCATTCCGAATATAAAGCAAATGAAAGTGTGTTATTATTTGGCGCTTCTAATGGAGTATTTGAAAACGTAATTATATAATCCTGATGTTTGAAGCACCCCTCCTAGTAGTATGGGCTAGTAATATAAATTTGCCTTTTCTATCTAACTGGTGCATTTTGTTCTATCGTGAATACTATTTACATAAGCCAAATACTATAATTATAGTTTTTTGACTTTCCACACTTAGTATCAACTGAATGGCCATTCACAGAACAAAATGCAAATATTATAAACTCTAACAATATGAAAGTAATAGTGGAATTGACAGAAGTCAAGAGGTCTTTGGAGAAGAGAGAGTTAAAGGAAGAATGTTGAAGGGAAATTTAGATGTGTTCTTTCTCTTACATAATAAATAATAAGGTAAGAGATGTTAAGAGTTGCTTTCTGCCTGTGGACACCACCAAGTAAGCATCATTAAAGCCCACCTCCCACAGCTGTCATGTCTAAGTCAGAGTCTCCCAAAGAGTTTGAATAGCTGCAGAAGCTCTTCTTTGGGGGTTTGAGCTTTGAAACAACTGATGAGAGTCTGAGGAGCCATTCTGAGCAATGGGGAATACTCACAGTGGTATGCGTGCTGATGAGAGATTATGTGGTATTGAGAGATTCAAACACTAAGCGTTCCAGAAGCTTTGGGATATGCCACTATGGGGGAAGTGGAGGCAATCATGAATGGAAAGCCACACAAGGTGGATGGAATTGCTGTGGAACTGAAGAGGCCTATCTCAAAAGAATCTTCTCAAAGACCTGGTGCCCACTTAACTCTGAGAAAGATTTTTGTTGGTGGCATTAAAGAAGACGCCGAAGAACATCATCTAAGAGATTATTTTGAACAGTATGGGAAAATTGAAATGATTGATGACTATGACTCTGTGGATAAGATTATCATTCAAAAATACCATACTGTGAATGGCCATGACTCTGAAGTAAGGAAAGCCCTATCTAAACAAGAAATGGCTAGTGCTTCATCGAGCCAAAGAGGTCCAAGTGGTTGTGGAAACTTTGGTGGTGGTCATGGAAGTGGTTTTGGTGGGAATGACAACTTTGGTCACAGAGGAAACTTCACTGGTGAGGTGGCTTTTGTGGCAGTCGAGGTGGTGGTGAATGTGGTGGCAGTGAGGAGGGCTATAATGGATTTGGTAATGACGGAAGCATTTCAGAGGTGACGGAAGGTATAATAGTTTTGGGAGTTACAACAATAAATCTTCAAATTTTGGACCCATGAAAGGAGGAAATTTTGGAAGCAGAAGCTCCAGCCCCTAGGGTGGTGGAGGCCAATACTTTGCCAAACAGTGAAAGGTGGCTATGGCGGTTCCAGCAACAACAGTAGCTATGACAGTGGCAGGTTTTCATGACTGCCAGGAAACAAAGCTTAGTGGGAGAGGAGAGCCAGAGAAGTGACAAGGAAGCTACAGGTTACAACAGATTTGTAAACTCAGCCAAGCAGAGGACCTTGTTTTAGACAAAGACATGTTTTAGACAATATTTGTGTATGAACAAAAAATTCAAGGAGTGTATTTGTGATTAATTGTATAACAGGTTATTTTAGTTTCTGTTCTATGGAAAGTGTAAAGCATCCCCAACAGAAGGTTTACTAATAGATTTTTTTTTTTTTTTTTTTTTTTTTGCGCCCATGATGTTGATTGCTAAATATAATAGCCTGGTCATGACATGGAGTAAATGTGTGTGTAAAAAAGGAAAAAAAAAAAAAAAAAAAAGAGTGAGATGTTAAGAGTTTAAAAGTTAAAAGATGGGGCAGCCCTGGTGGCTCAGCAGTTTAGCACTGCCTTGGGTCCAGGGTGTGATCCTGGAGACCCAGGATTGAGTCCTATGTCGGGCTCCCTGCATGGAGCCTGCTCCTCCCTCTGCCTGTGTCTCTGCCTCTCTCTCTCTCTCTCTCTCTCTCTGTGTGTGTCTCTCATGAATAAATAAGTATGTTCTTTAAGGTTGTAAGTATAACCAATAGAAAAAGTAACTACTGAATAGTACTGTGTGTTTTTAGTACTAACATAATACTACAAATAACAAAATATGAAGTGGAGGATGAAGTAGGACATAATATATAAATAGCTCATTTATCATCTTTGCCAGGGAGTTAATAGTGTTTAAAACTGACCAAAAAGAAAAGGTATATAAGCATGTTATTTAAAGCTAAGGAGAGAGTGACTATCTTAATCCATTTGGGCTGCTATAGCCAGATACCATACACTAAGTGTCTCACAAACAACAGAAACTTATTTCTCACAGTTTTGGAGGCTGGAAGTCCAAGACCAGGGTGCCAGCATGGAGAAAAAGTCCTCTTTCAGGTTGCAAACTTCTAGTTATAACCTCACGTGGCCAAGGAGAGAGGGATCCCTCTGAAGCCTCTTTCATGAGGGCATTAATCCCATTCCTGGGCTCTATCCTCATGATCTAATCACCTCCCAAAGGCCCCCACCTCCTAAATACCATCACCTTAGGGGTTAAGATTTGAACATATGGTTGGGGTGGGGGGGGGGGGGATATAAACATTCAGACCATAGCAGTGACCAAGTGAAATAAAGTTAGAAAGGATTTAAAGTGATTGCCTAGGGAGTTCAGTGAATATCATGCTTTTCTAGTGGAATGGAGGACAGGATATGTGTAATTTTCTTTTTTTAGTCCTTTACACTTTTTTTTTTTTCCTCAATGTACAGGTTGTACTACATTGATAGTTTAAATTAAATGGTTGTGGAACGCCTGGGTGGCTCAGTGGTTAAGCATCTGCCTTTGGCTCAGGGTGTGATCCCAGGTCTGGGGATAAAGCACCCCCAAGCAGGCTCCCCACAGAGAGCCTGCTTCTCCCTTTGCCTGTCTCTGCCTCTCTCTCTGAGTCTTTCATGAATAAAAAAATGAAATCTTTTTTAAAAAAAATTTAATGGTTGTGGGGCTGGGGGACCTGGATGTCTCAGTAGGTTAAGTGTCCGACTTTTGATTTTGGCTCAGATCAGGATCTCAGGATTGTGAGATCCAGCCCCACTTTAAGCTCTGCGTTACTTAAGATTCTCTCTCTCCTTCTCCTTCCGTCCCTACCTCCCCCACAAAAATAAGTAAATTAAATAAATTAAATGGTTGGGAAAAAGCATTTTAGTACAACTGGCTCCTCCCATTACAAACTTTGAGACCCACAATTCCTAACTACAAACTGTTTTTTCCTCTTTAAAGGAAGATACAAGTTCTTCAGTTAGAGGGTAAGAACCAAGACTTTAAATAAACGAGTTATAAGGTATTGGGTGAAACCAAATGAAATTTTGACCTATGAAGATGCAATTTCATATGCTTCAACTTAATAAATGCTCATTTCACTAAAGGAGTAGAAATGAAGCCAAAACCATAATTATGGCCTGTTATACACCATTCGTTTTAGTTTTTTTATATTGATTTTTCTACTTAATTTAACTAAAAAAAATTTTTTAAACCCACAGGACTCTGTCAAAAACACAAAACTAAAAACAAAACAAAACAAAACAAAACAAAACAAAACACAAAACTACTTTCAGTCATAGAAAGAAAGAGCTAAGCCATCAGTCTCCAGTGAGTTTTGGTGTACTGTTGTTTCATATGTCCCTTGCAATGCAGCACACTAATTTAATTCAAATTTGAAACTAAAAGGACGTCACATGAAGGCATCTCTTGAGTAGTCAGGCCCCTTGCACATGTGATATGCTGAAGTAATACCTGCACTGAAATTTTTCAATTTCTTTTGTGAAGAGTGCTAACTGAAGAGGATTCAGAAGGAATTTCCTTGTATAAGACCAAAACAGATTTAAGAATAATGTCTCATACCTAATCATTGTTTTACAGCATAACTTGATAGTATCTAAATCTCAAAAGTTAGCCCTCAGACTTTTTTTGTTGCTGTTTATAAAACTCAAATGCTCCTGGCAAGTTTGAGGCATTTGATTACTTAAGGCTCTTTTGGGGCGCCTGAGTGGCTCAGTGGTTGAGCATCTGCCTTTGGCTCAGGTCATGGTCCCAGGGTCCTGGGATCGAGTCCAGCATCAGGCTCCCTATGGGGAGCCTCTGCCTGTGTCTACTTCTCTGTGTGTGTGTCTCTCATGAAAAAATAAATAAAATCTTTTTTTAAAAAAAGACTCTTTTATGAGTATTGTCATTCTATTTGTGACAATTTCTGATTGTTACCATGAAGGACTAAATCCTCCTGAGGATGTGTAGTTTCAAATGATAGTTCTTGACATTATAGTAGGATAATCATATTGCTCATAGACTCCTACATCTCTAGGGAAGATACACTTGAGATCAACTGGTCTAAGCCCCACTGTTCGTAGAGGAGAAAACTGTATCTCAGACACAGAGAAATTTATTCTACACAGAAAGTTCATGAGATAGATAAAGTGACCAGAGGGTGTTTAGCTCCTAGTGAGACCATCTTTCTGTTACACTGTGTTGGTTCCTCAATTCAGACACTCACCACCAAAAATATCAGTGTTCAAAAAAAATAAGAAACTAGCTTAAAATGGGCTTTTGTAACCTGGAAAATCATGATTCTCCAGAAACTCTATAAATAAAAAAATGTTGCCCCTCAGAGGTCAGGAATAATTGATGGTAAACAAAATTCTTTCCATATCCTGAAGTCTAGGGCATCCTATGAATAAGGATATGCAGGATTAAAGAATAGTAGGTTCTATCTATCCATACTCCATCTTTATTTGAACAAAGATATCTCATAAATTGTGATCAAGACTCATTTCCCTCTATTCAAATAAGTTGTGGGCTTCTAGTATGTTCACCAGACAACTCCTAGGGAAAAATTGGAGCAATTCAAAACTTGAATCCGATTTTCTAGTTCCAGGATTGTGTTATCTGATAGTATTAATAAATAACTGACTTATTTCAACAATCTCTTTTCCTTTCAGTTTGATGTTTTGTTTTTAGTGGAAAATAATTGTGTCAGAGAAGTGACTATGTTCTTTTAACAGGAACTATCTGTCACAATCCGGCTAAGAGGAACATGAGGGAAAATTTAAATGTCACTTTAAGCAATATCTCAACATTATTTCCTAAGAGACTTGATAATGTCTCCAGGGGCGTGGGAATTCAAGTTCCTTGATTCTAATTATTCTGTTGCAACTGACTCACTCTATGACCATAACTTAATTACTTTTACACAAATTCATTATCTCTAATGCATTGTGTACAAGTATATTACTGCCTTACTGGCAATATTATAAGGAAAGTAGTCTTTTGGTTAAACGATGGTTTGGGAGTTAGGAAATCCCCACAAATACATATTGTGTTTCAACTTCCTGTAAAGCACATAAGTTTATGTTAGTTAATGATCTTTCCATATCAAGACACAGAAAGCAAACTCAGATTGACTTAAACAATAAGGAGAATTTACAGGTGAATATAGCTTAAAGTCCAGAGGTTTACTGACTTCAGGAAAGGTTTGACCCAGGACCCAAATGAAGTAAATAAATCCTGGATTCTTGCTTTCCACTTATTGGTTCCATTACCTTAGGGTTAGTTTCCAGAAGCTATTGGGCCTACAATCTTCCAGGTCCAGTTCTAGCAGAAAAAAGAGTCAGCAACCTCCATAGCTTAAATAAAACTCCCAGTCTCATTGGCCCCCTACTGCCCGGACCTGTGACTGTGCTTGTCTTAAACCGACTCTGAAGGCCAGGGAGATGGCCTATGGTGATAGGGTAAAGCCCAAGAAGGTCCACTTTTGACCTGGAGGTGGGGTCAATCCCTCTCAAACACGTGATTCAGAAATTTAAAGTAGTGTTAGGGGGAGGGAAGGGGAGATAAATCCTACAGCCTTCTGTTTAAATGCTTTCAAAAGCTTGCATCTCAATCTAGAGTCATTCTTGCATTCACTGATTCATTCAATGAACATTTTTTCAGGGCTATGTGAGGTCTTGCCTCCATTCTTTTTCACTCCATTTCCAGGCTCCCCTTTAAGAACAAGAGCAAAGTCTAAGAATTGGACCACAGGGTGGGGGCAGGATTATGAGAAACATTAGGAAAACTGGTTTCCCATAACGTCCATATTTTTAGGACTCATTTCTTACATTTTCAGCTTTCTTGGAAAGGAAGAGAAACAGCATCCCACCATTGGCACACTCTCCCCAGGCACATCTTCCAGCTGCACCACTCACAATTTGGAGATTAATAGACTTCTTAAAGCCCATTCACAGGCCCAGGTTAAGAGCCCTTGGGCAAATATGATCATGAAGATATATAGGTGATCCACCTATACACACCATGAAGAAATATAGGTGTATATAAGATTTACAGTGCTGTCATGTTTTGACAGTGAAATTTGAAACAGAGTCTTGCTTTTCTGAAGGTCCAAAGAAAGATAAACACATTCTACTTCTTAGGAGAGATCACCTTTTACCTAAGTAGAGGAGAGAGGTAGTTACAGCATATAGTGGTAGTACTTGGCCCCCTAAAGCCACCCAAGTCCTTGGTTCCCAAATGCCACCCTAGTGGAGTTAGATCAGAAAACTTACTCTCGGGATGCCTAGGTGGCTCAGGGGTTGAGTGTCTGCCTTTGGCTAGGGTGTGATCCTGGATCCTGGGATCAAGTCCCACATCGGGCTCTCGGCGGGAAGCCTGCTTCTCCCTTTGCCTATGTCTCTGACTCTCTCTCTCTCTGTGTCTCTCATGAATAAATCAATAAACCTTAAAAAAATAAAAGATGTTAAAAAAAAAAACAAGAAAACTTACTCTCTTGAGCACATGGGTTATACAAAATAGGAAGGGACAGGGAGTGTTCATATATTTCAATGTTCCCACTGACTGAGCAGGAAGCAGCAAGAGAGATAACAGATGATTAAGGCCCCTTTCCAGGCTCCCTTTGAGAAAGAAGCCTTTGGGAAAACACATGGCAGTAAATGAGAGACAAATACAACTGAAATGTTTTTAACCATTCTTTGATTGTGCCTGCCCTATTTATAAAACATTCTGAAATAACCAAATGAAGTTGCTACACATCCAGTGTATTATGAAGAGGTGGGGAGACCCTGGCAATTGTACCAAACGTTAAGCACAGTGGCTGTTTTTGTTTGTTTATTTGTTTTAAATTAATCTCACTAGATCTGTGGACCTTGAGGATCCTTTATATTTCCTTTTCGGGGGGTGGGGGGGGGGGCGGTATAACTGCTTTGGTGTTCAACAAGGATGTTCTGATCCTCCTAGTGTAAACTATGGAACTTGTTCCAGTGCCCTTGCTTGAGGGCAGGCACACCTAATGTACACTTGGAAAATGGGAAGAGGAAATGGAAAAGAGAAGACAAATGGAAAAGTAGAGGAGGACAACAGCAGGCCTTTGATCCAACTTGGCCAAATGGTAGGAAAAAAGATGTACCTTAATTTTTACTAAGGTTTGACTTCATGTCCACAGTAAATATTTTAGTGGAAATCCTTTAGGGGTTGTTAAGGGACACAATGGAAGTGCAATAGAAAGGTGGGCTTTTATCTTTAAGACTCCACACTGGCCAGGAGGAAATTGAAATCCAAGCTTTAGTCCCTATCTTGTCTCCACACTCTTCTTTTGCAGGACATTCCCAAGATGTGGCCCTAAGGCATGGATTCTCTCAAGGGGCTAATATCATCAGAGATTAACTTCCTTTTGTGTTCCCCAGATTTACCAATAGAGCTGATCTTCAAATAGTTACTTTGGAAGTTAGGGCAAGGTGCTTACCAGCCAGTCTTTGTAAGAGGGGCTTAATTAGATGATGTCTTTCAGGCACTTTGGACTTCTTGGATGAGCCAGCTTGAATGTGTTTCAATTACCAGAGTTAACTTGGGGCTTGGAAGGGGGTTTCTACACACTAACATAAGACTTGTCTTCACAATTTTTTCCAGATTCTGCTCCTTTGAGACCCAGGAGATAAATGGGTCTTCTTAGAGCAGTAGTTTGTCAGCCTTTTCTGACTGCACTTGAGATTGTGAAGAAGTAGTTCATCTGTCTGGTGTAATGAATTTGGCTTGGAGCTTTTGCTAGGCTGCTGACACCTCCACCTCCCATCTCCTGGCTCAGCATTGCCTCCAACTCTAGGAACAATGCTTATGGGCAGGAGGTCTCCAGAGCCCTGGTGGTAAAACTCACTGGCTCAGGATACAGTTGGTCTTGCTCTTTCCTGCCACTGCTTCGACCTTGGTTTCCGGGTTTCTAGTAACCAAGTTATCTGCCTACTTTCTTGTTCATGGTTGACCCTTGCTCTGTTCCTGAGTCCTTAGTAATTGCATTTCCCTCCCAGTTCCTTAGTAAGATCATTGCCCTCTATTTCCTCCAGTGACTGGATTTGTCTGACCCTGAGTCCTAAACTATGCTTGAGTCATCTACATACATCTCAGCCTCCTTGATGTGCAATCACTTACCTAACAAAGGTATGAGAGTGTTAGCATTTTCATTTGGGGCATATCTATCACTTAGCTTTAATTTTATTTTATTTTTAATAAACAGAAAATTTCACATCTGAGCTATTAAACTTATGGAATGACCCAAGTCTCACTGAAAACAACACATTAATTTGCTTACAGTGAATTGTATCAGCTAACAGGAACACAAACAAGATGGGCCATATAAACAGAGAAATCCCCTAACACCTCATGACAAAAGCAGGAAGAAGCTTAAAGATCAATAAAGATGTGGATGAACATTTCAATAAAATGTGAACCTACTGTAATAGCCATTTGGTCAAGAATCCCATTTTAGTTTTTACAAGAAATCAAAAACTTAAGAATTAAACATCATAGACATAACAATTGCCATAATCATCTTGCTGTTTAAAACAGGAGGAGGGATGGGCAGCCCCGGTGGCTCAGCATCTGCCTTTGGCTTGGTGGTGGTCCCAGGGTCCTAAGATCGAGTCCTGCATCAGGCTCCCTGGAGGGAGCCTGCTTCTCCCTCTGCCTGTGTCTCTGTCTCTCTTTGTGTGTCTCTCATGAATAAATAAATAAAATCTTTAAATTTTTTTTTAAATTTTTTTTATTTATTTATGATAGTCTCACAGAGAGAGAGAGAGAGGCAGAGACACAGGCAGAGGGAGAAGCAGGCTCCATGCAGGGAGCCCGATGTGGGATTCGATCCCGGGTCTCCAGGATCGCGCCCTGGGCCAAAGGCAGGCGCCAAACCGCTGCGCCACCCAGGGATCCCTAAAATCTTTAAAAACAAAACAAGGGATCCCTGGGTGGCTCAGCGGTTTAGCGTCTGCCTTTGGCACAGGGCGTGGTCCTGGAGTCCCAGGTAGTCCCACCTCCAGCTCCCTGTGTGGAGCCTACTTCTCCCTCTGCCTATGTCTCTCTCTCTCTCTCCCTCTCTGTGTCTCTCATGAATAAATAAATAAAATCTTTAAAAAATAAATAAATAAAATCAAAACAAAACGAAAAAACAGGAGGGGGACGCCTGGCTGGCTCAGCAGTTGAGCATCTGCCTTAGCTCCGGTCGTGATCCTGGGGTCCTGGGATTGAGTCCCGCTCAGGCTCCCTACGGGGAGCCTGCTTCTCCCTCTGCCTATGTCTCTGAGTCTCTCTCTGTGTCTTTCATGAATAAATAAGTTTAAAAAAAAAAACAGGAGGGAAAAACCGATATAAAAAATTGATATATTCTGTTTTGCCTCAAAGTTATCTTCGCAGAAAAAAAATGTGCTTCAATTTCGCAGATAAATTATTTGGAGCATGTTTTCTTAAAGACAGAGGTTTCTGTCTCTATTTTATCATTGAAAAGGCCCAATAGACCAATGACAGCATAGGATTTAAAAGAAAAAATTCCCTTTAGAAATGGTGTATGAAAATATTTAGTTGTGTGAGCATTTTATATGACAAATACATGCAAAGTGAGCTGTAAAGCTCTTTTACTTTTTCTGGGCTCTGGATCACATAAATACTATATCATTTATAGTATTTATGCTGTAAAAGTTTGATAGAGCCCACTTGGAGTGCTGTCAGCTGCCTGTAATAAAACCCATTTTTTAAAAAAGTGATTTATACAACAAGAATATATAATTTTTAATGTAGGAGGTGCCAGAGTTGGTTTAACACTCAACATCATAAAGAATCCAAGACCTCCCATGTCATTCTCAGTGGATCAGTCATGTGTTCCCTCACAGTCACAGGGACATGTCCCCAAGCAGGGAGAAAGGAGCAGGGTCTTTTTCAGACATCTTTTTTCTTTTTGTTGGAGAAGAAAACCTTTCCCAGAAGCATGTACCCCTTTCTCCCTCTTCTTCCATTGCATTGACCAGAACTTAGTTGTATGGTATCTTCAGCTAAAAAGTAATGATCTGCTATTGGTAAGCTTTCTACCTTCACCAAGCCATGAGATGTTTCATATTCTATGGAGTTTATATGCTCCTCAAAGTCCTGGTAGTCTCACCCTTATGGGCTGTGTGGACGACTTCTTCCTCATCCTCTTCCTCTTCTAAAGGTAGATCTTTGACAACCTGTTTTTTATGCTATTATTGGTAAGTTCATTTCTTAAGTTGATTTTGGTAATTTACATTTTTTCTAGAAAGTCATTCTTCATGGTCTGGATTTTTAAAGTCATCGGAATAAAGTTATAGATAGCATGTAAAAATTATTTAATCTCAAAAGAATTTTTAAAAGATCTCTGCATCCTGTTTTCATTTCTAATGTTATTGTGTCTTTTTTCTTTCTTTCTTTATGAGCTGATACTTGCCAAAGGCTTTTATTGTTTTGATCTTGTCAAAGCATAGAACTTAAGTCTATTGTTTTTGATTTTCTATTTCATATTATCTACCTTATCTTTATTAATTCCTTCCTTCTCCCTTCTTTGGTTTATGTTATTTCTTTTCTAGTTTCTACAGTTGAAAGCTCATTTATTTTTACTCTCTCTTGCTTTCTGACATCTGGATTTAACATTATAATTTGCTCCCTGAGAAACAATTTTGTCATGACTTAGAGTTTTAGATGTTTTGTTCTCATTGTCATTGATTTCTTAATAATTCTACTGCCCCACCCTGTGGGAGAATTACACCTTACCTCATTGATGCTGACTCAGCCACTTAAATTGCATTGGCTGATAAACATGAGTGGAAGTGAAGCCTACATTTTGAGTCTTGGTCTGGTTCCATCATCTTTATTTTCCTTCTGGAACAACGTGCTGAGATAGGCCTGCTCTTTCAGCCTACACACCAGACTGAAGATGACAGGAGAGTGTTAGCTGACTTGAGACAGTGATGTAGTGCCAGTGCGAAATAAATCTTTCTTGTTCCAAACTCTTGAAACAGCTTTAAATACTTCACTATGCATTTCTAAAATAAGAGCATCTTCTTGTATAGCTAAAAATGACATTTTCGTATCTAACAAAATTAATGATGATTTCTTAATATTATCTAATAGTTAATACACATTCAAACTTCCTCATTTGGCCCCAAAATGTCCTTTCTAGCTGGTTTGCACAAACCAATCCAGAACCACATGTTGTATTTAATTTTTATGTTTTTAATCCATCTTTTAACCTAGAACAGTTCCTTTTCTTATTACATTGATTTGTTGAAGAGCCCAGGCCAGTTGTCCTAAAGAATGTACCACCTTTTTTTTTTAAAAAAGATTTTATTTATTTATTCATGAGAGACACACAGAGAGAGGCAGAGACACAGGCAGAGGGTGAAGCAGGCTCCACACAGAGAGCCCGATGTGGGACCTGATCCAGCATCCCGGGATCCTGACCTGGGCCAAAGGCAGATGCTCAACCGCAGAGCCACCCAGGCATGTCTGTACCACTTTTTTAGCTTGTTTCCTTCCCCATATTGTTGTTCAACCTGTTCCTGTATCCCCCATGATTCATGTAAATAAGTTAAATATAAACATTTGGTTAGATTCAAGTTAAACATTTTTGGCTAGAGTGCAACATATGTAATGTGGTATACTTCACATCACAGCACATCAAAGACACATAAGAGCTGGTTATCTCACCATTAGCAATGGTGATGGGATAGATGACCACTAGATTAAATGAGAACTATCTCTCCCTCCATTTTATAGTTATATTTTTTAACTCTGGTGGCCAGTAAATAACCTAAGTGCCATTACTTTGGTACTGTATGAATAACCAGTACCCTATTCAAAGAGATTTTAGCATCAATTGATAATCTTTGTTTGAATCAATAATTTCATTAGGGACTATAAAATGATTCTTCCATAAAGTAGAGTTTTCCCTTCTCAAGTAGAGCCATTTGGTGTCTGCAATATAGATGCTACCCCTAAAGGGCAAGTTAAGTGCTTAATCATTTCTCTTTAGTTATCATCTTTATAAGTGAAGAGTTGGTTCAAATGGTTATAAACTAGTTTTTTTTTTTCCTGGATTTCTCTCATCATTATGGACTCCTGGATTTTCTAAGATTTGATGTATTTCAATCTACCAGTGTATTTCTCTTTTCTATGTTTAAATTTTTTCCAATGCAATTCCTTATTAAATTATTGATTCTAGTAGAATCCTTCACATGGCAAGTTGCTCTCAGGGTGTCTGGGTGCTTCAGTTGGTGAAGTGCTGACTCTTGGTTTTGGCTCAAGTCATGATCTCAAGGTCTTGGGATCCAGCCCCTCATTGTGCTCTGCACTGGGTATGGAACCTGCTTGGGATTCTCTCTTTCCCTCTCCCTCTGCACATACACATACATTCTCTCTTAAATAAATAAATAAATAAAATATTTTAAGAAGAAAAACAAAAGAGAAATGACTCTCACCCAGGAGTGATTTTGCTCTCTAGGGGACATTTTGGAATTTATGGACACATTTTTAGTTGTCATAATTTCTTTAATGTTGCATTTAATTTTGTAATAATTTTAAAGATTTAAAGTAATACTATAGTTAACACTTAAGAAAGTCACATTATAGCTGCAATGCACTACTTATTGACATTTTATTATTATTTTTTTGATTGATTTATTTAAGAGAGCGTGAACAGGGTGGGGGAGCTGAGGGAGAGGGAGACAAGCAGACTCCCTGCTGAGCAGGGAGCCCAACTCAGGGCTTGATCCCAGGACCCTGAGACCATGACATGAGCCAAAATCAAGAGTCGGATGGTTAACTGACTGAGCCACCCAGGTGCCCCTTTATTGACATTGTAAAGGGAAAAAGATCATGACTTTTATTTTTGAAATCAGTGGAGTAAATCTTTCAGAAAGACTCTTTGAACATAACTAAAAAAG
Organism: Canis lupus dingo; assembly: GCF_003254725.2. NCBI lineage: Eukaryota > Metazoa > Chordata > Mammalia > Carnivora > Canidae > Canis > Canis lupus. The sequence goes on along the minus strand of NC_064265.1, from coordinate 37,727,729 downwards.
ATGGATGACATACAAAAATCATCTTCCAAAAATCATCAAATAGCTGAATAAGGAATTAAAAGGCCAACACACTGAAAGAATGAGAATCAGAGATTTTAACATGGACATTGGGAACATTAATAAATAAGTAGATAGAAAGGGGAAAACATGGATAGATTGCCAAGGAAACAGTCACAGGTCTCCGTTCTCCTGAGAGAGGTACACAGTGCATCACTGTGAAGAAGAGGGGTCTGATTTCTCCCTTCGTATAACCACCCAAAGAATGGAGGGCCACAGGCATCATTAGCTCTCAGCAAGAATCATCATTGTTTATCAGATAAACCAAAATGGCCAAACTGTTTTCACCAGCTCTTGCTCCTGAGCCAGGGGTTAATATCTGGAATACAAACAGCAAATACTGGAAGGGAAATCAATCAGTCAATCAACCAATCAATCATATCCCCTTCAAACAGACACATCATGTTGGTGATATAAAGAATTGGTTACATCCTTCTGGTGATTTACAATCCGTTTGGGAATACACACTCAGTTAGCAAATATTTATTAATAACATAAGTTGATGGTTAGTTGTCAAACCATCATTACTACTGAGATTCCGAAGGAGGAGGAATCCCTTCCAGCTGTAGAGGTCAGGGGAGTTTCATCTAAAGAGATGAGGTTGGAATGAGGCCCTGAATTCTGGGAAGTAGTTTAAGTGTATGAAGCTGTGTGTTGGGAGGGCAGGGAGCACCAGCCGGAGAGGGCAAGCAGTTTTACACAGGATTCCAGGGAAATAAACTTTGAATGGTGGGTTAGGACCAGGTTATGCAGGCCCTTGAGCCCCTGGCTACAAATTAATGCAGTTTTTGTAAGTAATGGGGATCTCTTGTGAGGTTTACAGCATAAAGGGGAGGAATTGATGGCAGGTTTTTGAATTTAAGTGATTGATGATTGGGCTCAGTACTCGCTTCTCCCCACCCCTGCGCCGAGACATACACACTTTATAAATTACTAATCATTAATCTAGAGGAACCATTGAGAAAATACTAAGTGAAACAACTCAGGTGCAGGCAGGACAGCATGTGCAGTTTTCTTCCATTTACTTTCAACACACAATGCCTAAATGTTCCCACACTGGGAATACCTCTGAGAGGGCCCAGGAACCACTGATGGCTGTAGCTGCCACCTAGCAAAGTGGGTGCCATGTACTCTGAATCACTGGTGATAAAATCAGCTAGATGAGGAAGCAGTACTTAATCTCATTTTGGCTTAGTTTAGTTTTGAATCACAAGAGAGAATGGGCATTGTGTGAGAGCCCTCCCTGGACTTGACATCAGAGGGCCAGTTTGACCCAACTGGTGCTCCCTTCTTATCACTGTGTGACCTTAGAAAAGATATAACCACTCCAAGAATCATCTCCCTCATATATAAAACAAGGTCAGGGACACTTTCCTTACAGGATTTGATGAGAACTTTGGTGCAGGCGGTATGAAACACCATGGGGATGGAACTTCTGAAAAATTCGTGTTTTGAATCCTGGAAACACCTCCAGCTTTTGGATTCAGTTCTGATGTTAAAAATTGGGACTTGCTATAGGGGTGAGTTTGGATGGGTTAGGCCCCGCGGACCTACCCAGGTCTTGGTAGAGCACCCTGCATGTCAGACTTGGTGGACAGAAACTCGCAAAACCATTGCAAAGGGTCAGATTCCCCCTCCCCTCGACCAAGGAACTGGTAAGACATTTTTAAAAAAATTATGCACAGGATGAAGCTTTCTAACAGAGAGGCTGGGCTTCACTGTTCTCATCTATCCATGGAGAACAGAAGAATCACTTACCTCCTTTCCTAGCCTGAGCCTTTGCCTGGCAACCTGTCTCTCAGCACAAGCACATTTCAGAGGAAGGTCTAACAAGCTCTTTAATTTCTGGTGTAAGATTTGAAGAGTGATTTGTAGGATGTCTCCTCTGGAAAGCAGAGAGTAATCCAGAACACTGATTAATTCTTATATCCAGGATGTAATATATCTGCTTAAATATTTTATTTTGGACAACATTAATGGATGCCTTTGATTCTCTGGGCATGGTGCTCTGGAAATGGTGTGGCAAAAACGGAACGTTGGAAGTTACTGCTCAGCATCTCTCCTCCTTTTGCCATTTATATACAAGTCCATATTAGGCAATAAGAAAAAAGTCTGTGCAATTTCATCTACTGTGATTTGGAAAGGAGCCACACCCTCCTCTCAAGACTTCCCTCTTCACACACAAAGCTTTTTCCTTTTGAATATAAGATTTTGGTTCTATTTATAGAAAAAAATGTGTGCTCCTTTCTCAAACTATAGTTTAAGATCAAATTGATTTCACCTCATGTTAAAGCTGACCCTGTTTTCTGAATGGCAACATAAATTTACATGAAACTGGGTGATTTTTGTTAGTGAATCATGCCCTAAAACAAGGGCAGAACTAACAGATTGCTTTCATTTATCTGAGGGCATGGCCAGATGAGTGCTCACATGAGGGAAAGTAAATAAACAAAGGAAGAAGATATAAAGAAAAGAGAAGCCAGTGTGCTTTAAGTACAATGTTCAGAAATTATTTTATATAGTCATTTCTACAAGCTAAATATTTTATAGGTGCCTGTATTTAATACAACGATCCTATAAGACAAGTATTATTATTCTTTTTTCAAAGATTTTATTTATTTGAGAGAGAGAAAAAGCATGCACATGAGCAGGGGGACGGGCAGAGCGAAGAGGAGAGAGAATCTCAAGCAGACTCTACCCTGAGTGCAGAACCCAATCCAGGGCTTGATCCCACAACCCTGAGATCATGACCAAAAGGAAAACAAGAGTTAACCGACTGAACGAATCAGGTCCCCCCAAATAAGTGTTATTATCTCTATTTTTTAAAAAAGATTTTATTTATTTATTCAAGAGAGACACAGAGAGAGAGGCAGAGACACAGGCAGAGGGAGAAGCAGGAGGCTCCATGCAGGGAGCCCGATGTGGGACTCAATCCCAGGACTCCAAGATCACACCCGAGCCAAAGGCAGATAGATGCTCAACTGCTGAGTCACCCAGGCGTCCCTATTATCCCTATTTTTAAAAAATATTTTCTTTATTTATTTGAGAGAAAGAGTAAGTGAGCAAGAGAGAGAGAAGGAGCAGGGGGAGGGGCAGGGGGAGAATCAGGGAGCCTGACATGGGGCTTGATCCCAGGACCCCAGGATCATGACCAGAGCTAAAGGCAGAGACTTAACCTACTGAGCCACCCAGGTGCCCCATTATTATACCTATTTTAAGATAAGGAAGCCTCAAACAGAATGGTCAAAAAACTTGCTTAAGGTCCCACACTGAGTGCTCGTCACTGCTAAAGACACTACTTCACCAGAAACCGTTTCTGGAGGGGCTTCTTTTTCTCTTTCCTGCACATCCTGGGACACTGGGTCTAATAGGTGTCCTCATGTCTCCCAGTTGCTTCTTCAAGATCATTGTTCCTCTTTCCTCAAAAGCTCTGAGCTGTGATGCACATGTTGTCAGAGCTTATCAAATATTCCCCCTTGTTGGGACACCTGGGTGGCTCAGTGGTGGAGCATCTGCCTTCAGCTCAGGACGTGATCCCAGGGTCCTGGAATCAAGTCCCACATTGCACTCCCCATAGGAATCCTGCTTTTCCTCTGCCTATGTCTATGCCTCTCTCTGTGTGTCTCTCATGAATAAATAAATAAAATCTTAAATAAATTTTTTTTTGTTGACTCATCTGTAGTCCCTGGGGGTCTTGAAGACCTTTGTTCCCTGTCACTCTTTTCCAAATTCATGGTAATCTCAAAACCCATGTGGACAACCTCACCAATAGTTTGTCAGCACCTCAGCAGCCTCTCTTCAGTGATCTTGCCCTCCCACCCTACCTGTGCCAGAGGCCAGCTTGCTGCTTCCCAAATCTGCTTCCTCTCCTTCCTGAGTAGACCTATGTTTGCCCTCTTCCTTCGTAGTTAGGTGTGGCACCATGACTGACTTCTGCACAAAGGAATAGTGACACTGCCCATGCAGCCCTCTGCTTTCTCCCTCTCATTATCTGCCAGCCAGATGGAGAGGATCCAACAGAGAATTCCGAGGTCCTAGAACAGCACTGTCCGGTAGAAATGTAATGTGGGCCACATATGTAATTTTAAACTTTCTGGTAGCTGCTTTAAAAAATGCAATAAGAGGGGTGCCGGGGTGACTCAGTTGGTTAAGCGTTTGCCTTCAGCTTTGGTCATGGTCCCAAGCTCCTGGGATCCAGCCCCACATCGGGCTCCCTGCTCAGTGAGGAGTCTGCTTCTTCCTCCCCCTCTGCCTGCCCCTCCCCCTGCTTGTGCTCTTTCTCTGTCAAATAAATAAAGAAAATCTTTAAAAAATTTTTGTTTAATGCAGTACAAAATTTGTGAAATTAGTTTTAATGATACATTTTATTTAACCCAATATATCAAATATATTATCATTTCAATATGTAATAATATAAAAATTATAATGAGGTACAACATAGAAGTTAAGGGCACTGACCCCCCCCATGTAGTTGAAAAATCCATGCATAACTTTTGACTCCCCCTGAAACTTAACTATTAATAGCCTACTATTGACTGGAAGCCTTCCTGATGATATAAATAGTCAATTAGCACATATTTTGTATATTATATGTATTACATATTCTTTCAATAAAGTAAGCTAGAGTTAAGAATGTTATTAAGAAAACCATAAGGAGGGCAGCCCCAGTGGTGCAGCGGTTTAGCACCTCCTGCAGCCCAGGGTGTGATCCTGGGGACCCTAGATCGAGTCCCATGTCGGGCTCTCTGCATGGGGCCTGCTTCTCCCTCTGCCTGTGTCTCTGCCTCTCTCTCTCTCTGTGTGTGTCTCTGTGAATATATAAATAAAATCTTTTAAAAAAAGAAAACCATAAGGAAGAGAAACTACATTTATAGTACTGTATTATAAAAAAAATTCATATATGAGGGAACCCACACAGTTCAAACTGGTGTTGTTCGAGGGTCAACTGTATTTTACTTTGGGGCACCTGGGTGGCTCAGTTGTTGAGCGTCTGCCTTCGGCTCAGGTTGTGATCCCAGGGTCCTGGGATCAAGTCCCACATCGGCTACCCTGAATGGATCTTGCTTCTCCCCCTGCCTATGTCTCTGCCTCTCTGTGTCTCTCATGAATAGGTAAATAAAATCTTGAAAGAAACAAAACAAAGCTGTATTTTATATCCTGAAATCTAATGTGTAATTTATACTTTTAGCACATATCAATTTGGATGCTAAATTTTCATCAAAAATACTCAATCTCTATATATAGTAGTTCCCCCTCCTAACCTTATGTGCTGTTTTGCCTTCCATGGTTTCAGGTATGTATGTAGAAGAAAACCAGAGTATACATAGGACTTGATATTAACTTCAGTTTCAGGCATCTACTAGGGGTCTTGGAATGCATCCCCCACAGATAAGGGAAACTACAGTAATTTCATAAAGTAGATGCACATACTGAAATTGTTCCAAGCATTCTTTCAAAATTTCAAATTAATTAAGCATCAATAAAAGTTTAAATTTAGTTTCTTTGTTGCATGAGCTACACTTCAAATGCTCAGTATTGGAAAGTGTGGCCCTAGAGTTTGAGCTGCCATGGAAAGAGACTACAGGGAGCCAGTTCTCACCCTCACCCCACTAACAAGCGTGAGATTGAGGGTGAGAGCAACCAGTAAACAGTATGTGCTGAACCACTAACATTTAGAGGTTGTTACAGCAGTTAGCCTGACCAATATACCAACCTCAGTCACTCACTCTGTTAGCCATTGTTATTACCAATAATTCTGGTTCCTCCATAACCTCCATTTCAGTTTTCCTTCTCTCTTCACTTGACGTATTTTAGTTCCTTTCCTTTATTTTTTTATTTTTTTTTTAGTTCCTTTCCTTTAATACCGAAACTCTAATAATTTGTCAGCCTCACTTTCCTCCTCATCCATGAATTCTTATTCTCCAATTTTTATACTCTTGGATTTATGCTCACTTCCCTTGCTCCTGCTTCCTTCCATGGTACTTTCCTAGCAAAACCCCTGCTGGAATGTAGCCTACCTCTCTGTCTGCATTCAGTGAATGCAGACACATAGAACTATGCTGACTTGCCTCAACTTATTTATTTTAATTAATTAATTAGATTTTATTTATTTATTTATGAAAGACACAGACATAGAAAGAGAGGCAGAGACATAGGCAGAGGGAGAAGCAGGCTCCATGCAGGGATCGAGTGGGACTCGATCCCGGGACTGCAGAATCATGCCCTAAGCCAAAGGTAGGTGCTCAACTGCTGAGCCACCCGGGCATCCCTTATTTTTATTTAAAAAAAATTTTAGGGGATCCCTGGGTGGCTCAGCAGTTTAGTGCCTGCCTTCAGTCCAGGGTGTGATCCCGGAGTCCTGAGAGAGAATCCCAAGCAGACTCCATGCCCAGTGTGGAGCCCGATGCAGGCACTTGATCCCATGACCTTAAGATAATGACCTGAGCTGAAATCAAGAGTTGGGTACATGGGACACCTGGTGGCTCAGTGGTTGAGCGTCTGCCTTCCACTCAAGGTGTGATCCTGGAGTCCCCGGATTGAGTCCCACATTGGGCTTCCTGCATGGAGCCTGCTTCTCCCTCTGCCTATGTCTCTCTCTCTCTCTCTGTATGTCTTTCATGAATAAATAAATAAAATATTTTAAAAAAAGGAGTCAGATGCTTAACCAACTAAGCCACCCATGCACTCCTATTTAAAAAATATTTTTAGGGGGCCCCTGGGTGGCGCAGCGGTTTGGCCCCTGCCTTTGGCCCAGGGCGCGATCCTGGAGTCCCGGGATCGAGTCCCGCGTCGGGCTCCCTGCGTGGAGCCTGCTTCTCCCTCTGCCTATGTCCCTGCCTCTCTTTCTATCTCTGTGTGACTATCATAAATAAATAAAAATTTAAAAAAATTATTTTTAATTGAAGTATAATTAACACACAGTGTTCTATTGGTTTCCTATGTACAATACAGTGATTCAACAATTCTATACATTACTTACTGCTCATCACAATACTCTTAATCCCCTTCACTTATTTCACCCATCCCCCTTGCCTCACTTTAAATTAATGACCAATATTTCAATTGGGTGTTTAGTAATACTGGAAATCCTCCAACATTTCCTTTTTAGACTTCTCTTTCCCAATTTTTCTTCTCTTCAGTCTTCCACTTCTCCTGCCTCTCCTCTTTAACAGCTTCTGACCTACTACCTATTTCCAATGAGAAAATAGCAGCAATCAAAAGAGCAGTTCCATGCACTTCTATGATACCAACCACCCTATGCACTGGGATCCTATCCCCTCTTACTTCTTTTTTTTTTTTTTTGTTTGTTTGTTTGTTTGTTTTTTTCCCTCTTACTTCTTATACAACCTTCCAGCAACTGTCTCCTCTATCCTGCATCACATTTTTCTTGTTTTAGATTTGTTTTTGTTTTTGTTTTTAAAGTATGTCTACTTAATAATATAATAAAGAACAATGATTTTAATTGTGTTGTTTGGCAAATTTTTGCATATGTATCTACTTGTGTTACGACCACCCAGATCAAGATCCAGAACATTTCCAGGACTCTTGACATCTCCACCAGGCCTCATCCAAGTAAATACCCTAGGTAAGGTACCCACCAGTCTGACTTCTATCACTCTACATCAGTGATGCAAATAAAGCTTCATATAAACGAAATATTACAGAATGTATTCTATTGTGTCCGACATTTCATTTAGCATGATGTCTTGGATATTCTCTCACCGTAAGTAGCAATACTTCACTCTCATTTATCACTGTGCGGTCTTTGTGGTATAAATATACAATTTATTTACCTATTTTACTGATTGTGGCAGAATTAAGATGGCTGCAAATTCTTTACTATTTCTCACATTGAGAATGAGTTCTGTGTCTCCTTGATAGGGCTGGCCTGTGCCTGCCCCGACCGATAGAACGTGATGGAGATGAACCTGTGCTAATTCCAGACCTAGCATTTAGGAGCTTGGGCAGTTTCTTCTCCCTTCCTCTTGGATCCTGGAACCATTATGCAAGAAGATTGACTATTCTGAGGGCGCCATGTTGCAAGAAAGTCCAAGCTAGCCATGTGAGGAGGCTGGGAGTAGAAATAGAGACAGACTCTGTCTGCCAGCCCCTAAACATTCCAGTCATCCCAGTGAGGCCCCAGAGACCATAGAGCAAAGAGGAGCTGTCTCTGCTGTGCATTGTCTGGTCTCCCGACGCACAGAACCGTAAGATACAATCACACTGATGCATTCTCATTTTAAGCCTCTAAGTTTTGGAATTATTTGTTATACAACAATTGATAGCCAGAAAACTACTGATCGGTATGTGGGGTGTTTCCAGTATTTGGCTGTTGTGAATAAAGTGGCTGTGAACATTCTTGCGTCTTTTTGGTAGATGTAAGCCCCTGTTTCTCTGGGTATATGCACCATCATCAGTTTTTCCCTCTCTCTCCTTGTTTCCATCAATATGCAAGCATGCTGCAATGCCTCCCATCTTAAATTTTTTTTCCTTGACCCCGGTCCCATTTCTTTGCTCCTCTTTATAGCAGAACTTCTTGAATTACCTATATTTTGTTTTTACTTTCTCTCCTCCTCTCTTGAATCCACCTAGCCAAGCTTTTATCTCCTCTCCTCTGCAGAAATAGCACCTGTTAATGTACCCAGGGTCTCTGTGCTTCCAGATCCACTGGGCATTTCTCAGTCTTCGTTCTTACCAGACTTTTGCAGCAGCATCTGACCCACAGATTCCTCTCTCATTTTTTCCAGCACTTCCTTTCTTTGACTCAGTTCTCCTTCTAATCTGCTGGTCTTTCCTTCTCAGCCTCATCATTCCAAATGTCTGGTGGTTGATACATCTCAGGTGTTCACTTCCAATCTCAAGGCTTTAAATACCGTCTACCGGTGGGTAATGTCCAAATTTCTATCTCCAGCCTGGATCTCTCCCTTGACCTATATTAAGTTGCCCACTCCAATAGCTTCATCTTTCTCTCTCTTTTTTAAAAGATTTTATTTATTTATTCATGAGAGATACACAGAGAGAGAGAGAGAGAGAGAGAGAGAGAGGGGCAGAGGGAGAAGCAGGCTCCACACAGGGAGCCTGATGTGGGATTCGATCCCTGGACTCCAGGATCACACCCTGGGCTAAAGGCAGGCGCTAAACTGCTGAGCCACCCAGGGATCCCCTCATCTCTTACCTCCCTTCCTGTCACCTTACTATACTCTAACTTTACAGGTCTCTTGCTTTTCCAGGAACTTCCAAGCTCTATTGCACTTGGAATCTTTGGCCTTTCTGTTTCTTCTCTCTGGAATGTTCTTTCATAGATCTGTGCATGGCCAGCTCTTTATCATTCAGAACCAAATGAATGAATAAGTGAATGAATAAATTATTTGAAAGTCATATGTTTTTATAAATGTAATAGTATTATTATACTACTACCATAAATCTTTCTTTTTTTAACTAGTCTGTATCTTGAATATAAAGATATAAAATATTACATATAGCATATACTGATTCTGTAATTACATAGGAATCCATAGATTATTTCTTTTTAAAAAAATTTTATTTAGGGCAGCCCGAGTGACTCAGCGGTTTAGCGCTGTCTTCGGCCCAGGGTGTGGTTCTGGAGACCCGGGATCGAGTCCCACATCGGGCTCCCTGCATGGAGCCTGCTTCTCCCTCTGCCTGTGTCTCTGCCTCTCTCTCTCTGTGTCTCTCATGAATAAATAAATAAAATCTTTAAAAAAAATTTTTATTTATTCATTTGACAGAGAGAGAGAATGTGTGAGCACAAGCAGGGGGAGCAACAGATAGAGGGAGAGGGAGAAGCAGACTCCCCACTGAGCAGGGAGCATGACATGGGGCTCCAACCCAGGACCTGGAGATCGTGACCTGAGCTGAAGCCAGATGCCCAACCACCTGAGCCACCCAGGCACCCCCATATATATATTTCTATATTATCACATGAGTTACCATCGCATGCTATTAAACATTCTTTGATAACATTTCTATAAGGATGAAAAGAGATTTATTTAACTGGTCCTTCATTGTGGCTGTGTGGGTTGTCTGGAGTTTTTCCATATTACACACAATAAGGGATGAATATTCTTGTGTCTATTTCTGATTATTCTCTTAGAACAGCTTCCTAGAAGTAGAATTGCTAGGTCAAAGGGAAAGCACATTTTCCAGCTTCTGATTCTTATTACCAAATAGCCCTTCAGAAAGATGGTACCAATTATGTGCCTGCCAGCAATGTATTGTTCAAAAAATTTAAGTTCAACACACTGAAACAATGGAAGTCCAAAATAAATCACAGCAGCTGGATGGTGTCTCTGTCAGATGACCCAGGAAACTGAGTTGGGGAGATAGATTTATGAGCCTGTTCGTGGCCTGTAGAAAAGTCTTCCTCCACTCAAGCCTTGTCCTCTGTAAACTACACCAAGCCCTCCATATTTTATCTACCACGTAAGAAGCCCAATTGGTCAGGTTCATGTTATCCGCTGAGGTGAAGTTCACTCAGGCACCTCTTGGCATGAACAGGAGAGGAGCTCCTCCCTTTAGTTCATGTAGGCTCACCTTCTCTGAGCCAGGCTGATGGAGAGAGCTGATGGCCCAGATAGCCCAACCAGCTTCTTGCATGGTCTGCAGCTAGAATGAGCCTGTTAGCTGCTGGTCTTACTGTCTTTCCCCTAAATTATCAGCAAACTGCCTGTAGAGCAAGCCTTGCATGGGAGCAGAAGCCAAGACAGCAGGACGCCCAGCCACTTCTCCCTTGCCCTCCCCTTGTGCAGAAGTGGAACCACCTCTCTGCTTGAGATTTTTAAGAACCTAGGCCCAGCCTTACCAGCAATACCAACAAGATCAGCACTTTCTCCCCTACTTCCCCCCAAGACCTGGAGGAAATGAATAAGAATTCTTTTCATGCTTTTAAGTATTTTGTTGTTGTTGTTGCTATTGTTATCAGAAGTCACATCTAAAGCAGAAAGGAAGGGAGGCCTCCGGAAAGTCTCTGACCTCCCATTTCTTTAATAGCTTTTGGTTTCCAGCTTGTGCCGTTATGCTTTAACATTTCCAAGCTAAACAGCAGACAAAGTGGTAGGGGTGGAGGTAGGGTGTGTTAAGGAGAAAGTATCACTTCTGGACAGTAGAGACACATAACACACCCATAGATTAGATAAAAAGACCACTGGATTCAATACACTAGGGGTTTTCAAAACATCATTATTCATCAAAGCCCTAAACTAGAATCCCCATAACTACCTGCAGTAGAAGTGACAGGTAAATTGCAATATATACACAAACACATACATACATGTATATATGTATGAAACAATGGAAATCTAAAATAAAACCACAGCAGCTGGATGGCATATGGTTTTTCATGCAATGGAATACTATACAGCAATGAAAAAGGACAAACTGCTTTCACATAGAACATGGGTGGTTCTCAAAAACATAATGTTGGATGAAAGAAGCCTGATACAGAAGAATATGTATTGTATGACCTCCGTTTACATAAAGTTCAACAACAGGCAAAATGTAACTACAATGTTTAGGGATGCCTACTGGGCAGTGCATTATTAAGAAAAGTAAAGAAGTGATTTCTATGAAAGAGTAGTGGTTAACTCTGGTAAGAGAGAGTGGGAGCTGTGTTTAGAAAGGGGCATGAGGAGGCTTCTGGGCGCTGGTAATGAGCTATTTCTTGGCCTGGGGGTATTTACATAGGTTTTTATTTTATAATAATTTTTTAAGCTTGCATTCTAATGTTTTGTGAAATATTAGGTATATGCTGTTAAAGAACAAAAATCAGCTGTGTATATTTGAAGATCTAATGGGCTTTATTAAGTGATTCATGAATTAGGCAGTACCCTAGAGAGCAAATAGAGGGGAGCTTCAAAGGGTTGTACAAAATAGAAGGTTTTTATAGGCAGGAGGGTGGGGCAAGGGAGTTATTAACAAAAGAAAAGACAGAATTGTTTCTGTAAAAGTCACTTTTCCTTGGTGGAGGGAGAAGGGGGAGGACAGAGGGTCTTGTGCAGATTACCTCATCTCTATTTGGAGTGGGAGGGAGGACCCATGTGACAGATTACCTCACTGGTGCTGACCAGAAGATTCCTTTTTTTTTTTTGACCAGAAGATTCCTGACTGGTTCAGCCTGCATTTCGGGGAGGAGGTTGAAAGTGCAATTTGGGCAAGTACTAAGTCCAGGTTTGGCGACTTGGCCTCGCATAAGCGAGTCCATCTGGGGTCTGTGGTTTTCTTTGTAACAATGTGTTGTTTTTCACAGTTTAAAAATTGTACCTGTGTGTTTACAAGGATGGAGGTCCATATTCTCCGGACTCGGTCACTAGTTGATGCAAACATTCTGTATCTACAGTGTGTGAGGTATATCTGTGATGCATATTGAGGACCTCTCTGAGCCTGCACCTTGACAGGCCACTCTGGTGGAGGACAAGCAAGACTGTGACTGAGCAGAGAAATAAGGAGACCAACCATCTAACTGAGTCTCAAAGCTATTTACATACATGTCTATTTAACCTTCTCAAAGCCTGTGGCAGCAGGAATCACAAAAGAGTTCAGTTTAAAAGATAGAGGATAATCTATTAGAAAGAAATTGGCTGGAGTCAGATTGCCTGGGGTCAAAATCTGCCCAAACTTTGGGGAGAAATCAATGTAGCTAACTTGTAAAGTGCCTGATGCATGTACATAATAAATGGTAGAAATATGTTTCTCGTTTAACTCAAGAAGACACAGAGCCTGGCTTGGGTTGGACTTGCCCAAAGTCACTCAGTTAGCAAGGGAAGGATCAGAGATTCAAACCTGTGTCTTTTCTTCTTGGGCCCATGGTACCCCCACAAGCCTCCTTATAATACGACTGTTCCATGGGAGCTCAGGGGAGGGAGTAATTACATGGGCTAGGAATGAAGGCACTGGAGCTGACCCTTCTAGAAGAGGCATGGTAGGCAGAAAAGTGGGCATAGACCAGCTTAGGAGGTGTGAAAACTCATACAATCACAGGGGAATGGTGGGTGAACAGTTGAGTCACTGAACTTCTGTCAGTGTCAGGCTCCAGAAATGAAGGCAAGAAGAGCTGTCCCACTTACTTCAAGGTGTTATTCCAGGAGTAGAAGGTGAGGATATTTGGAAGCTTTTTACAAACTGTTCCGCATTTGCAAGTGTAAGATTGTATGTGTATGCATGTGTGTGTCCCAGGAAAATTTAACACTTGGCTTATGTGTGGGTAAAAATGGAAATCAAGATCTTATCTTTTGACCCATAGAGACCTCCCAAGCCTGGGACATAGAAAATAAAGGGAAATTCCTGGAAACACTAACCTACAAGGTATTTAGCAGATCCAATTAAACCTAGGAGATATATATTATTTATAAATGAAATGTTAGACCAAGCTTTGGTGATTATAGTTTACTGGTAATAAGTATGGAATTGTTGCCCCAACCTCTAGGAGTTCCAGAATCTGCTTACAGCAAATATAAATTTAAGGAGGCAAAGATGAGCCCATCTTCTGGGAAAACTTTGTTAACAAAATACTAAATTTCATTAGCAAAATCACTCGCATCCTCTTGGTACTTTGTGATGTTCTGAAAATATTAATAATTAACACTTCCTCTGTGCTTACCACATGTCAGACACTTTTTATAAGTACTTTATATGATTTCTGACTTAGGTTAATAATTAATTATAAGGGCACCTAGGTGGCTCAGTTGGTTGAGAGTCTGGCTCTTGGTTTTGGCTCAAGTCGTGATCTCCAGGTTGTGGGATCAAGCTCTGTCTTGGGCTCCATGCTGGGTGGGGAGTCTGCTTGGGATTCTCTCTGACTCTCTCTCCTTTTGCCCCTCTCCCCCCTACAATAAATAAATAAATCTCTTTAAAAATAATTAATTATAAAAGCATTGTTAATCATTACAACAATCCTGTGAGATATGCTACTTTGCTCACCTCCATTTTACAGATGGGGAGACCTTGGGTAATATGTCATAGTCACACAGCCAGTAAGAAGTGGGCTTTGAAGTCAGGCAGATCTGATTCTGGAGTCTACATGTTTACCCATTTCCCTCTATTGTCTTTCAGCCTGGTTAATTTATTCATGATAGTGACCATTTACAAAAAGAGATTGTTGATTATTTATGTATCTCTTTGAAATTTAGCTTAGAATCCATCCTTCTTAAACTCTTATCATCTACTTTGAATTCAGTGCAGCCTATGGAATGTTTGTGAGGGTCCTGCATCTCTGAAAGGTGTTTCTGAATGTTTATTTACTTGTACAAAGTTTTGAGAGTTTTAAAAAGTACAAAAGAGGGTTGACCCAGGTTTAGGAACTTTGAGAAATCCTAATGAAACCACTGAAAAGACAGAAAATGGGCAGGGATAGAAATGAAGCGCTATGATGAGGTAAAGATTGCAAGAGATGTGAAGAAAGAGAACCCAGGAATGATTCAAAGCCTTAGAGCTGCAGGCCTGACCTGGCAAAAGGATCAACGAGCTGTAATCCTCTAACAGGCACAATTTTCTGTGATGTGGGGATGCTGCAAATGGCATTGTGCACATTGACGGAAATAATGTTCCACTGATAACCATTAAGTTCTTCTAGAACAGCCCACCAGAACACACAGATAGGTAAAGACAATGTAACTGCTTTGACTACCCTGCGACAAGTGAGTGTGTGGTTGGCTCTGCTAACACCCGGGAGCCAGTCACGGGTGTCCAGGCTCTCTGTCTGCCAGCTCACAGCCCCAGACACCACAGAACCTGCCTGCCATTGCTCCTTCCTACCACAGACAATTAAGATGGACGCTACCTCAAGTGGGTTGTGGGGCTGGCAGGCTTTGGCCAGGGACAAGGGATTAACCCGAAGTGAGGTTTTTCCTCAAGCAGGAAAGAAAAAAAAAAAAAAAAAAAGCAATTGATAGAACTAAGGAAATGAGCTGAGAAAAAGCCAAAGAATAGTGGTTGGATGATTCATGAGGTGGGGTACTCCTTTCTGGCAAAAAAACAAAAAAACAAAACAAAACAAAACAGAATATTATAAGATTGTAATCTGCTGGTGGCTGTCTTGTTCTTTAATGACCACGTTCTCTTTCAGAATTCTAAGTGTAGGTTAGGGCTGGAAAAGGGGAAAAAGTTGAAATGAAGGACTTTTATTATAAGTGGATCCATTTCCTCTGCCTTCCCTTCCTGTGAGGGCTGCAGGCATGCCCTGCAACCGAGTCATGGTTACCCCTGTCCAGGCAGTACAATTCATTATGTTTGCTGCCTTAGAAGATGTGAGAAGGAAAGAGCTTTTAAAATTCTGCCTTGGGGACTCCTGGGTGGCTCAGTGGTTGAGCATCTGCCTTCGGCTCAGGTCATGATCCCAGAGTCCTGGGATCGAGTCCCACATCAGGCTCCCCGCATGGAGCCTGCTTCTCCTTCAGCCCATGTCTCTACCTCTCTCTCTGTGTCTCTCATGAATAAATAAACAAAATCTTTAAAAAAACAGAATTAAATTCTGCCTTGGTTTGTTCCAAAGAGACCTGGGGATTATTTGCAGGTTCCATTATTTTCCAGCCCAGTAACTTGATTCTCATTGCGAGTGCTGTCATTGTGTTAAGCAAATAATAGTCCAGGTGCAGCCAGGATTCTTTTCTTCTGACAGGAAGACCCCAGGAAGAGCTATCAATTAGTAACTGTTCACAACATACAATTGGTGGGTGTTTGATATTTCCAGTACTCCTGAGGAGCTAAAATTTAGACATCCAACTCTGAACAGATTAAGAAGGAAATCACATTGTCCCTCGGCCTGTACCCAGAAAGGGTGTGCTTAAGAATTATAGTCTCCGGGGATGCCTGGTTGGCTCAGTCAGTTAAGTGCCTGCCTCTTGGTTTTGACTCAGGTCGTGATCTCAGGGTCCTGGTCAGATTCTGAGCTCAGTGCAGCATCTGCTTGAGATTCTCTCTCCTTCTCCCTCTGCCCCTCTGGCTCATGCTCTCACACTCTCTTTCTCTCTCAAATAAATTAATAAATCTTAAAGAAGAAGAAGAAGAATAGCAGTTTCTGTCATTGATCAGAAAAGCAACTTACAAAAATGAAATTTGATAATCCTTCCATTGTGAGGAGGTGAGCAGTGATAGGCATGAGGGTAGGTGGAGGTGGAAAATAGTAGAAACAAGATTCCAGTCACACATGTGCACTTGGAAAAGATAGTGGGGATCAGCCTGGTCTAAAAGGAGCTATAGATTAAATTTCCCTTCTATGATCAAAAATAACAGATGTGCTGACAATCTATGGTTAAATTAAGGTTTTAGACATTATTTACTGGGATTTGAATCTGGGATCCTCAGAGTATTTGTTGTGCATTCTTTGTCTAGTTACTTCACCTTTTAGTGTCCCCCTCCCTTTTTTAAGGATTTTATTTATTTATTCATGAAAGATACACAGAGAGAGGCAGAGACACAGGCAGAGGGAGAAGCAGGCTCCTTGCAGGGAGCCCCAGGTGGGACTCGATCCCAGGACCCCGGGATCACAACTGAGCCAAAGGCACATGCTCAACCACTGAGCCACCCAGATGCTCCAGTGCCCCCTTAATTTAAATGTAAAAGGGGATATAATGGTACCAACATTATATCTGGGGAGGGATCGAATGATTAATTCATGAAAGGCAGAATAAGTGCTCAACAGATGTTAGCTATTATTGTCATTAGGGCTACAACATCACAATAGCTCTTCTGTACTACAGAAATTCCAGAAAGTTTTTAATTAGCTGTGCAATCTTGGAGCTGAATTTTCGTATCTGGAAAATGAGGGAGTTGTCCAGATAAGGTCCAAACTGACCTTACAAGCCTAGAATTACATTCTTTGCATTTTCCTAATGGAAATATTGAGGCAGACAAGTAGTACCTGTCCTTGACATAAGGCAATCCAGCAAGGGCAGGCTAAGGAGGTAGCTGGCCACCAATCTCTGGTGCTGCTAGTCTTCTATTATCTTATCAGAAGATCACAACCTAGGGCTCCTGGGATACAACCCAGTGCAACCTTTCTGGAGGTCATCTGGCAAGATTTATCCAAAGCCTTAAAAGGATTTACACCTCAAAATTCCATTTCTAGGAGTTTATACTAGGACAATGATAAATAATAGTTAAGGATATTGCAAGATAGCCACAAGGATGTTCATTACAGGATTATTTATAATAAGGAAAAACTGGAAAATATTGATAATAAAAACAGGATTGGGTAGACAAATTATGGTGCATCCACATAATGAAATACAGTTCTAAATATGATTAACAAGGAATTTTTTTGACATGGAAAAGTGCCTACAATATATTGTCAAATGAAAAAAAAAAAACAGATTATCAAATAATATATACACTATGACCCCAGATGGGTTAAAAACCAATATAGATACAGATAGATAAATTGATCCACCAAAAATCCACCAAATGAACCAAATATATTACCAGTCCACTAAATATACCCACCAAAATATAAACAGTGCTAATCTCAAGATAGTTATTGGTATTTTCCCTTCTTAAAACCGATTTTATACAAGGAACATGTGCTTTTTTTCTGAACTGTTTGTTTTGGAAAAATTAAAATATAAAAAGAGAAAGAATTGTGATAGCTTCCCCCCCCCCACTGTAGCCATGTAGCCCATCAACTTCAGCAATTATTAGCTTATGATTTTGTTTCATCTTGTATTTTTAATAGGAAAAACCTACTTTAAAAAACTTTCAAGACTGTATAAGAGGAGTTTTTGTTCATTTCACTCCAACTACAGGCCAAATAATAAGAAAATTAGTTCAATATTCATAGTGGTCCAGAGCATTGCATTTTTAATCACATCAGGAGCAAGTAAGAGCAATTCTGCACGGACCTAGGCCAGATCTTCATCAAACATCTCAGTCAAGACTAGCTTCTGGTACAAGTGTCAGAAACCCACCTCTAACAAGTGAATGTGGGGAACAGTTGACTTCTTGTGGTCCTACTGAAATGCAGGCAGAGGTAAAGGTGGCTGATGGATGCAGAGTGTCCCTAGGGCCTTGGGCATGTTACTCTAATGCCGCTCACCTGAGTCCTAGGCATGTCAGCTCACAGTCTCTCAGCAAGGGAGGGAGGGTCCCACGGCTCCAGGCATACAACTAGGGGAGGTCTCTGTCTGATGAGCCTTGGGTCAAGTCATTTCCCTGTGACTAAGGGGACTATGTTGAGATATTTAGAGGTTCTCACAGTAACAATAATACTAACAGCAGCAACTTATAAACATATAGCATCTGCTGTGCACCAGGCACTATCTAAATGTTATATATAAATACTAATTTAAGCCTCATAACAACCCTAAGATGTAGGTGCTATTACTAGCATCATTACCTTTTTAGAGATGGGGAAACCGAGACCAAAAATACGAAGCAACTTGCCCAAGGTCATACAACAAATAAGTAACAGACCTAGGATTCAAACCTATGCAGCCTGGCCCTAGGGCTGGTACAATTAATCGCTGTGATTTCATTGTTTTAGAGTTGGAGCACCAAAAATATTGTGCCTCTTACCATATGTAATCTAAATCCAAATCACATGAAATTCTGGATTAGGATAAGAAAGTTTAAAACATCAGTGTTTTCTATGACTACTCTGATATTTGCTATCACATGCTTTTCTCATGGTTTTGGTTCTGGTGCCCTAAGGAACATTGTCTTTCATTTGGATAACTGGCCCCAGGGTTTGAGAAGGGATTTGTGGTAAGCAGGCAGTGCACAAATGTATTTTCATTAGCCAAAGGTGTGTTGGGTGCCCTCTGCCCTCATAGGAAGTCCTCCAGTGGGACTCTCAGTTTTGGGGATTTGGAAGCAGCTGTAGACTTGACAGTTTGCTTCTGCAAAGGCTGACATTGCATTCCTCTGGCTTTCCTTCTTTCTTCTTTCCTTCCCTCTTTTATTCTTTAAAATGTATTTGGGAGCAAGTAATCAGAAACTTGAATGTCAGTGCACATCTAAACTCTAAAGAGGCTATGATCTTCTTAAGAAGTCTGAAAGAAGGAGGGTCACTCAGTAGGTGTGACAGCTCAGTGATGTCATCAAGAACCCAGGTCCTTCCATCTTGCCACTCTGCCTCCTTGTGTGTTAGCTCTTGTTTTCAAGTCCATGCCTTATGGTCGCAGATGGCTGCCCCAGAGCAAGGCATCATTGTCCTCTTATAACACAACAAATATTTAAAAAGGAAGGGGTTGCATGCCTGGGTGGCTCAGACAGTTAAGTGTCTTCCTTCGCTCAGGTCATGATCCCAGGGTCCTGGGATCCAGTCCTACATTGGGCTCCTTGTCCTGCTGAGCAAGGAGCCTGCTTCTCCCTCTGCAGCTCCTCCTGCTTGTGCTCTCTGTCTCTCTCTGACAAATAAAATTTTAAAATCTTAAAAAAAAAAAAAAGAGGTAAAAATGCCCTTCTTTCACATGGTTCTCTCTTATTCAGGCCAAAAAATGCATCTAAAAACATCTCAACAAACAGCTGTTTAGCTGTTTACCCTCATTGGCCAGGGTGAGGTCACATGACTGTGCCTACACCAATTACCGGCAAAAAGACCAATCCTAATTCATCCTCTTGGCAGAGGCATGTGGCTTCCCTCTAAATGTTTGGCAACTGTGTGCAAGGAAGAAGGAGAGATGGTTGTTGGTTAGACTGACATGTAACCCTTTCCCCCGTCTGCTCATGTCCTTCCTCTAAAAAGGCCTAAGAAGTAAGAGGCCTGGGGCAGGGTCAAGGTCAAGATTGGGGGACAGGGAACATGGCCTGCTCATTAGTGAAATTCATAGTTATCCTTTCACAGAATAATTTGACCTATGTTTTCCCAACTCTCCTAACACCTCGGAAAATTCTTTAATTCCAAGGCTGGGAAAAACATGTTATACCCTGTATTAGTTTCCTATGGCTGCTGTAATAAATTACCACAAAATTAATAACACAAAGTTATTCTTTATTAGGTCTGGAGACCAGAAATCCCAAATCCGAAAGTTTTCACTGGGCTCAAAGTCAAGGTATTGGTTCTGGGCTGGTTCTTTCTCAAGGATCTGGGGAGAACCCATGTCCTTGTCATATTTAGTCTCTAGTTACTTCCTTTCTTCCTCGGCTTGTGGCCCTATCCATTTTCTTCAGAGTGCATGACTCCACCAATGGCATCTGCTTCCTGTATTGCACAGCTTTCTCTCACCAACGTCTCCTGTCTGCCTCTTAGAAGGAGAGTTGTGATCATTCATGAAGGATCATCTCCTTATCTCAAGGTCCTTAAATTAATTGCATCTGCAAAGCCCCTTTTGCCACATAGCATTGATGGGGAATTAGGACATGAATATCTTTCAGGGCCATTATTCAGCTTACCACACACTCCAATACCTCATCCCCCAAGCTCAAAACTTTTAGAAAGGGGAACTTCAGGGCCAGAGGGAGTTCCAGTGTCTTCTCAGTGATGTTCAGCTGTCCAATGGTTCATAATTGCAGGTTTGGGGACTATAGCCTAGGTCTGTGGTAGGTGCTTGGCATGGTGTTTATGCCTCCAGGACAGAATTCTCTTTAGATGGAAAACTCTCTCTGTTTTATACTTTTGAGTCATGTTTGCTTTTAGTCAGTGCATATGGAAGAGGTGACAGATCCCATTAATGTGAGGTAACTTTAATCAAATAAATCACAAGCCAACATTAGCTTCATCTCATTTTTAATATATCCCTATTGTAGAGTGATGGTTCAAGCCATCAGGACATTATGTAAAATTTCTGTAGTGAGTTTACAGACCACTCACTCTTTTTCTTTCTTTTTTCTTTTCTTTTCTTTTCTTTTCTTTTCTTTTCTTTTTTCTTTTTTCTTTTCTTTCTTTTCTTTCTTTTTTCTTTTCTTTCTTTTCTTTTCTTTTTTCTTTTTCTTTTCATTTCTTTCTTCTTTCTTTCTTTTCTTTCTTTCTTTCTTTCTTTCTTTCTTTCTTTCTTTCTTTCTTTCCTTCCTTCCTTCCTTCCTTCCTTCCTTCCTTCCTTCCTTCCTTCCTTCCTTCCTCTCTTTTTTTGTTCTGGTTCTGGTCCTTGCCCCTGGCTTTCATGTTCTCTTATCCTCATCTTTTAGATATTGGTAGCTTTATATCCAGCTTTCCCTGGCATTTCTTAGCCTTTCTATCTGGTGAGTGTCTTTCATGGGCAATGACTTGTGGCTCTGGTTGGTTTCTCCCCTACCACCTTGCCTACCTCCTAAAAATGGAACCAAGTTTGGGGTAGACCTTGCTAGATTCTGAACAGGGTCGCAACTAACCAACCATAGTTTATTTCAGGGGCAAGTCAGTTAAGTGCTGGTAAATGCTTAACAACTCATTCTCCAGGAAAAACAAACCCTGAATTGTAGGATTTGCTGTTTTTGTGTGTGTGTTCTGTGTTGCAGATATACCCACTACGGCCTAGTTTGGCCTAGTTCACCCCTAGGACCGGGGTGAGGTCCTCCTGAAGGTGGAGTTGAGAAGAGGTACACACAGCCCAGTCCAGTCTACCGCAGGGCCAATTGCAGGTATGTCCTCATGACACAATATTGCAGTAGTCCAATTCCTCCCAAACGGGGAAGAACTAGTCACACATTCCCTCTGGAATCGTTTTAAAGGGAAAATTTTCATGCACATTCTCCCCAAGTTAGTCTTTGGTTTGGAAGTAGAATTGAGAGTAAACTTTGAGTTAGAATTGCATTTTGCTCTTTGTCTTCTCCACTGTTCTTTGTTCCTTGTGTGGAGTGATAGTGGCTTATAGTCACTTTTACTGGCAAGGCAGTCACAGTGCAGGGGAGGTGAAAAGCAATTGGCCCCTTCTGTGTGTCTCAAGTGTGACACACAAGAAAATGTTCAATTTAATGTAACATCTGAGACTAATTAGCTGAATTTTCTCTGCTACAGGAAAAAAAGGGGGGTGGGTGGGTAGGAGAAGGGGAGCAGATACAGTATATCATTTAAACTCTCAGAAAATCCAGACATTAGTTAATGGTTTCTACCTTCTTCTTAAACTCCTCTTCCAAAATCAAATGGATGGATTTATTTCACTTCCTTTCTGCATCCCCACGCATGGTGGGGCAGGGCAGCGCAGGTGACAAAATGACCAAAGTGGACTCTGGGAGGGAGAGGCAAGATGACTGGACAGTCCACACACTGCATGTCAGAACCAAGTGACAGAACTGATCAAACACTGGACTATGAAATGTTACCAGTGAAGACATATAAAGTAATAAAAACAGTGAAAATTTCACATGCCTGGGCAAAGTTCTGCTCTGCAGTATCTGCTCCTCTGTTTTACAGCCTAGCCTGGAACATAGAGAAGCAAAGGCAAGGGCCGGAGGGCACACCACTCCCCAGGAAGCAGGGCGCGGACAAGGGCATCCGAAGGTTTGTTTGGTCGAGTTGCTATTTCACCATTGTCTGCCTTGTTACCAGTTATGACATGTGCCCAAGCAGCCCTCGCCCCTTCATTCCACTGGCATTTGTTAAAAAAACATTCACGGAAATCCAGTCTGGATGTGTCTTTTAGCCTGCCTGTAACTTTCCACTTTAAGGGAAATGTAATAAGGTATTTACAAATCCTAGTTGCACAGCTTTTTAAAAACAAGGATTTTAAAGCATAAACCTGGGAGAAATTATTACAAAGAGGAGGGAAAACTGGATTCTGGTCCTTAAATCCTCCTAGGCATTATGCTTCTTGGTCCTTGGCATCAACTAAAGAGAAGCAGGAAAAGTTATCGATCCATATTGGCTCATAGAGATATCCAGCCAAAGGGTTCAGAAATATTCAGGATGGGCATGATCTGTCTTGGGCTCAATTCCCGTCTCCTACCACAAGGCCTCGTTCCTAGTAAACCCTGAATTAATATTTGTTGAACGAATCAAAGTATATGATTATTTTTGAGGAGACAAAGAAATACAGAAATGTAGTTTTATTTTTTTTTTTAATTTTTTTTTTTAATTTTTATTTATTTATGATAGTCACAGAGAGAGGGAGGCAGAGACACAGGCAGAGGGAGAAGCAGGCTCCATGCACCGGGAGCCCGATGTGGGATTCGATCCCGGGTCTCCAGGATCATGCCCTGGGCCAAAGGCAGGCGCCAAACCACTGCGCCACCCAGGGATCCCCAGAAATGTAGTTTTAAAAGGATTTATCTAAGTATCTACACCAGAGCCATTAACCCACAGGACCAGAAGTAGGGTGAGTGGAATACAAGGTTCAAGGTGCGTGCCTGGGGCGTTCACTTTCAGTTTTGTGGATGTTTCCTTGCTGTATTTATGCGCTGCTGAGACTGAGCACCTTGTGCCCTGGCGCCTCGCTCACCTCACTCTAGTCTCAGCCCCGCTACTCCATCTAGGGCCTACAAAATTTTTCTGAGAAAGTCTTTTTTCCTTGGGTTTGGTCCACTAAGTCTGCTCAGAGCCCCACAGGAGACATTTCAGGGAATAGGGACAGAGGCAGTTCCTACCTGGGAAACCAGTGACCTCACAGCCAAGAGTTGTCAGGTGGACCTGGGTTTACTCGGCACTTAACTGTGTACTTGGAGATGCCTATTAACCTCTGGAGTGTTCTTTCCTTCATCCATAAAATGCCAAATACCTACATCACAGGATGACTGTGAGCCTTGGGAGTAATACACAAAAAGTGCCAAGTACAGTGTCCAGCACATACTAGGTGCTGAGTAAACGAAAACTTTTATCACGTTGTTATTATTGGCAGCAGTAGTGGCAATGCTGGCAACACTGTGTGGCCAACTCCTTGAGTGGGAGAGAGTATACATATGGACTGGCCCCCCAAAATTTGCAGAAGCTGTATTGGAGGACAGGATTGATAGATTTGGGCAACCCAGGTGGAGCTCTGTGTGCTAGGTGCTGTACTAGTTTTCCTGTATTTTCTCCTATCCTGACCACCAACTGTTCTTAATTGCTTATCTATACCCATGGACAACAGATCATTTTTTAACATAAGTATGTCTAATGCAACATTTGGGACCTCATTATACTAGGAAAAAAATAGTTTCCTGTAATTCAAATGTACCTGGCAAACCTTGTAGGAGAGTTGTTTGGTATGGGGACTTTAAAATGGCACCTGCCCCTGGGTGTGTCTCGGGAAGGCATGTGTGCATTGATGGACTGGGTGGCTTAGCATACTCTGTACTAGCAGGTGAACTTCTGAAACTGTTCTTGGTTCTTCTGGCTCCTGGCTTTCTCCTCTCTGCCTCTCTGTACCCCAGCAGCTTCTCCTGTGGCATGTAGGAAGTATGGGCATGGCAGGAATGTACTTGACAACTGGCAGTGCAGATGGGAGAGGCAGGGCAAGAAGAATTGGTTTAAAAATATATACCAGTCAGCTGGCCCAGGCACCTCAACCAAACCGCTGGGGAAACGCTAGCTGTTCTCTGGGCTTGCCTCACTCTCAACAGCCCCCTGTTTAGGGGCTCTTCTTTCTGCTGTGTGTTTCATAAAAGAACAAAAAGAGACAGGGCTCTCGGTGAGAACTTTTGTTAATGCATAATTTCAAAAATATGGAATTGTGATGTTCTGGGTTGATGGCATTGTGATGTTCTGGGTTGTGTCAATGGATAATCCACAAAAAAAAAAAAAAGTAAAATCATGACTGTCATACATAAATAAAAGTGAATACATGTTAAAGATTTTTATTTAACTCATTCATGAGAAAACTGGTGTTACAACCTTTTGGAAAAATAAAAATAAAAACCATACATCTGTGTGCAGTAAAGGAATGTTGAAACGAAGGAGCAAATAAACATAAAATGGGCTTGGGGGTGTTGGGCTGAGTTGTATCGCTCAAAACTCCTATGTTTAAGTCCTAACCTCTGGGATACCTCAGACTGTGACTGTATTTGGAGATAGGGTCTTTAAAGAGGTGATTAGGTTAAAATGAGGTCATAGGATGAGCCCTAATCCAATATGAGTGGTGTTCTTATAAGAAGAAATTAGGATAAGGAGACCCACAGCAGGAAGATCATGGGCAGACAGGAGAAAATAGTCATATAGAAGTCAAAGAGAGAGGCCTCACAAGAAATCAACCCCATTAACATCTTGATCTTGGACTTGGAGACTCCAGAACTGGGAGATAATAAATTTCTGATTTTCAAGCCACCTGGTCTGCAATACTCTGTTATCTTAGCCCTGACCAACTAATGCAGGGCTGGGGGTCATTTGCATGTCTATAGACAAGAATTATTTTGCATTCTCATTAGTTATCTAGTTGATAGAGCTGTAAAATCGCTCCTTTAGAGTCAGATAACCTAGTCAGTTTAATAGTAAGATAATTTATGACTAGGATCAGTAAATTACTAATTATGGGCCAAATTTAGTCCTACTACCTGTATTTTATAAATAAGTCTTTATTGGCATACAGCCATACTTAGTCCTTCACATATTGTCTAGGCTGCTTTATTATTACAAAGGTAGAGATAAGTCCTTGCCAAAGTCTGACATATTTACACTCTGGTCTTTTATAGAAAAAATTTGCATATCCTCCTCTAGGCAATGCATCAGTTTTCTATTGAAACACAAATGATTCCTTACAATCAGAGTGCCATTCAAGGTCATCTGGTCCAGGGGTTCCCAGATTTTGAGATCTCACAGGTTGGTAAAATTTCAAAAAACATTTGAGGAATGGTCAGAGGGTCTCCAATTTTACTTTTGTTAAATATCAGCTACTTCATAAATTTGTTGTGTATATGTGCAAAAAGGTGATTTTATTAAAGCATGGGAATAGGACCCCTGGCAGAAAGAGCTGCTGCATAAAAAGATATTTTGAAGTGAATAGTGCTTGAGAAACTTTACTGCATTGTACTTGATGATGTGTTGTGATTTCATTTCTCCTACGTTTGGTAAAACCTTCACCACGGACCACCACAATTCATGGTCTAGATTGTGGAACCAATAATCTGGCCCAATTTTAGGCACCAATTGCTGGCTCTGTCTAGGGAGACTCTGCTGGCTTAGACCAGGAGTCCAGGCCTTACTCCTAGGACCCAGGCTGATACCTTTCAGCCCAAAAGGAGTCCTTAGGGACTGATTATTGCCAGAACCAGCCTGGGCATGCCCCACATACCCAGGTCCAGTTATGATGGACCCTGCCTTGCTTTAAATAATGCTATTTTTCTCTAATTAAAAAATAAACAAAATAAAGTGTTCAGTATAGAAAACTTAAGGAAAAGTGGGAAGAACAAAACTCATCTCTACCCAGAGAGGTATAAAGATTTACTGACGTAAAAAAAAAAAAAAAAATTTACTGACGTACGGGAGCAACAAAAACACTTTCCAATCTAAAAATCCTAAAGGGAGAAAACAAGTATCTCTCCCCAAACCAAGATGGAGCCTAGCACATGGCATATAGCAATATATATTGAATGAATAACTAAACCTAAATAACTGCAATTATTTTTTCTAGATGATCCAAGAAAACTCAGTAAGTCTTTGAAAAATTTTTTGATTTGATTATCAAGTACAATCCCTTTGATTAATGGCTAATATAAGTTTTCCCAGCATCCCCCCTCATTCTTGCATTAAATTTTTTTCCTTGTATCATTTTTTTTTAAAAATCCTTAAGAGGGGATTCCTGGGTGGCTCAGCAGTTTAGCTCCTGTCTTCAGCCCAGGGCCTAATCCTGGGGTTCCGGGATCAAGTCCCACATCAGGCTCCCTGCATGGAGCCTGCTTCTACCTCTGCCTGTGTCTCTGCCTCTCTCTGTGTGTCTCTCATGAATGAATAAATAAAATCTTAAAAATAATAAAATAAAATAAATAAAATTAAATAAAATTAAATTAAATTAAAATATCCTTAAGATTTAAGACTGCCCAGGACAATTTAAGGATTATGTATTTTCACTAGTTTTCATGTCCAGACAATTTACATTAATCAAGTCTTATTAAACTGCTCTAATGATACATACAGTATAATAACTTTTAAAAATTAATTTGGTAAACTCTCATGATTTCAAGACATGCAGTTCCTAAGAAACCCAATTAATTGAATTTTCACTTCCATGCCTGGTCATCTAAATGAGAAACATCTTAAATCTGACATTCAAAATGAACAATTGAGAATATTTTTTTTAACTCTTTGTGGTGCACAATCTTAAACTAAATAATTCATCACTGTTTGTTATGAAAATCTCATGCATACCTTCTGCTGTGAGGGCATCTCTACATCCCTTCCTGCAGGTTATCCTTTAAACCCATCTTCTCCTGTAGGAAACAAACATTCCAAATAGCCCCTGACAAATAGCCCCTCTCTTATTCTTCTTTGAGTATGTCACTCACATATGTGTTTGTTTCCCCTAATGTTTCATTATGTTTATGAAACTTTTCTATAAAAACAGAAGTCAAAAAAAAAAACAACCCAAAAACATAAGTTCGTTTTAACTTTGGAGAATAAGCAAGCATCATCCCCTTTCAAAAATCACATTCTTCTTTGATGACATCTGGTTTCGTCTTCTTGAAGTTTTTACTTAAATCCCACCCACAACCTGCTGCAGATCACTTTGCAATCACTTGTTTCTCTCCATCTCCAACATTATTCTCCCCATCAGGTCTGTTCCTCACTTGCCTGGCCCTTGTAGCCAGGAGCCTCCATCACTCTGACATGACCCAGGTGGGTCCTGTACCTGGCATGTGATAAGGATGGGGCCTGGGATGAACTCCAATGTTTCCATGTATTCTAGTTAGTTCTTTCTTTCATTGTGCATAAAAGCTTTCCTTTTAAACTGCTCCCTAGGACCCAGGTCTCTTCCTTCTCTCACGGCCTTTGGAATTTTCAATTAAGGTGGCCAAATTTAGCTCTTACTAGTTTGTTCCCTGACCTAGAATAATTTGACCTGCTGCTACTTACTATTAACCTTCAATTTATTATGGCCCTATTATATGCAAGTCATGTGCTATGTGTTTCATATACATTACTTCTAGTCTTTGCAACAACCCTGAAAAGCTGTGTGACCTTGGGTAAGCTATAGAACATCTCCGAGCTTTAGTTTCTCATTTTTAAAGGAAGATTTATTTATTTACTTGAGGAGGAGGAGAGGAGTGGGTGGGCAGTGGGAGAGAGAGAATCCCAAACAGATTCCCCACTGAGTGCAGAGCCAGATGCGGGGCTTGATCTCATGATCCTGAGAGCACCATCTGAGCTGAAATCAAGAGTCAGACGCTCAACTGACTGAACCACCCAGGCACCCCAGTTTCTCATTTAAAATGTGAATAACAACACTGACAAGAGGCTGCATTTTACCTTACACCATATAGCTTCTCTTAGACAGTTGTCTTATTTCTCTATGGTGTCCCCAAAATACCCAGGATAGGGCTCAATATGTAACTTAACTCAACATATATTTACTTGGAGATTGTTTGAATATAGTTATCTTCCTCAATTACTTTCTTGAGTTAGTTCTAAGAAATGAAACACAGATTTCTACTAAAGTTTATCAAAAGCAGTAGACATTTACAATAAGGAACCAATGCAAGAAGACATTACTTTGAAATGTCTAATTATAAAGCTAAATACTAAAAACTCTACTCTTGGAAAGTTCTGTCTTGTGATTTTATTTTTTGTTAAAATAGACTTGTTACAAATTTCATCAAATTTTAATCTACTTTCTTGTCTTAGGAAAAAGAATCTGCTGGACACACCTGTATCTGCTTTGATGACCCAGGACTCTGCAGTGTCTCCAGAGCAGGATTTGGAGCATCAAAAACTTGCTGAGGATAGAGAATGAGCAGAAGGGTGAGTAGCAGATGAACTAACCCAGGACTTAAGTCCAAGAGGATTTCTTACTACTCCTGCAGGATATGGTTAATGCTGTCTTATAATTGAGGATTATTGTTAGCTGGATTCCAGTTAACCAAATATTTTTGACCAGTGTTTTTGCAACTCTTGGCTCCCTTAATCAAGAGAGAAAACTTTTAAAATGATTCAGCCAGGTTTCTCACCACTGGGACAAGTGAGATTTCCTAATGCACACATACATCTTTTTTTACCCTTTTTAAAAATTTCATTTTATTATTATTTTTAGTAAGCTCTATGCCCAACATGGGGCTTGAAGTCACAACCCCACTCTGAGGTCAAGGGTCACATGCTCTACCAGCTGACCAGCCAGGTGCCCCCCTTTTTTTCTTTAAGTATAATCACCTCAGATTTATATTTATTTGTGCCCCAAATATTTTTTTGCACCCTTAGAATTTTCACTTTGGCTGTGCTCATGAGAAGTGCTAATTCTACAATAAAGTTCTGGCTGGGTAGCCACTTGAAATGAGGGCTACCATTTGTTTAAATCAGCTGCCAAAGCCTATATTTCTCCTTCATTCAAGTCTTGAAAGAGCCAAGAGCCTTAGAGCCAAAAGCCTACTTCACAAGATATGTGTGAAGAACTACAGTGTACAAGGACAGGAAAGTCTACAGGATGAATACAGATTATCTTCAGTTTCATATATACTGCAACTGCCAAAATTATGTGTTTTGGGGGTATTTGAAAAGTTGCTACCCCCCCCCCCCAAAAGTTGCTCCCAAATGTACAGTTGAAACCTTGAGCAACCCAAACAAGAACCCTACATAACAGCATTTAAGCCTATGTGGCATGGTTCTCAAACTTGCCGGACATTAGAAGCACCTAGGGAGCTTTTGAGAATCTAGATGCCCAGACTGCACCCCAGACCAATTAAAATCTGGGGGTAAGAGTCAGACATTGGTACTTTTAAAAGATCCCTAGGTGATTCCAAAGTTCAGCAAAGTTTGGGAACTAATGGCATGTGGAAAAATACATGTAAGCAATTTGTAGCATGTTACCTAAAGGACTCAACTTACAGAATACTTTAATTCACAGATCTCGTGAGTGTTTATGTTTAAAATGCTTCAACATTATAATGGTAAAATACTGCCGGAACATGACAACGAGACTTTCGGTAAGTTAAAAATTATTCTGTAATTTTAAATATTGCCCAAATATTACAATCCACTCCTTTTTAGGGGGAGGATATAAGGAACATTTATTTCCAGCTTTCAAATCCTTTTTATAACTACAGAGGCAAAAGAAATACTGAAAGATGAAGGGAAGAAAGGATATAAACAAAGAAAAACTAAAATGATTATTTACCAAGAATTGCAAATGCTCATTTTCTGAGCATTACCACAACGTTCCATTCTCTATTCCTAGGACTTTGTGTAATTTTCAGGGACATGATGGTGGCGGGCTCATGCTTTTAGTTTATCAAAATAAACCTGAATGTTCCTTTTCCCAGGCCTCAATGAAAACTGAGACTTTACTCATCTTTATGAAAAAAGAGAGAAAGAAGAAAGAGGTGGGGAGAGAGAGAGAGAGAGAGAGAGGGAGAGAGAAGGAAGGAAGGAGGAAGAAAGGAGAGGAAAGAAGAGGAAGGGAAGGAGAGAGGGGAGAAAAGGGGTAGAAGAGGGGAAGAGGAGAGGAGGTAAGGGGTAGGGTGGAGAGTGAGAGAAAGGGGAGGAGAGCGGAAAGAGTGGGGAGGTGGAGGGGAGGGGAGAAAAATGTGTCCTAGTGGTAAGCTCACCTGTCCTTTGAACTGTTCTATGGTTGAAATGCCCCTCCTGATTGATCAGTCCTCATTCAACAGATTTTCATGTGTTAGGAACATTCAAGGATTATGTCAGCTGAGATTCCTGCTGCCCATCTGGTAGAGAAAACAACTTATAATAACAAACACACACCAGACTTGGATGAATTACCATCCCCACAACCTGCAGGCCTGTTGGGGTCGTTCAATTCTTCAAACAGTCCTGTTTCTATAATCTCTTCCTGCCATGCTATGGGGACAGCACCTGTTGCAAATCTTTGGAAGAACACCTTGTCTTTATCATCAAATTCGATTCCCCGAACCTCAGAGAAATCTTCAATTTCAGCAATGTCTTTGGCATAAACCACTGAAGGATCTGGCACAAATGGGGGCTCAACCAGGCCAGCTTCCAGGCGAGCAAAATTGATGGTTTTGAAGAAAGGGTGTTGCCTGGGATCATCAGACTTCTCTCTGTGAAGAAAGGAGATGGTCAGCCTTAGACACAGTAACAAACCAAAACAGGAAATGTTTTAACAATACGAAGTGTGTAGTATTCTTTTCCTGCAATACATTTTATTTTAATTTCAAAGACAATATAACGATGTAAAGAATAATTTGGAAAAATAATAACTTGAAAAATCACCCATGATTTTTAAAAATTTACCCACAATTCCATCTTATGCAGACAGTAGCATCTTCGTTGTTTGCAGATAAATTTCACATGTAGATCTAATCTTCAGAGTCAAGCAGTTGACATGACTTTTATTTTTAGTGCTCTATGGAAATACAGGCAAAATTCAGTGGAACCCGAACCTGCTTGCCTACAACTTCCAGTCATTGCACTTTGCTCTACTCTTCAGGGTCACATTGAACAAGGGAAGCATGTCTCTTCCCACACAGCCCCCCTCACATTCTAAAGACAGCACCCATATCTCCTCACTCTTCATATAACATGATTTTTAGGAGCTCCACCTACCTCCCCAACTGCCACAATATTTTTAAAGATTTAAAAAATCCATTAGTAATTTTTAGTAGCATCCATTCAATGCTCAAGACTATGGCTATTTTTTATCAAGCCCTTCTTCTTTGTGTTAGAAATAATTCCAGTATTTGCCTTAGAATAAGGGGGGGGGTGGGGGATATGTGTTTCCAACTGTGTGACCTCTTGTTAATGATCTATTGCTGTGTAACAAACTGCCCCAACATTCAGTGGCTTAAAACAACATTATTATCTCAGTTTCTGTGGGTCAAGAATCTAGAACCAGTTTAACTGGGTGCCTCTGGCTCAAGGTCTTTCATGAGGTTTCAGTAAAGCTGTTCATCGGGGGGCACCTAGTAGCTCAGTGGTTGAGTGTCTGTCTTTGGCTCAAGTCATGATCCCGAGGTCCTGGGATCAAGTCTCGCCTCATGCTTCAGCCTGCTTCTCCCTCTGTCTATGTCTCTGCCTCTCTCTGTGTGTCTCTCATGAAAATAAATAAATAAAATCTTAAAAAAAAAAAAAAAAAAAAAACTCTTCATCAAGGCTATGGTCTCAACTGAAGGTTCAGCTGGGGTTAGGGGAGGAAATCTGCTTCCAAGCTCATTCACATGGTTATTGGCAGGTCTTCATACCTTACCACATGAGCCTCTTCACAAAGCTACCTTATAACTTTACAGCTGGCTTTCCCCAGGGCAAATGATCAGAGAGGGAGGAAGGGAGGATGGGAAAGAGAAAGAGTGAACCCAAGATAAAAGGCACAGTCTTCTTACTACCTAATCTTAGAAATGATATCTTATCACTTCTGCCATGTTGTTAGAAGCAGATGAATAAGTCCAGCCTACCCTTAAGGGAAGGGATTACACAAGAGTGTGGATAACAGGAGGTTGGGAGGAACGCCTGAGTGGCTCAGCGGTGAGGGCCTGCCTTTGGCCCAGGGCATGATCATGGGGTCCCAGGATTAAGTCCCACTTCGGGCTCCCTGCATGGAGCCTGCCTTTCTCTCTGCCTATGTCTCTGCCCACCCCCCTCCCCGTGTCTCATGAATAAATAAAATCTTAAAAACAAAAAAGGAGGTGGGGATCTTTGGGGGCACACTAGGGGCAGCCTACTGCACATTTCTCTTGGTTCCTCTTAAGTACAGGTTTTTGTTTCATTTTGTTTTGACAGAAAAGTCGATTTATGTCCTAAATCAACCTTGGTAAAAATTAATCACTTTCATACGTTTCCTTTTATTTTTATTCCAGTTATCAAAAAGCTTTTAGGAAAAGGATTGAGGAATTCTCCCTTTAGAGACTTCCTACTATGTCAGATAATTACTGCAGTGGACTCTAACAGGTCCAAAACACAATCATGATGTTACTAATAACAATAGTGAGAATAACTGGCATTTATCCTGAACTCACTTTTAGTTCACAAAGTTAAGCTCTGCATTTATGTTATCGCATTTAACCATCACAATAATGCCTGTCTGTCTTTTCATTGTATTTTTAACCTCTTTATTTGCTTCTGCATTCATAAATAGCTGTGCGTCTGAAAAAGCCAAAAAACACAGGTGAATTTTTCAAAGGAAAATTATAATAAAATATTATTATGGAAAAGAGAAATCCAGCTGGAGGCATTTGATGCCCAGCCATTCCCTGGGTTGTTCTGTGATTCAGGTCTAGCCCCATCCAGGATGGATGATGCAGGACTCCTTGGACTTTTCTCATTATGACCCAACTGGAAAACAAGCATGGAGAACTGTATCATGAGATACTACAAGGTGTCTGTGTCTTTTTTATCCCAAGCCACCAAGTCTCCATCAATTGAAAGGAAGGAAAATGCAGGCTTGCTGTCTTCTAGAACCTAATGACTGATGTCTGTGTGGTTTACATCCCGTAGAGTCAGAGCTTTGAGGGAGGGTTACTGAGATAATTCAGTAAGATGGATTTTTCTCTTAATTTAGGTTTACTGAGGTATAATTTACACAGCAAATGGTGGTGGGGAGGATATCAGAGAGAATTTAAATGTAGCAGAACAAGGACAGACCTAGAATTCCACCTAAGGAGATAAGGAATGAACCCCAAGATTTTGTGTCTCAAAGAAAACAAAGGAGTTGGAATGGGTCCAGGTGCCATGAGGAAGGAGCTGGAAACCCCTTGATGGCCACCAGCAGGTATGAACACACTGTCCTAGGGGTCAAGAGAGCACCTTAACCTCACTCTGAGCAGCTTTAACGTGGATAAACAAAGAGTGCCCAGGGGCTCAGGAACCTTGAGAAACTTGCCAAGCCAGTCTTGACAAGAGGGTGAACAGTTCTGTCTGTGGTTGCTGATGCTAACAACAAGACTAGGCTTTCCAACCCCTATTCCTTTTACTCAGTGTCTGGGCCACTGCAAATCTGATCGCTTTATCCTTTGCACTAATGACTCTTACCTCAGTTCTGTAATTAGAAATCACATGGATATTATTATTTTACTCTTGAATCTTTCCCTGACAGCTTCATTCAGGGACTTTTGGCCCATCATTATGCAGTGCACTTTGGACAAATAGGAGAGGCTATTGATGGAGGCAACATCTTTTGCAATAGCCAGCCTGGCAGTGGCAGGAAGACTTCTCCTCTTGACTGGAGTAGATTCTATTTCGGAGCATTTACAGGAGCTCTTGTATTACTGAACCCCACAGAGAGATTATGACGCATTTTCTTATAACAGTTAATGAAGGAAAGATACCAACTGAGCATACTTGAAGACCACTCTGTGGGGTTTGGTCTGCCAGGAACAGTACGTATTGGTACGAAATTACATGTTGGGGAAACACTTAAGTCAGAGATTTGCATGGTTATTTGATCTTGTTCTGCTGTATTGACTGGAGGAAAACCTGCAAAGTGCTTAAGTGGTCTTCAGCTTTTATTTTATTAGAAAACATCATAAACCCTATCTAGAGCCTTTGTGAGCGGCTCTGAAAAGCTTTCGACTTCTATGCAAAATTAATTCACAGACCTACAAAGACAAAGGAGGAGATGCTTTCAATGATGCCTAAAGAAGGAAAAGTGTTTTAAAATTTATTTCAAATGTTTGTGAATGCAAGAGGGAAGGGGCACTTGACCCCTCTGCCATTTAACACGTTGTGTAGGCATTTGCTTGGCTTTGAAGGACACCACTAAATTCATCAAACATTCTCTCATTTTAATTTAAAAAATATACAGAGAGCTGAAATAAAAATGTTAGAAGGTTTTCTCTTTCACCGAACAGCTGGTTTTTATATGCCTTTTCTCTAATGTTGTAAACAGTTTTATTCAAAACAGTCACAACAACAGATGCTTTATAAAAAAAGTTTTGCTTGATGGAGCAGCTTCAGGCAATGATCCAGAGCTTTAAGGTGGTATTTTCCTGAAGAAGTTTGTCAATATTTCATTTTATATACCCAAAGTGTGTTTATAGAGTATCAAGATAGATTTTCAATCAAACATGCCAAGTGGGTGGTAGTCCCTTCAGGGAGGTCATCTGAAGAGACTGCTTTTTCCTTGCTGCCTCTTCCACTGTTGGTGTGCCCTCTTATATTCCCTGCCATATAGTAGAGATGGTCAGTAGTCACCATTTCTGGTTCTTCTCTCCTTCCTGGGCACGTGGAAGGCAACACTAGCCAGATCCTTCAACCTGGTATAGGGCCAAGGGCTCCTTCTGGCCAAACCGAAGTGAGTGTAGGTCACTTCCCTGCTGAGGCAGTACAAAGCTCCTCTTGGTTCTCTACCCTTTCTTCTCTTGCTATCTCTTCTCTTGCTATAGTGACTGGAAGCCTCAAGTTCCAATGGAGCTGTCAAATGGAAAGTAGCCTGGCTTTCTGAGTCACTGCTCCAAAGGGAGATACCCGAAGGGCTGCTGCACCCATAATGGACTTTGTGTGAGTGAGAAAAATTCCTTTCATTTCAAGCTGTGGAGACTATGGGATTTGCTTGTTATCATGACATGGCTGATTCTGACCACACTAATACAACAATGTTGGAAGCTATACAGGAAAATCAGTTCCAGGTTTTACTTCGCATAAACGTAGAGATTCCGTCAAATTTCAAAGTGCTCATTTGTTAGCTTGGTATCTGTCATGCTTTGGAAGTTATTACAAATGGATTTTGTTTTGCTATTTAAAGAAATGAGGTTGAAAATTAAAAGCTTATCTCCATATTCAAATATTTTGAATTAAGGCAGCCTCTTCTAGAGCCTTCACCAGCAGCTACTTGGAAGATTTAGGGTAATTTTACTGACTACATTCTGGGGTAAATATTAAAAATCAGTCCTAGGGATCCCTGGGTGGCGCAGAGGTTTGGCGCCTGCCTTTAGCCCGGGGCGCGATCCTGGAGACCTGGGATCCAATCCCATGTTGGGCTCTCGGTGCATGGAGCCTGCTTCTCCCTCTGCCTATGTCTCTGCCTCTCTCTCTCTGTGTGACTATCATAAATAAAAAATTAAAAAAAAAAAATCAGTCCTATAACTTCATGTTGTAGCTTTCGTATTTGTATATATTTTAAATTTTTGAAAATTCAATCTAAGAATTTAGACGTTCAAGCTCATAATTTAGCCAAAATATTATCTGCTATCTCTCTTAGAATAAACTAGTAATAATTGCTATCACTTTTTGAACAGGTCTGAACATACATTATATCTAACTTTACATATGTCATATCTAAACCTCAAAGTATCCCACTGTATTAGCCAGGATTCTCTAGAGAAACAGAATCAACAGGATGCTGGGGATCCCTGGGTGGCTCAGCGGTTTAGTGCCTGCCTTCCGCCCAGGGCATGATCATGGGACTCCCAGGATTGAGTCCCAAGATCGACTCCCGCATCCGGCTCCCTCAGTGGAGCCTGCTTCTCCCTCTGCCTGTGTCTCTGCCTCTCTCTCTCTCTGTGTCTCTCATGAATAAATAATAAAATCTTAAAAAAAAAAAAAAGAAAAACAGGATGTTGAAGGGGTCCAGAATGTACCACAGTAGCATAAAAATTATTTTGAGCTGAAGGCATTTGCAAGTCAACAGATACAGGTTTTGAACTCCCCTTATCGGCCTAGAAGCAAAGACTCCCCCAGAAACTCAACTCATAAATCTCCCTGGGAGTTTTAGAGCTGGGAAAGCTTGACTCTTCCGTCTGCACCACACCTAAACAGACAGATTGTCACAAAACTATCATTATCTCCCATCTCTTCTCCTGAGGACCCATTTATCTCTCCTAAAGTCATTTGTTTTCACAGAAGTGCCCTTCCCCCCACCAATTCTAAGAAATTATTTGTTTTCCTGCAAGTATCCTTCTCCTCCTCCCCTTCCTCTATTCAGGTGGCCTATAATTCTAATTGATCCCAGTCACATTTTTCTGTGAACTCTTGTATATGTGCATCAATAAAAACCTGACTTTTTCTCTTGCTAATCTGTTTTTTGTCAGCTTAGTTTGCAGGCCTCCAAACCTAAGAGGGTAGAGGAAAAGTTTTTCTCCCTGACAGTAATGTGTGTATGTATATGAGAGCAATTGAGAGAGGGAGAGAGAGAGTGAGAGAAGAGAAAAAGAGAGACAGAGAAAGAAAGACAGAAAGAAAAAGAGAAAAGGGAGGGAGGGAGGGAGGAAGAAAGAAAAAGAAAAGAAGGAGGGAGAGAGAGGGGAGGGAGGGAGGGAGGGAGGGAGGGAGGGAGGGAGGGAGGGAAGAAGGAAAGAAGGAAGTAAGGAAGGAAGAAAGGAAGGAAGGAAGAAAGGAAGGAAGAAAGGGAAGTAAAAAAGGCAGAGAGAAGTTTATTTTAAGGAATTGGCTCACACAATTGTGGTGGTTTGGCAAGTCCAAATCCTGCAAGGTAGGCTGTCAAGCTGGAGACTCAGGGGAAGAGTTGCACTTCAAGTCCAAAGGTGTTTTGTCAGCAGAATTCCCTCTTCTCCCAGGGAAGTCAGTCTTTTTCTGTTACAGCCTTCAACTGATTGGATGAGATCCACCCACATTATGAAGAATAATCTCCTTTACTCAAAGCCTACTGATTTATATATTAATCTTAACTAAAAAATACCTGCACAGAAATCTCTAGAATAATTGATTATCTGAGTATTGTAACCTAATCAAGTTGTCAAAAAATTAGTCATTACACCTCTAAATCCCCCATTTTGAAACATGAAGATATTGAGACTCTGAGAAAGTAGTTCAATTGCTTGAGGTAAAATGACATACAGAGCTAGGATGTGAGTCTATGTTTGTGAATCTAAAGTCCTTCGTTTTTTCTTTGTAGAACACAGTCATCCACTGCCCAGGTCAGCTTTTACTTCTTTTGTTTCTCCTAAAATATCTTGATCTTACTATTCCACGTAAGCAATAAAACTCAACTTTCTTCAAAAGTAACATCAACTGTATTTAACATACCTGGCAATAGTATATGTACTCACTAAATATCTGTTGACCAGTTGACATCTTGCAGAGACATTTAAAAGGGGCAGAATTTTCCAGAGCTATAACTTTCCAGTACTGATGGGTTTTAAGTTTTAGTTTTAATTTTATTCATTTTTGAATCATTTTATTCCCATGATTCAAAATTCAAAAGATAATAGGGTCATAGAGTGAAAATCCTCATTTGCATACTCGTCACCTGCCCCTAATTTCTTTTTCTTAGAGGCAACCAATCATAGACATTCTTTGTATACTCTGCCCAAAATATTTGGGTTCATGCTAGGCAACTATTTAAATTATAGATTTCTTTTCTTTCTTTGAAGTATGCTGTTTTGCACTTCACTTTTTTCACTTTAAGATATATCTGAGATCATCCTACATTGAGTGCTCACGGTGTTTGAAAGTATTGGAAATATGTAACTATATAATATGCAAAGAATAATAGGAAAATAATAATACTGAATCCTGTGGACAATGTTGACATGGCTAATCACCTCTATTTTATGGTAGTTTACCTGCTTCCTAAACGTTGCTCTGGTTTCTTAGCCAAGAAGAGTCTGCAAATATCTTTTGCTTCCTCTGTGAAGTTATCATGTTGGAATTGGACGTCTTCTTTCAGGGTTCTTTGCTTTAAATCCTCTTTACTGACTTTTTCCTTGTAATCTTTGAATGGTGTCCG
The DNA here is from genome assembly GCF_003254725.2 of Canis lupus dingo. Lineage (NCBI taxonomy): Eukaryota > Metazoa > Chordata > Mammalia > Carnivora > Canidae > Canis > Canis lupus. The sequence continues at coordinate 37,689,099 of NC_064265.1, read as the reverse complement.
TCCAGCAACCATTTCATAGATACTGCATCCCATTGCAAACCAGTCCACAGGATAGGAATAACTCACTTTTTCCATTAGGATTTCAGGAGCCATATAACCATTGGTTCCAGCCTGTAGCACCCCAAACAAGAACAAAACAAAAACACTAATGTGAGTATAACAGATGCTGCTGATTGCCTGTCCAATGCCCATTCTCCTTTTCTTTCTTTGTGAAGGGGAATCCTAACTTATTTGGGGTGGCAATGTGTCTAACCTGATCTAGCCTCTGCTTTCCTAGCAGCCTCTGGTGGAGCTAGTGCAGGCCATGTCATCCATTCTGGCCAATAAGAAGTAAAGAGAATTTAGATGGAGTGCCTTCTAAAGATTTTATTTTATTTATTTATTTATTTATTTATTTAGTTGTTAGTTAGTTAGTTATTTGAGAGAGAGAGAGAGAGAGTGAGAGAAAGAAAGCACAGAGGGAGAGTGAGAAGCAAACTGCCCACCAAGCAGAGACCTGTTCCTGGGCTTGATCCTAGGAGCCATAGATCACAACCAAGCTGAAGGCAGACATTGAGCCACTCAGGAGCCCGGCTGGAGTGCATTCTAAAAGAGACAGATGAGGAGTGCCTGGGTGGCTCAGACAATTGACTCTTGATCTCAGCTGAGGGTTCATGCTAGGCATGGAGCCTACTGAATAAATGAATGAATGAACAAATGAATGAATAATAAAATAAAGGGATAGATGAAGCTGCCCTTGAAATGGGGAGGTCACGTAGCCCCACACTTCATCATTAAGGTAAAAACTTCAAGTGGATGTCTCTATGATTCCCCTAACCTCTGCCTCTGTATTTTACTCACAGATAATAGAAAATTAGATGCATAGTTTTTAAAGGTTGAACACTTTATTGCTAATATTGAGTGTTTATATACTATCTGGTCTCTGATTCTTACTCTATTTGCTATATAACAATATTAATATCACACTCTGTGTCTGCATTAAAAAATTAGCATAATCATTTTAATCTAAAAAATTCCACACATGAAATTTCATTTAACATGCCTGACTATATTTTGCAGGCACATTTCTACTGACAATACATGCCAAATAACCACTGGGTTAAAAACATATTTTTTTATATAACATAAAATTTACCCTCTTGGGGCACCTGGGTGGCTCAGTGGTTGAGTGTCTGCCTTTCGCTCAGGTCATGATCCTGCAGTCCTGGGATTGAGTCCCACATTGGACTCCTGGTGGGGAGCCTGCTTCTCTCTCTGTCTGTGTCTCTGCCTCTCTCTCTGTGTGTCTCTCATGAATAAAGAATTTTTTTAAAAAAATTTACCTTATTAATAATTTTTAAATATACAGTTCGAGAGTACTAAGTACATTCACATTGTTGTGCAACCATAATCACTTTCTATCTCCAGAACTCTCTTTATCTTGCAAAACTGAAACTCTAGTCCCATTCAACAACTCCCCATTGCCCCCCACACCTACCCCAGGCCCTGGCAACCACCATTTTACTTTCTGTCTCTATGAATCTAACTACTCCAGGTACCTCATGAATATGGAATCATGCAGTTATTATCTTTTTGTGAATGTGTTATTTTAATACATTAATTCAACAGATTTTTAAAAAGATTTTATTTATTTATTTATTTATTTATCTATTTATTTATTTATTTATTTATTTGAGAGAGAGAGAGATGGAGGGAGTACATGTGTGTGCAGGAGGAGGGGCAGAAGGAGAGGGTGGATGAGAGGGAAGGAATCCCAAGCAGACTCCAGGTCAAGCACAGCTCCTCACATGGGGCTCGATCCCACAACCCTAAGATCATGACCTGAACCAAAACCAAGAGTTGGACAGTTAACTGATTGAGCCACTGAGGTGTCCCCAACAAATATTTAATGAATATCTATAACATAACTTATAACTATATACACACACATACACAAACACATATGTTTTCCAAAAACTAACTTGTTTTTGGCTAAAGTATAATGTATGACCTCTGTAGCAATTAAAAATTCAAAGAACACCCTAAAATGATAATAAGCTTCTATTAGTCCATAAAAATGATATTATAATTATTAGCAGAGTTGTGAGAAACAGAGGTGCTCTGTAAATTGACTCATACTTTTAGGAGAGCAGTAAGATATAGAGTCATAGCAAATAATATGTACCAACTGTTCCTATCCTTCAACCAGGTTACTTAATCCTGAGTATATACCTCAAAGAAATGACTCAGAAAAAAGAAAAAGGAATCTACATTGAGGTGTTCATAGCTCCATTATTCATAATGGTCACAAGCTGGAAACCTCCAAATGCCCATCAGTAAAGACAACAGATTAGAGTCTATTGCTAATACCAAGAAGTTTATATATATATAATGGACTTCACACACTTATTACAAATATGCATTCCAGTACATCAAAAAAGGTTGGAAAGGGATGCCTGGGTGGCTCAATGGTTGAGCATCTGCCTTTGGCTCAGGGTGTGATCTGGGAGTCAGAGGATCAAGTCCTGCATCAGGCTCCCTGCATGGAGCCTGCTTCTCCTTCTGTCTGTGTCTCTGCCTCTCTCTGTGTGTCTCTCATGAGTAAATAAATAAAATCTTTTTTTAAAAAAAAAAGTTGGAAAGTGTTACTTGTGTATTGGGTGATTTTTTTTTTTCTGATTCCTTAAGTATATGTTTTTCTATGCACTATACATATAATGCCTTAGGAATATTACATTTCATAGATAATTTCTACATGGATAATAACAATGAAAATTATATATGACCCAAGCACTAATGGGAAGTAGTTGGCTTGTTCTGGAAGTGACTGGGGTCTGACAGACTGAGCATGAGTCAGCATGGCACTGCTGTTTTCATAGAAGCTGATATATAATTTGGGTGACCATACGTTCCGGTTTGCTGGGTACAGTCCCAGTTTACATTTGTTGTCCTAGAATCTTGTCTAGTTTTGCATTTCTCCAGACAAAAGGGTCCTGTAGGCTCCCCTGAGACCCAGGATGAAGTCTTACTCATCTTTATATCCAAACTAGGAATTTACTGTAGGGCCTCACCATCCAACCGATATTTATTGAGCTAAGCTGAGTAAGTTCTAGGGATACCAAGATATATAATACGTGGCCCCTGCCCTTCAGGATTTACAGGCTGGTGGAGAAAGGTCAAAAGGTTAATTCAATAGAGTAAATGCCAGTATGGGAGTATAAAACAAGCACAGGGAGGCCAGAGGTGTGTGTGTGTGTGTGTGTGTGTGTGTGTGTGTGTTGATACTTCACTGAAGAGTCAGTGATAGCTGAGCTGAATCATGAGGGAAGAATCTGTCACCTAGAGAAAGTTAGCCAGCTAACAAGCATGTACGAGAGATGGAGCCAGAAATAATGTGAGGTGTTCAGGGAATTTTAAGGAATTTGGCATTTATGGAACACAAGATCTGTGGGATACAACGGTGGGAGGGAAGACTAGAGGGAGAGATATGGATGAGATTGAGAAACACTGTATGCCGAAATAGCAAAAATCCATTCCCAGTCTCCCTTTCCCCGTGTATCTCCCTATCAGAGATCAGAAGGCTAAGCACTCCATCTTTCAGTTTCCTTTGTACCTAAAGAGATCATATGATATGAGCTTTATTTGGGAGATGTATAAGGCAAAGGTGCTGAGGGTTGGGGAGAAAGGGGAGTAAGCCCACTCAGAAATACATGAAAGATATAGGACAGGTTAATGGATCAATAGAGGGATGGATAGATGGATAGACATGTGATAAAGTGAATCCAATAAATTATTAATGATATACAATGGAATACTGTTTGACCATAAAAATGGATGAAGTGCTGATACATGCTACAACATGGATGAACCTTGAACTCATTATGTGAAGTAAAAGAAACTAAACACAAAAAGCCACATATTGGGTTTCCATTAATATATAATGTCCAAAATAGGCAATTCCATAGAGCCAGAAAGTGGGTTAGTGGTTGCTTAAGGTTGGGACAGGGGGAGTGGGAATGACTGCAAAGGGGCAGAGGGTGAAGAAAAGATTCTAAAATTGTGATAATGTTTGCATCGCTCTATGAATACACTAAAATCTACAGAATTGTACACTTTAAATGGGTCAACTTTATGGTATTTAAATTATATCTCAATAAAGCTGTTCAAAATGTCCATAGCAAATGCTAGGTAATGGGTATATAGGTGCTTGTTTTAAATTCTTTCAACTTTCCTGTATGTTTGAAGGCTTTTATATTAGAACACAGAGGGAAAAGGAGTGAGGGAAGGGGATGCAATGCCAGGTGTTACCAGGTAGCTGCCAATCCATCAGGCACAATAGAATCTTCTGGAAGGGTCATAAACAGGAACTGCAGGGGAGAGTGAAGAAAGGGGAAATCCATCTACCCAGCTCCCTCTTATCGCCTATTTCCATTAGCCAAGGATTACCCAAAAGCTAACTAGTCTGTTATTTCCAGATATGTAGTCCAGACCTTCAGCAGCTTGCTAGAAACCAGGATTCACATTGCATCATACATTTCCCCAATTCTAAAAGTGGAGGAGCAACTCGGCCTACATGTGGACGCCAACAGGGTGCTATCCAGGAGAGAGAGAAAAGGCAGAGAGGGACTATAAGAAGGTGTATGAGGTTTGTGGCCTAGTACATCAACTTGAAACTTCTCAAAGATGTACTTTGGTGTGGGGCTTCTTTCATTTGCAATACTGGCTACTGGCTGGCCACTCAATCCAGAAACCAATGGCTGTCAGAATTGGGAAACTTTCTCATATTATTTCTTTGATCATTTTCTCCTCCCCATTTTCTTTTCTCTCTTTTTGTTTTTAGAAATCCTGAACGTATCCTCTATGTTTCTTATATTTTGCTCCTATTTTCCATCTCTTTGTCTTTTTCTAGGATTTCTTTTTTTCCTAGAAGACTTCCTCTATTTTTTCCCAAACTCTTCTATTTTTTTTTTAAATCATTTTACGATGGGAAATTTCAAACATATACAGAAGAAAGACTAGAATAATAAACTCAGTATATGCTACAATCAGCTTCAACAATTATCAACAGTCTTGTTTCATCTGTGTCCCCTACCCACTGCCACTGCCCCCAGACTATTCTAGACGTCATATCGTTTGTACTTCACTATGAATTTGTAAAAGCATAAGGACACTTAAAAACAAAACCAAGGGCAGCCCCGGTGGTGCAGCGGTTTAGTGCCGCCTGCAGCCCGAGGTGTGATCCTGGAGACCTGGGATGGAATCCCACATCAGGTTCCCTGCGTGGAGCCTGCTTCTCCCTCTGCCTGTGTCTCTGCCTCTCTCTCTCTCTCTCTCTGTGTCTCTATGTATAAATAAAATGTTAAAAACAACAACAACAACAAAAAACAAAGCCATTGCAATACCATTAGTTCACTTAAAAAATAACAGTAATTCCTTAACATTATCAAATATCTGGACATGTTTACATTTCTCCAATTGTCCTATAAAACTGCCCTCTAATAGTTTGCTTAAATTTGGATCTAAATAAAGTTCATATAGTGTCGTTGCTTGGTATGTCTCTTAAATCTCTGTGAATATATGAATTCCTCATCTGTTTGCCTCCCTAGCCCCCTAGAAGATTTTGTTGGGAAAACTGGCTAAACTATAGAGTGCCCCAGGTTAGATTTTTCTGACTGTATCCCTGTGGTGTCATTTAACATGTACCTCTATTCTTTGTGTTTTCTGTAAAATAATAGCTAGATTTAGAGGCTTAATCCTTTTTTTTTTTAAGGTCTTATTGATTTATTCATGAGAGACAGAGAGAGAGAGAGAGGCAGAAACACAGGCAAGGGGAGAAGCAGGGTCCCTGTCAGGAGCCCCATGTGGGACTCCATACCCAGGACCCCAGGATCACACCCTGAGCCAAAGGCAGACACTTAACCACTGTGCCACCCAGTTGTCCCGAGGCTTAATCCTTCTACTGAAATTTCATTTCTGCAAATGTTTTTTATTAAAATATAATTAACATAGAATAATATGCACAGGTAGTAGATGTTCGGTTCAATAAATTTTGATAATTGTGTACACCCACATAAATACCACCCAAACAAGAAATAGAATATTTCATCCACCCAGAAAGTTCCCTTGTATCTCTTTTTAGTCCATTCTCCTCTCCACTTCCCAGGCAACCACTTTCTGATTTCTGTCACCATAGATTTGTCTGTTTCAGGATTCATATAAATGGAATAGTATGGGGCAGCCCCAGTGGTGCAGCAGTTTAGTGCCGCCTGCAGCCTGGGGTATGATCCTGGAGACCTGGGATCGAGTCTCACATTGGGCTCCCTGCATGGAGTCTGCTTCTCCCTCTGCCTGTGTCTCTGCCTCTCTGTTTGTGTGTGTCTCTCATGAATAAATAAATAAAATCTTAAAAAAAAAAATGGAATAGTATGGTAGATACTCTTTTGTGTCTGATTTCATTTTTTTGATGTTTTTGAGATTTATCCATGCTGTTCTGCAAAAATTATTTACAATTTTTTAATTTCTCAAATGTCCTTTCTTCTCTGAACGTTCCTTGTTTTCTAGCATCTGTTTTTGCTTCATAGATACAGTATCTTCTGTTAAATCTCATAAGATAGTAATTATAAATTTTAAAAATTGTTCCCTTCTACTCATTGCATTGTTTCTGCTTTCTATAGCCTCCTTTCTTCTGTTTGTTTTTGCATAGTCTTATTTTGGAGTGTTCCTTCAAATAACAAATGATCATTGACTGCTCTTTTTTTTTTTAAGATTGTATTTATTTATTCATGAGAGACAGAGAGAGAGAAGGAGGCAGAGATAGAGGGAGAAGCAGGCTCCCCACTGAGCAGAGAGCCCAATGCAGGACTTGATCCCAGGATTCTGGTATCGTGACCTGAGCTGAAGGCAGATGCTTAACCTACTGAGCCACCCAGGGGCCCAATCTTTGACTGTTCATATCTAAGAATGTAACATGAAAAAGCGGATAAGAAGCTTGTCAACTGATGGGCTTCACTGTAGGGTGATCCTGCAAAGCCCTTTCAATGGGGACTGACCTATGAGTATCCACACACCTTTTGTGTTAGGCTACTCCATTTCCTCAGAGAGAGATGCTCCAATAATACCCCATTTGAGAGGGGTCAGTCCACTTGCTCTCATTCTGGAAGCTAAGGTGAGGAGGGGGCTGAGGGTCTCCTCCCTTTCCATAGTATTTCACTTTCTACACCTCTCAGTTGGAGTGTATGTTCCTGAGTCCAGCTTCTCTCCAGTTCAATCTCCTCTGCTGGGGTGGAAAAAGCAGGAAGAAGACTACAGATAACATCCAACTGCAGTTTAGACTGGTGGTGATTGGTAAATTCTACTTAACAACACTGATGGTGAGCTTGCTCTGTGTGTGGCATCCTTCCAATGAGCAGATTTCAGAGGTGAGTGACTTTAGGGATTAAAATAGCTAATCAGGACACCAGATAAACATCAGTGGCTCAGTAGAAGGCATAGGGTGAGAGTGGAGAACATGCCATTTCCTCAACAAAGGATGTGAGACACAGGCTAGGGGAAAAGTTGGAAATAATAATGTACAATACTTATTAAGTGCTTATTATATGCTAAATATTTTCTCAAGTGCTTTATGTGCATTTCTTGTGTCATCTTTATGAGAAGCCTATGAGATAGAAACTATTTTATCTTCCATTTTACAGATTAAAAAACTGAACTATGGAGGGCTTGAATCTTGCCCAAGGTCACCCACCCAAGATTCACATACAGCCCTGCACTTTGAACCACTACGTTACACTGCCTCTATGGAAGTAGGTGAGGTGGCTTTTTCTTACCCTTCCAAGTTTCCTTCAGGATTTCTTTTTTTTTTTAAATTTTTTATTTATTTATGATAGTCACAGAGAGAGAGAGAGAGAGAGAGGCAGAGACACAGGCAGAGGGAGAAGCAGGCTCCATGCACCGGGAGCCCGACATGGGATTCGATCCCGGGTCTCCAGGATCACGCCCTGGGCCAAAGGCAGGCGCTAAACCGCTGCGCCACCCAGGGATCCCCAGGATTTCTTTTCTCTCCTTAGAGTCTTCTTCTTCCCTCTCCCCAGCTACCAAGGACCAAGACCTTGGTCCTTCTTGCTTGATTTGCTTCCCTTCCCCTTTTCCCAATATCCTTTGCCTGTATCTCTGCTAATCAAGCTGGCTGGGCTGCTCCCCACTACAGAGGTTGCTGGGAGGTGGGGATCAGATCCTGAACCATGCTCCAGGACCACGTTGCTCCCAACCCAGGGAAATAAATGAAGAATCAGCCTGCCATCTTTACAGCACTATAGCCTCTTGGTAAATGGAAAGAGCATGAGACAGCATACAGGGGAGCTTTAGACCCATTCCAAATAATTTTCAGGACTAAATTTACCTCTTGGCCCTAAAGACAGAAAATGTCAGTGATGGAATTTTGAAGGGCACCACCTCCTTAAGGAGTGGAGGTATTTCACAGAGAAGAATGGAATTAGAGGCGCAGGCCAGATTCTAGGCACCCAAATTCCAACACAGCCTCCAGCTGAAAAAATTAATTGCCTGCCCTTTATGCCATTTGTCTTCTGCATGTGAACTGCCTCCTCAGAGAGGGGTGGGAGGAGAGAACGGGCCAAGCAGCATGGGGCAGGGTCCAACCACGCTGACCTCTCACAGCTCAGTTTAACTCCTGCAGTCACAAAGGGCCCCCACACATCAGTCTCTGTGTCATCAAAACAGTCGCTTTCAAACCATGTGACCAGAACTGCCATTGCCAGAGCTATAGGGATCACCCAAATGTCAGCAGCAACAAAACTCTTAGAGGAATTTTCTCTATATGTTTTTTGTTCTGTTTCCTCACTTTGTTTTGTTTTTGTTTTATAATGCCTTTTGATGGATCCACATAGTCAACACCTGGTCAGGCAAAACAAGGTATACCCAGCAATGCAGGGTATAAAGCATCAGACCTCATGGAGTTTAAGAAGCCAGTAATAATGCCTCCTTCCATATTGCCCCTCCCCCCCAAGGGGCATCAAGAAGTCCATCTACAACAGTCGCTGCATGTGTATTGCGTAGGCCCATCAGGACCACCAGACACCCACAGGTGTTGAAACTTTGAGGACGGTGAACACCCTAGGGTGGGATTAGGATCAGAGCCAGCCAGTCCAGACCTGAGCAGACACCCCTTACATTGCTCTTGCTGTTAGATGCTGGCTTCCACTGACCCTGTAGCTGTTGTCACTCTTACCCCTGGTCCTATGGGAGCCAAGTGGCAGGGCCAAACTGGGCGGATTCAGCACTCTGAACAGTCCCAGTGTGACTCTGGACAGCAGTGGACTGTGACCTTGGCAGTATTGAGAACAGGAAGGGGCCTTTCCCTGGGACGGAGAGGGCACAGTTCACATCTTAATGGTTTTATACATCCATGAAAGACTGTGTGTGTGAACGCATGCATGTTTACGTGCAGGTCCTTCAAGGTCAAGGTCACCAGTAAACCTCCAGCACCCACTGGATCTGAAAAGTTGGCAAGCTTAATCACTGGAAGAAGTGCCAGCCAACACCGTGCCCCTGGTGTGGCCAGGCCAAGCTGGATTTGATGACCGGGCAGGGAGAAAGATGCAGAAAAGGAAGCTCTCTGCATTTGTCGGCGGTGGCCCAGCTAACTGGCCAGCGGAGCAAGAAACTGCCCGCGGATGCCTCTTCCCCCCAGCTCATCACAAACCAGATCCACTCGACAGCACAATCCAAACAGAAGAGGGAATCAGAATGTACATCTTTTGTTTGCCGTGGCAGGAGAACTGTTGAGCAGAGGAAAAAAACAAGCTGAGCTTAGCGCTATCAGCTGTTTCCTGGGGCTCGCTCCTTCCTTCCTCCGAGGGGGGCCTGGCCGCTTTGTTCTTGTTCCCAGCTGCTCCTCTGCGCCTTTAAGCAGTGGCCTTTGCAGACCTCAGAGGAATGCGGCCTGAGACCCCAGGGGATTTAGCTCTGAGGCTCCGCCTGCATGCTCAGCCCCAGGCTGCAGCCTCCACAGTGCCTGCTTTTGCTCCTTGTCTGCTTTCTGCCACTTCCTAGGTGGGCAGCAGGAGCCTCACCAGAGGTAGCTTCCTGCCCTTTCTGACACCCTTGGGAGGACACCCATTTCAGAGAGACACTGCATGGGATCCTAAAGAGAGGTTTCTGCAATAACGCTGTCCACAGCTATACAGCCTGACATCGATCTGCCGTGATTTGGATCTCTGCTCTTCCAATTACTAGCTGGTCACCCCCAGCCAGTTACTCAACCTCTGAGTCTCACAGCTCCTACTTCATAGGGCCATGATAAGGATTAAAGTGATAACACACACTGAGTACCTCCCCAAAGCTTGGCACACAGCAGGCCCTCAACAGGTATTAGAGACCATGGTCAGCAAGCCTGGGTTCTGGTTGTCTTAGGCAGGACGGCTACACAAGAAGAAAAACTCCAAAGTCTCTAAGATTCCATCAGATTGAAAGGCAGGGCCTGGCACATGGGCAGAGATCAATAGTTGTGATTCTTCCACTGGAATGTGTTCGATGGTGGTTTCATGTTCCCTGGATCTCTCCAGCAGCAGTCTCGGGCATATTTTCCACAGTGTCTCTAGGATGTGAGGAAGCAAGGCAACTGCGTGTATCTGCTTGGCTCAGTCTAAAGGGGAGCTGCGTGCCCCCAGCCCACTGTACTCACTGCAGCCCTGGGGTCCTGCTGGCTCCTTGTGCCTCACAAAGAACAAAGCACAGGTGCAAAGGTCACCTGAGAAGCTACAGTGCCAGTGCCCGACAGGTGAGGCAGAAACACTGCAACACGAGGGGTTGTGACTTAAGGGTCTGGTACCTGGCTTCTGGTAGGAAAATCAGAGCAACTGAGTGCCTACGAAGGGCTGACCCTCTGCTAGGCATTTATCTCTCTTGTTTCTTAATCTTCTCATCAAGCTCTAAGACGCGGATGGTATTAACCAGGCTCACTGAAGAGGCATGACTTGCCTGGGGTCAAGTGCAGGGCTATGGTCAGACTAAGTGGCATGTCTGTGCCAATTAGAAGAAGGCACTCTGCATGGCTTGCTGTGTAGAGCATGGGTTGGCCCACAGTCCTCAGTGTCCCTATGGCCAGGTGCCCCATGGGAGGGGTCAGCCGGGCATTTGTACACAGTAGCCATAATAAGTGGCAGAACCAGGACTGGTACACACACACCTTCCATCTGGTCAGGTCTGCGGGCCATATTTCATCAGCAGCACTGAATCTCAATGGATGCTCTGAGCTTCCAGCATGTGTCCATATCAACAACGATGATGCAACTTTTTGGTCCCTGATTGTATCATCCTGCATGATAGTCCCCTCCTACCACCCCTGTAGACCGCCTGGTGCTCTCTTCTCACTCCTATAATTCACTGAACACTGTGCCATGAGGGACCCCCAGGTCCCAGGCCCTCTGTTTCACTCCCTCCTATTTACTCTCATCCCAACTCCTTCCTGAGTGTCTTTCTAAGGCTGCTTTTGTCATATTCCTTCCTGAAAGCCTTCAATGGCTCCCTGACACCCTGGGCACTGAGTGCGTTGTCTGACTCCTCCAACCTCCTAGGGACTGACATCTGCTATGCTCTTCAGTTGCACCCTTTGTCACCCTTCCTACCCTGTGACTCCACATTATAAGCAGCTGCAGAGTCACTCCATTCCATGCCTGAGCCCCAGGCCTCTTGTTCCAGGATTTTAGCTCAGCAGGATTTTTCAACTGTGACAGTATGGACACTGTGGGCCAGATCATTCTCTGTGATGGGGGCTGTGCGGTGCCCCGTAAGGTGTTAAGCGGCATCCCTGGCCTCTACCCACTAGATGCCAGTACCATTTCCCCCATCAGGACAACCAAAATGGCTGCAGAGACTGCCAAAAGTCCCCTGGGGGGCAGAATTGCACTCAGTTGAGGACCGTGACCTATGCTGGCCCTTCTGTCTAGCCCATTCTCTTTCCTCCTTACCTGCCTAGCTTCCATTTGCCTTGTAAGTCAACTTTGTTGTCATTTCCTCCTGGAAGCCCTTCCTGACACCGTGATCCTACGTCAGGCTGGGTGCCCTTCTGGTGCAGGGCTGGGCTCAGGGTTGGGCTCAGGCTCATGCTTCCTCAGGCCCACTTGGTGGAGGAGGAGGGGGCCGTGCCTCTGAGGATCCTCCCTTACTCTTCTCTCTAAGCCTAAGGGAGTGTGACTTTCCACCATGACTTTCAACAAGATTAATCATGGAAGAAACGAGAGAGCTTTTTGCTGATATTTGGATGAAGGTGCCCCATTTGCAATTCATGAGGATCCTGGAAAATGATGTAGACAGCCCCAGCTGGGACCACTGACTGCTGATGGCTCACAGCAGTGGTGATGTGGTGGCTGATGGCTGCACCTACCCTGGGCACTGGTCTCCTCTTCAGGCAACCACCTGGCCCACGCTGCCCCCTGCCAGCAGCTGGCTAAGGTCACTGACTAGCCCCTGGAGGAATACAAAAACCTAAACTCTGACCTGTCTGGAACAACTCTGAAGGGCCATCCTGATTCAAGAGCTTGTTGAAGGATTTACTGAGGTCTTGGTTCCACTTCATTGTGGATCAGCTTCCCCTTCTGCCCAATCCTGCCTTTCTCTCATGCACCTATCTCCTGAGAATGTACCCTAATAAGTCTTCCACATGGAGATGTGTCTCCAAGTCTATTTCCAAGGAACGCAGCCCAAGACACTGCTCCAAGGACTTTGCTGATATCCCTCAGATATCAGGTTAAGTTGTATTTCCCTTATGGTTAACTCTCCGATCCTCACAAATTAAGTCAGATCCTCCTTGGAGAGCCCCATGTACCACATCTTCACAGCATTTATCATAATTGAAACTAAATTCTTGTGAGTGATTATTAAGTTCTATCTTCTCCATTAGAGTAAATTCCACGAGGGCAGGAAATCATGTCCATTTTTTGCTCATCATTCTATGCTTTAGGTTTAGCATAGTCCTGGCATGTGGGAAATGCTCAATACATAAACTGTGAGCGAAGGAGTGAGTGAAGAATGACTGTCTTTTGAATGAAGAGATGTTAAAAATAATTCTAAGGCTTTAATGAATATTTTTGAGTGCCCTCAACAGTGATAAATACTTTGAGAATGGATTTGAAGTTTTTGGTAGTGGTCAAAAATTAGTAGGAACTAAATTTAGTTGATGATTGTGGTTATAATTTTGGTGGAGACCAGTGTGTGACCAGGAAGTAACTAGAATTCTTCTCCTATAAGGCTCTTAAACTGTTTCTCAGAAATAAATTCTCAGAGAAAGAATTTTGGAGCAGGGTCATAAAGATCATAAGGTAAGTAGGTGTTAATTTCGATGAAACACTTGCTGAGATCTTTTAAAGATCACTTATTCAGTGTGTCTCTAGCATTGTATTCAGGACAATAGAGGCTTCAAAATAAATATAATACCTGGCCTCTGTCACCTAGTAGCCCCCTGAAAATAAGGAGTTGGTCAGAAGCTTCAGGGCAGGCTAAGGTAACCAAATGTGTCACAAGCTTTTGGGTCACTGTCCTAACTTCATTCCCGTTCCTGACAAAGGAACACGTCTTAAGGATTCATGTTCCATAAAATCTGAAGGTCATTGTTCTCTGCTTAGAATGCAGAGTTTGAAAGTCCCAGCATGAACCCCACTGGCCAATTTTCCTATTATATTTTCTTGGAGTCTCTAAAAAAGTGATATGAATTAGTTTTATTGTATGCATGTAGATGTCAGCTGAGAACAGGCGGGAGTGCTTATCACATTTATTAAAAGTGAACATAGACAGTGGCTGGGACCATGTTTATTTATATTGTGCCTATGTGTAGGAGGCTGGCTCTGAAACATTAGTCACATCGTTCCTTGTGTAGGTGGGGTTCTCCTGTTTGAAGTCTTAACTATCAGAGGTTCAACTAGACTAGTGGTCGGTATCCACATCAGAGCAGCCTGAGGAAGATAAGCTAATGTCATCACATGTACTTACTCTGAGTTGTACCGAGAGAAAAGCCTTCTATAGCATTAAAGACCATAGGCCACGTCCTGCTCTCTGTGTGAATTTAATAAGGTAGAATCAAAACTGTAAGTGCCTTTGAATCTGATGTACCTGCATTCATATCACATATTAGCAATGTGACTCTGAGTGGGTAACTTAACCTCTCTGAGTCTCAATTTCCCCAGCTCTAAGATGGAGCTAATGATATTCCTACCTCATAGAATCTTCTTATAAAGGATCTAGATCCATCGTCTCTTGATTAAGGGGTCAGAAACCTTTCAAACTTCTCAAACCATAGAGATAACAACAGTTATTAGGGGTATCCACTCTTTTTGCCTAGCTGACATCCATTTCTCATTCTTTTCCATCCTGATTTTCCTTTGGAGAACACATTCTTCTGCTGTCAGTCCATAAGATTTAGATGGGACAGACTTTCTCCCTGGTTCCTGGGAGCAGCAGTGATCTCATTCTGGCCAGTGGAATTGGTTGTGGTTGGGCATGTGATCTGAGTTGTCCATTGAGAGTCTTCACCGGGAAATGTGAAAGAACTATTTGTAAAGAAGTGTTTTCTTTCTAGGGGGTTGCTCAGTTGGTAGGATATGGATGGAGATGCTGGTGGCGTCTATGCGAGGATCATCTGAATAAGAGTGAGGCTAACATCAAGGACAGCTGAGCAGAGAAACAGAGGGAGAGATTCTCAGGGAATCTACTGCTCAGGTACCTGGATTAAGCCAAGACTTTGAGCTTCTTAGTTATGAAAACCATTAATTTAATTTCTTAAATAACTTCATTTTGTCTCATAAGATCCCTGACTGAGGGGTATCTGGGTGGCTGAGTCGGTTAAGCATCTACCTTCAGCTCAGGTCATGATCCCAGGGTCCTGGATGGAGGCCTGCATCAGACTCCCTGCTCACTGGGGAGTCTGCTTTTCCCTCTCCCCTGCCCCTACTCATGTTCTCACTTGCTATCTCTCTCTCTTAAATAAATTTAAAAAAAGAAAAAAGAACACTGACTGATAGTCTATTAAATCATAGTAACTTATTCCATATGGTAATCTTGTGAATTTATAAGTCTTTTCCCCCAAAATAATTAAAAGACTATCTCATAGGCTCATAAAACTTGGAGATGAAGGAAGTCCTGTGGCCTACCTAAGATGGCAGACAGAAGTCACTGACACAGCTGGGACAGGGACCCAGGTTTTCTGCCTCCCAAGCCAGCACTCTTAGGCATCTCTGCCTCTCCAGGTATGTCTGCCTTGATCTTTCTCACACCTGAGCAGAATCACCCATGTCTTTCTTCCCTGAGGGTCCTCCTTCTGTCACAACATTCTAGGAGTGGTTCTGTGCTACCTTCATCCCCTCCACTGAGGACAGCCACATTTTAAGAGAAGTAAGTTCAGGTGTGGGTCTTGATGGAGCTTAGGTGAGAGGCCAGTGAGGTGTGGGGGAAGGATGCTGAACTGTAGACATATTACTGTTCAGAGCCCAAGGCCTTTCCTCAACCCATATTACCTCCTGTGTGGATCCTTCCAGTAGCTGCTTGCAGGTCCTCCAACCCCAGTCTCTTTCTCCTTTAATTCATCTTACATAGTGTCCAAATCATCTTCCTAAGAATCACTCCAGTCATGCCACTTTCTTCTTGAAAAACCTTTGGTAGCTCCCTGTTGCCTATAGAGCAATGTCCACAGTGCTTCACCAAGTGTCCTTTAATAGCCTGAAAGGGTTTGTGCCCTTCCAAGGATGACTAGCCTCTACCTAGGGAAGAATTACCCACTTGGAAGAATCAAGTCCAGAGTTTCAAATTCTATTACAGTCTCAAGTTCTATTATAATAGATGGTACATATTTTAAGCCCTCTGGGAAAGGAAAACATTGTCCCTCTAACAATG
The DNA here is from genome assembly GCF_003254725.2 of Canis lupus dingo. Classification (NCBI taxonomy): domain Eukaryota; kingdom Metazoa; phylum Chordata; class Mammalia; order Carnivora; family Canidae; genus Canis; species Canis lupus. The sequence goes on along the minus strand of NC_064265.1, from coordinate 37,673,226 downwards.
TCCAGCACCTTAAAAAAAAATGTCCAGCACCTTGCTATCTTCTTTATTAATTTTGATGCTATCTTACAAAAAATCTTTCCCCCAGCTACCTTCTTTTATTAGCTCATGGTTCTGTTAGGTCAGAAGTTTGGGCATAGGGATGCTTGGGTGGCTCAGTGGTTGAGCATCTGCCTTTGGCTCAGGGCATAATACCAGGACTCTGGGATCGAGTCCCACATCAGGCTTCCTGCATGAAGCCTGCTTCTCCCTCTGTCTATGTCTCTGTCTCTGTGTCTCTCATGAGTAAATAAATAAAATATTAAAAAAAAAAAGTTTGGGCATAGCATGGTAAGGTTCTTTGGTTAGGATCTTACAAGAGCCAAGTCAAAATGTCTGCTGGGCTGTAGTCTTATTTGGAGCTTAGGATCTCTTCCAAATTCAGGTGGTTATAGCACATGGAAAATGCCAAAATCCCAGAGATATTGATCTCATCATCCTGCAACACCTGCGAGCACCACTAATCTCCACATTTCTTGTTACATAAGGAAAATAAACCCCTGTCTGATTTAATCCACTGCTATTTTGGTTTTCTAAGATATGCTGCTGAAATCAACCCTTAACTGATACAGCTCCCATGACTACACCACTCCTACCTCTCATCCTATTTCTTTAACTTCTTCAAGGTTAAAAACCTCTTCCTCATCCCTTCACTGTTTCCCAAATGACTCAGTGGTACCTGATGCTTTCCAAGTCACAATGACTCCAAATGCCAATATCTAGCCCAGACCTCTCTCCAAAGCACCACACCTATAGGTCTAAATGCCCAGGGAATATCCCTACCTGCCTGCCTCATAACCCACACAATCATCACTGAGTTGGCCAGCTTTTCCACAATTCTGCTCTTCTTTCCAGTCACTAGAGCTAGAGACCCTCTCTGTTCTTCACCTTAATACCCAGCTGGTCTTAACATCCTAGCAGGTCTCTTTCCAATGGCACCAATTGAAGATGTGGCTTCCACATCTTCAATTTTACTGTTTTCTACAGGTACCCACCATCTCTCCTTGGGGCACTGTATTAGCCTCCTAACTAGGTCCTCTGCCTCCCATCCACAACTCAAATTGGTCTTTTAAAGATGCAAATCTACTCATGTCATTCCCCTTCTTAAAACCCTTCAATGGGGGGGATCCCTAGTGCCTGCCTTCGGCCTAGGGCGTGATCCAGTCCCAGGATCGACTCCCACGTCGGGCTCCCTGCATGGGGCCTGCTTCTCCCTTTGCCTGTGTCTTTGTCTCTCTTTCTCTCTCTGGCTCTCATGAATAAATAAATAAATAAATAAATCTTTTTTTAAAAAGTGGAAAGAAAAAATATTAAAAAAAAAAAACCAAAACCCTTCAATGGCCCCCACAAGAAAGCATTCCAATGACTTTGCATGATCTGAACCCTACACATCTTGTCAACACCTCTTATGTTACAGCCATATAAAATCACCTGCACTCTTCCAAATTTGCCATGATTTTTATCACTTCCTTGCCTGATTATCCTGCCTTATAAGTTGGAAACCGTACAAAGACAAAGTTTCAAGCAAATATTTAAGAGCCTGTCTTGGGCCCTTGTCTTCCTGAGCATTCTCCGACCTTTGTGCACAGAAACTCAGTGGTAAAGACCTATCAGAATCTTGGAGATTTTGTATTGTTTACTTAACATAATTGCTTTGTTAATAAAAGAATTAATACCCTTTTAATCAAAGAATTCTCTGCAAGCCACTTTGAACCAAATTGATCAAAATAAGTATCAATTCTATGTTCTCTTCTATACATTTTCATTCAAAATCTCACCTTTGGGCAGCCCCTGCGGTGCAGTGGTTTAGCGTCGCCTGCAGCCCAGGGTGTGATCCTGGAAACCTGGGATCGAGTCCCACATCAGGCTCCTTGCATGGGGCCTGCTTCTCCCTGTGTCTCTGCCTGTGTCTCTGCCTCTCTCTCTATCTCTCTGTCACTCATGAATAAATAAATAAAATCTTTAAAAAACAAAACAAAACAAAATCTCACCTTTATCCAAAGTAAAACATCCCCCCATCTGTACTCAGTGGGAAAGGAGATATTTACTTTAATGTGCTCTTAGGGATTTCATCTTTTTCTTATCCTATTAAAGTTTACCTCCTAGGACCTCAGAATTTTAGGACCCAGCCCCTAAAATTTTCCAGAGGAGGAAACCAAGGCTCTATTGGTTCAGGATCATGGCACTGGGAAGGTGGTTATTGGTGAAACATAGTAGCTGCCGACTATGATTCAGCTCTTTCCATCTTGCCATGAAAGCACAGACCATCTCTCTAACTCACAAGGAAGGCTCCCTGTGCCTACCAGGAGAAGAGAGCAAAGTAGCCCCCAAATAGCCAGTTAAGCTAATCCTCTTACATCACTCCCCTTAAGGCAAAATGACAACATAAGGGCTTTAGGAAGAAGGAAATTAGAAGAATTATGTCCAAGGCTCTGTTTGCCCTGGGAATAAATCAGCCCTCTTCCCTCTTCTCCGACTCTGTGCACCACCCTTGGGACCAATGAGAGCCACTCACCCTCTGTGTGACAGGCTTGCCATCCTGGATCTGCACGGCCAGGCCCAGGTCAGACAGCCTGCAGTTGCCGAGGTCATCCAGAAGCACATTCTCAGGCTTCATGTCCCGGTAGACAATGCCGAGAGAGTGTAGGTGCAACAGTCCGCAGGTCATCTGGGCAGAGTAGAAGACCACCCTGCTCATGTCCAGGCCCCGTGTGCCTACACTGTAGATGTGGAACTTGAGGTCTCCGCCATTCATCAGGCTCATGACCAGACAGAGATGGGACTTGCTCTCAAAGGCATAGGCCAGAGAGACGATGAAAGGGCTGCTGACCCTTTCCAAGATTTCCTTTTCTGAAAGAGCCATTTTCTCACCATTTTTCTTC